>NC_056555.1:16299470-16613081 GCF_910596095.1 Thunnus maccoyii | reverse complement strand
ACACGCGTTTATCAGGCCAACGAGTCATGTCAACATGGGATACGCAGAAACAAGCCTGAATGTAATGCCACATCTTGTAAGCCGGTGTGATCCTGTCTCTGTCCTTACACGCTATTGGTTGTTGTTTCAGGCAGGCGAGTGGTGCGAGCCAATCACGTTGCGTCCGCCCAACGAGGCCACCTCGTCCACTCCGGTGCAGTACTGGCAGCATCACCCCGAGAAGCTCATCTTTCAGTCCTGTGACTACGAAGCATATGTGAGTCCACCAACTATATATGTGTGTGTGTGTGTGTGTGTGTGTGTGTGTGAATTCACAAATATGTGCAACTGTATGCTGGACTGCAACCAATAATTACTTTCATTACTGATTAATATGCCTATGATTTACTCAATTAATTGATGAATTGTTTGGTCCAATTGTTTGGTTTTTAATTTCCAAAAACTCAAGCTGATGTGTTCAAACTACTTGTTTTGTCCAAAACCAACAGATATTGGGTTTACTATCATAGAGGACAAAGAAAACCAGTAAATATTCATAATTTGAGAATCAGGAACCAGTGAATTCGTGGCATTTTTGCTTAAAATTTACGACAAATCAACTCTTATCGATTTATTTTCTGTCAATCAACTCACTGATAAATCAGCTCATCGTTTCCATGTCATCAATACACACTGAAGGTAATAATAGTAAAGATCAATGATACTGAACTCAACCTTTCAGGGAGTATCGCCTTCGTTATTCTCAGCACTTTGGTAAATTTAGATGTTTGCCGGTTACATAAAGGATGTTACATGTCCACGTTACCACGGATACGGCCTTGCACTTCTTTGTATTTTTATACAGCGTGCTCAGCAACCAGACTGCAATGATTATCTACTTGGGGCAGGTAAAACACTGCAGAAAGCAATTTGATGCTCATCCAAGCTGATGATACTGAAGGCCATTGGCTCTCAGAAATCCTGAGAAGGAAGGGAAGTGGGTATCTCAGAAATACATCCTCGGATTGGTGATGCAAATATGAAGACTTCTGGTGGATGAACGTTAGGAGATTAGGTAAGAGAGTGTGGGATAAGGAGAGGAAAAAGATAGTCGGAGAGGGATTGAAAATTCAAGTTTGAACAAATAGGATGATATAGGAAATCAAATGTGACGCTGAAATCAAATATGAATGAAAGCAAGAAGATGAGACGGGAGCAGTGAATAAAAGATCCCGAGAGCATGTCTTCCCCTCAGTTAAAAAATCTCCCCTTCTTCGTTTTCTCACCTCAGAAGATTGATAGCGAAAGTGTGGACCATTAGGTTTTCTGACAGATGTACAACTACACAGGCGGCGTGTTTGGGCGGATGGGCGAGGGGGGGAGGACGCGCGACGGGTGGGCCGCCGAGGGAAAACGTGGCGGTGCTTTCATGGAGCCGTTTATGACAACATCTCTAACGTTTCGCTGTCCCAGGACAACTGGCTCCAGAAAGCAGAGAAAGTGAGATAAATGAGCAGGAGCCACAACAGAGGGGGAGGCAGAGCACAAAGTGTGAATATTGGCAAGCTGAAGGGAGATGGAGAGTGAATAAGAATAAATTAGATGGATAAGACACTGATGAGAAGAAGAAGAAAGAGAAGAGTGTTTTGTGTTTATGTTAATGGAGAATGAGGGATGGTAAAAAGCCAAACAGGCTAAATAAAGGATGCATCAGTGCTGTTCTCATTTTCATTCGAGGCTCTGAGTAAACAAAAACCCCTTTCCTCCACTTTCAGCAGATGACATCTTAACTTCATAACGTCAGCTTTACAACCAGAGCTCCAAAGTATTATCTGAATATTATCAAATCCGTTTCCAGATGGTCTAACATCATTACTACGCTCTACATCGTAAACAGCCAGTGTTATCTCAACATTGAATCTCTTCTGTATTAATCTAAAAGCTTCTGTAGATACACTGAATACACCAGATATTATTGAATTCTTCCGGGTATTACTGTTATCAGTCTGTTTTGCACGATTACCACCCAAATTGTCTAAAAGATTTCAAAATTCTCAAACTTATGTTGTCCTTTGTGACTGATGTAAAAAAAAAAAAAAAAAAATCAGCATCATTTCATTCATTTTAAACCTGGACATTAAATGAGATAACAACACATTAGAGCTGCAACAATTAGTCAATTAATCTGCAACTATTTTAATAATCAAATAATCATTTTAGCCATTTTTTCAAAGCAAAAATGTCAAATATTTAGTTGTTGCAGCTCCTCATATGTGAGAATTTGAAATTTTTCTGTCATACATGATAGTAAGCTGAATATCTTTGGATTTTGGACTGTTGATCTGACAAAATAAGACATATAAAAACAACACCTTGAGAAAAAAAAGAGCAATTCTCTCTATTTTCTGGCATTTTATAGACAAAACCATTAATCAATTAGTTGAGAAAATAACCGTCAGTTGCAGCCCTATAACACATGACTTAGAGTTAAACTGCTCGCATCACTGTGCCAAAATAAAGCCTCTAAGAGCTTCTGGCATGGCTGCAGACTCTTAGTCTTGCAGACATCTGTGAATCGTATTTGGAACTTATGAAAGGCTTGTGTGTTTGTGTACACCAACAATAACTGCCACGGAGACATGGTGGACAAGACAGCAGTTGGCCTTGTGTGCAGCTGTAATATAATTTCTAAGATAACTGCGAGCAACCCCGCCATAACAGCGACTTAACATCGTTAGCTCGAGTCAAGACAAAGTACTAACAGGCTCAGACGATCTCTCTGTGATCCGCCGAGGACCAGACTGAAAATATGACTGAGACACAGTCTGTGCTACATTAAAAAAAAATAACTCATGGTTTGCCCAAGAGTTTCTTATGCCTCCACAATCAACTGTATCGCTAATTAAATGTATGATAAATCCTGTGAGGTAGATATTCAGTATTTTGGTGTAATTTACTGTAGAGTCAAACAGATGAGGTAAAAGATGTAAATATTTCTCTTCTAATCCACTAAAAGCCTTGTTAGGGGCCCACTTTTGGAAATAAGGCACCTTCCATCGGTGGGAAGGGCACCGCAAGGTGGTAAATGTCACACCCATTAAGTGCTCTAATGTCGACATAAACATTGTCCCTGTAAAACACTGTCACCATTAGTAGCTTCTTTATTAAATCAGATACTACGTGTGCAGAATGTCTGACCGCAAAGTGGCGTCCAGACAGACGGATCTGCCAGACTCCCGCGTTAATGTCCCTCCAGGAGCCTCTCAAGGTTGATGCACTGTGTGTGTATGTGTGTATTTAATGAATCTCCATGTCAGTGCAGTTTAATGTAAACAGGGCTTTCATAAAAATTAGTAGCAACTTCATAAATAATGGATCAAATGCATTTTATAATTAGTAAACTAAATGAATACATTTTACATTTTTATCAGTTTATTTCAGTAAGATAAAACAAATACTTCATATAATTCAACTAGAATATGACTGTCCCCGCTGCTGGACTGTGTCGCCATGATTTTTTGTTTTGAGTTTATTTGTCGAACAAACATTTCCTGGTTCAAGCTTTTCAACAATGAGCCCACTGGAGTGTTTGGCAGATATTAGCAGGTTAATAGCTTTGGTCAACAAGACTTTTTGTCCCCATACTTTCAGGTGTTATGGTAATAAAGTGATAACGTCAAAGGTATTAAGCCTCTATCATGTTGGATCTTTGAGTCCAATCATGATCAGAACACAGAGGACCATGAGTAACTTATTATGGCTGCCAGTTCAGACTAGTTTAAACAATTTGACCGTCAAATACAAGCAAGCAGCACACGTACAGTTTGGTATTTTCCTGACTTTGAAATTTGCTTTGCCCAATCTCTGTGGTACTGTGGTGCCCAGCGCTGCATGCACTATGAACTGCCGGGAGGTTGTTGGTTGAGTTGTTGGTGTTTTTTTTGTGGAAAATGAGTCTTAGACGTCTCAGAACCACCTCTGATTCTGGAGCCGAGTCACTCTGCTGCCATTTAGTTTAGATTTTATCAACAAGAGCAACTAAATACTTTCTGTAAATAACGGATTAATGCTTGAAATATAAATAAGTTATTTTAATTAGTTAGTTAAAGCATCTGTATTGTGTTTGTAAATGAATTTGGGTGATTCTTACAGTATCTGTTGTCCACAGCTGCTTTATACTGTATGGAAAGCTCCACCTTCAGTTCATTAAATCACTGCAGCGTCTGAAGGCAGCAGGACTGATATGTTGATAAATCTGCAGCCTGCGAGAAGTGGCTCGCCAGAGCGCAGTGCTGTTACGCAGGACCGTTCACTGTGTTTAGCTTCATTAAATCGGCTGAAACAGACACCACTCACATCAGACTGGTCGGTTATAACTCAATATTCTCAATATTATTCAATGCAAACGCTGTTGTGTAGCATTAATTACTAAACTATGTGACCATTTACAAGATGAGGCAGGCTACATTAGAGTTATGGCTGAAACAGCGTCAGTCCCATCATGACTATTACATCATCCAAAGCTGGATGTCTCCCCACCTCAAAACTCCAGCGCCACTGGCTGTGGTTAAGTATTGTGTACAGCCACAACCAGGCAGTGACATACTGTACCATCTATATTCCCTGTTGTGTATTTACAAAGCATGTGTTTGTGTCTTCTCCACAGTACCTGGGCTCCATGCTGGTGAAGGAGCTGAGAGGGACGGAGTCCACACAAGACGCTTGTGCCAAGATGAGGGTAAAGCACTGTCTAACACACTACTACACTGCTGCTGCTAACATGAACATGACTTGAAGGATAATTCTGATTTATTATGACTTATAAATCTCACTCAAGTTTACTGCTGAGATCTGGCAACACTGTTACATTGCTAAAAATGAGTGAAAGAAGCTACAAAAATAAGACCCGAGTTGTAATAAATCATAATTATCTTTTAATTGGGCTCTATTAAAATGAGACCAGTCGAGTCTGATTATACTCATAACATGCCAAGCCCCTTCTAGTGTGTAACCACTCGACATGAGTGCACGTGGCTGCACCTGTGGCTTTAATTTAATAAGTATTCTCTACAAAATCTGGGACACAGTCTCATAGACTGAGTGCCCTCACACTCACACTGGAACTTAAACAAACATAACATATTATGACGGTGGATTAAGTGTATTGAGGGATTTATTTTTAATATACTTGCCTGGTTGGCTCGATACCCGACGATCCCCCTTTTTTTTTTTTTTACCTCAAATCACCTTATCTGTTGGTTTCACTTCTCACTCCTTTTCTCTTCCTCTCCTTCTCTGTTTCTCCCTGGCTGTTAGCAGTCTCCCGCTATCCATGTCTTCTCTTCCTCCATGCTCATTCTTAACATATTTTCCTGTAGCGCTGACTCCCTCTCTCTCTTCTGGCCCTCAATTCATATCTCTCATTCTCATCCCGTGCTGCTGCAGTGTGAAGATAAATTTTAATATTCATGAGAGAAGCTTTCTGTTTCTCCTCTCTCCTCCTCCTCCTTTTTCTTCTGTCTTTATATTTTCATCGCCACATCAGAAGGCATCTTTATTTCTTTTCATTTCTCTACTCTCTCAGCTTGACACACCTTCGCTGTACGCCGAGGTTGTAATTAAGTGCATCGTGTGTACATCGCTTCCCAGCATCCCCTCCTTTCATCCGTCCCTCCATCCCTCCGCCGTGGAGGTACATGTGGATGTTTAAATCGCAACTTCACATGCCTCTAGCTGGGTATCTGCCAGCGAAACCGGGCGGCGCTGCCTTTGTCAGCTTTTCGGCACTACCTGATCCTGACAGAGCTGAACCGCAGCGGCAACACGCTGCGAGCGGGGAGGAAAGAACAGAACAAAGAAAAGAAACCAGATATGGAACAGATAGCTGCGAGGAGATTCGACAGGAGGAGAGAAAGGAAGGATGTAAGGAGTGTGATAGAAACGTGGATGGTGGGAGAAGGAGATGACAAGTGATGAAAGACAAGAAGTGATACAGAGAAAAAGCAGGAGAGAGAGGGACTGAATCTCACGTCTAGTTCTTTGAGTATATTAAAGATTTTTGGCAGGTAGAATGACAGCTTGGAGGGTGACGCAGACGTCGCTGTAAATCACACCATTCTCCACAGCACCTTACTGCATAATGAGTTTAAATATATGTAATTGAAACACGTTAAATGCCAGCATGTAATTAAAAGGCATGAGGAGAGATAATACAGTGGGGGCCCTGATATGGCTTAAAAGCTAATAGACTTATTGGATTTGCGGCGCTGAAGTCAGTCGGGTTTAGAAATGTAATTCAGAAGCGGTTGTTTTTTCATGGAGGCACCTTACAACCTTTGACCTTTGGAGATCATTTGAATTGATTCTAGTAATCAAGGAGGAAACCTACTGTTCAATGACTTTATTCATTCTGTTTAGATTTCCACGTTTTGTTTTTTTTTCTCACGTACTTGTAGACCCGAGGAAAGCTTCGCAGACATGGTTTAAGTCTTTTATAAAAACTTATTATTAAATTCAGTGGTGATCTTTACCAACTGCGATTCATTCATCTGGAACGAATTATAATTTTTTTAACCGTGGAGTGTTAAAAGTCCAAGAGTGCAAAAAAATGAGGGCGGTGCACTTTTCAATAAAAGGGATGTACGTTGTAATGAAGTACCTCAACAGTCATTGCTGCCTCTCTCTTCTTTCTGTCTCTACCTTTTGTGTTTCGTGCACTCCAAGAAGTCGACAGAACAGATGAAGAAAGTGCCGACCATCGTGCTCTCTGTTTCCTACAAAGGAGTGAAGTTCATCGATGCCACAAACAAGGTAAGGCTCGCCGCTCACTTCCTGTGATGCCTACTGTAAATAACACGTAAAAGGTCACGCTTTTGAACGTGAACCTGAGTGGCATTCAGAGATGTCGGGCAACGGCAGCGCTGACGTCTACTCCTGCTGCAGTCCGACTGATTTAAAACCATACAGTGTGAAAATCAATAAGGTGTAAAAGGGCAGTAATCAGTATGGAACAGATGAACTGAATGTTAAGAAAGATCAATAACAAACTCAGTCCAATAAAGCCTTAATGGATTGCTTTAAATGTGCTTTTACACATTTGTCTCCTCTAACCTGGGCTCATAAGGAGTTTTTATGTGACTCGGCTTATTCCTTCAACATCTGGAGTGACATTTGAGTGACATTTGTCCAGCGTGTCCAACTTCAAGACCAAAAAATTGTTTTTACGTCCGTGCATGTGTAAATAAGTTTGGGTTTCTGTCATTGAGACAATATTATCACACCTGTCTTGTCAATCCAAATAATAATTCACACTAAATAATCAATAATAGGACGGCAATAATATTGTCACAGAAATCCACAAATTACATCTGCTGCATTCACGCAATGGTGGCAAAATGAAACAACAGACTGATTGGCAGCCTTGTAGTTACACCAGAATAAACTAGTATTTGTAGGGTTTAATTAACAAGTACAAATAACTAATGGCTACTTTTAAATGAGTTGAACTGATTCTGTTAGTGTTAATACTGGTTTATATTAAAATATTACTGCCAGCCATGGAGCCATCTTTCCATACGTACCGTTTTGCAAAATTCACATCTGTTTTCTCAAAGTCCTCAAATCCTGTTGTTACTACTACCGACAATGTACACTGACAGTACATGTACATACAAAACACAGAATGATAGAAGGGAAGAAGTAATAGTATTGGTAATGAATCAATTAAAGGGATAAGGCACACTAAAAAGGAAATCATCAATCTGGATTCACCTCTTAGGGACATTTTTTACAAAAGTTGCAAGTGTCCTCAACTTATCTGCTGTTCCGGTGTAGGGAGTGGATTTCTCACTCATCTTACAAAAGCAATCAATAGGCCTATTTTTGTAGAATCAAAAGGCAAAGACGATACTGACCAGTATGACATAATGGGCACCTCACCTATTGTGTGTTATGTAAGTCCTCTTTGTTCTTTCCTCTGGTGAAATCATCTGCTCCATATTGATTTTTCACCACGATATTTTGTTGTGAAGTTTTTGATTTGCTGTCCTTAAAAACTCTTTTTTTTTGTATTCTGTTTGAATATATTCTAACAGACACTGCACTGCATTTGCTCTTTTCACAATTTACATGATTATGATTTGCATGATTAAATCTGTTCCTGTGTAATTACCACTGAAGAGGAGGTGTAGCTTAAGCAAAAACAGACCAGTAGTTGCAACTCAGTGTGAAGAAAACATTTAGCACTAAGCAACTTCCAACTTAAAAATCATGTTTTCCTAATGTTAGCCCTCACTGAAACTTTTTTTGGGGGGCTTTGATGTTCTACAATTCGCAGCAGTGAGATGTGCTTTAATTAACGCAAAGTCTGAGTGTTCTCCAGTGACATTACCAGAGGACAAATTCCGAACTCAGCAACTCCAGAAAACTCTCAAACCAAAATTATGCCACAGTTATTATGGTTTTGGGATGTGTGAAATGAGATGAATAATAAATCAGATTTGTTTTTCCATAGAGTGGCTCACTGGGGATAATCAACAGTCTTGCTTGAAATAAGCATTTCACTCTGCACCTCTTTATCTTTCTTCCTCTTTTTCTCTGTCTTTTGTTCCTGTTCTCTTTCTGCAGAATATCATCGCAGAGCATGAGATCCGTAACATCTCGTGTGCAGCTCAGGATCCAGAGGATCTGTCTACATTTGCCTACATCACCAAAGACCTCAAGTCCAGTCACCACTACTGCCATGTCTTCACTGCTTTTGACGTGGTAAGTGCTGAATCTTTCTATTTAACAGCGAACATCATACTCGGTGTGCTTGTAATATCGCATCGTATTCTCACGCCTGTTTGTCTTTGCCCTCTTATCAGAACTTGGCGTATGAGATCATCCTGACACTCGGCCAAGCCTTCGAGGTGGCCTACCAGCTGGCCCTGCAGGCTAGGAAGAGCGGCCACGGATCGTCCACGCTGCCCGAGAGCTTCGACAGCAAGCCCAGCAAACCTGTCCCCAAACCCCGTGTCAACATCCGCAAATCTGTAAGCATCCATGCCGCACCAGCCGCACAACCGTTTGAAGGAAAAATCCATCCTAAATGGAAAATTAACACCAGCAACTCCGGTTGTTTTCGACGATCTGGATTTGACGAATGTTGGTTTAAAGTGAAAAGAAACTGTGAAACCTTTTGAAAGGTGATGACTTCTTTATAAACTCGATCTTTTAGATGTTCTTTGCAAAACTGATACACACTACAGGATTATTTAGTTAAGAAAACTTGTGATTTAAGATGGATTTTCACCTCTCACCTTTCGACTCAGAACTCAAATTTAGCCGTTATATTTCCGCTTCTAATCAAATCTCACCAGCATCCCATTAACTTTCTGTCCCATTTACACTGGAATCTGTCCATAATTTCCATCCCTCTGCTCTGATCCGTCCCAGTCTCTCATCCCTGCTCATGTATGTAGTTTGAACTCCCAGTTTGGCTTACTGGTATTATCCTGGAATGCTCGTGTTCTGTGTGTTTCGAGTCTCTCAGCCCAGCGGAGGTTGTGCGGAGATGTGGGTGGATATTTGACCTGTTAAGCATCTGTTCGGTCTTGCTCTCCCTGCAGTCTCTTACACAAGTCAAGTCAAATTTATTTATACAAGCACCGAATTATAACAGAAGTTATCTCAGGGCACTTTTTCCATATAAAGCGGGTCTAGACCGTACCCTTTACAATATTATTTACAGAGACCCAACATTCCCTTATGAGCGAGCATTTGGCGACGGTGGCAAGGAAAAACTCCCTGTTTCTGGGCTGACTGATGAGGCCTGTTTGCATTGGGCTCCGGGGAGTCTCGCTTGGCTCGCCTCGCTGTGTGTGTGTGTGTGTGTGTGTTTGCATGTAAGAAGATAAAGAATCCTCATGTGGAAGGTTCTTATATACTGCAGCCTCGCACAAAGAAGTAATTTATTGACATTTCAGTCCATCAGAGCCTCATCAAAATGCTGTAGAGTGCGAGGGTCTCTTATGGAGTATGTATCTGAGCATCAAGAGTGTTTACCCCATGCTTTTTGTTGGTGTGCAGTACTCTGCTTTATGTAGGGCTGCTTATCATATGAGCATTTTCTATACTATATGATAGTGTTGAATCAGTACCAGTTAGGACTGCCTCTTACATCAAGCGTAAATGGTTCATATCATCAGTCGAGGAGCCAAGACTCAGACGTCATCTCGTCATGGCAATCATTGGACTTTTTAGCTGAGTCATTGTACACAGAGCAAGAGAACAGAACAACATGGCAGGCCAGAAACTCTTACAAACATAGTCTTGTCTCAAAATGACATAATTGCAAACCTCACTGTAATGGATGTATTTACTCCCTCGTTTCTGCTCTCAGCTGCAGTGTTGAAAGCTAGAGACGTCGGCTAAGCTACTTGGGAAACAGACTAAGTCTGCAACCAATGATTGTGATAATCCATTATTCCTCTGGTTATTTTCTAGATTAAATGATTCAGTGTTTGATTATAAAAAAAATGTCTGAAAATTATGAAAAAAGCACAATTTTCTAAAGTCTTCAAATTGATTGTTTTGTCCAACCAACAGTCCATCAAATATTCAGTTTACTATCACGTAAGACAAAGAAAAGCAGCAAATTATCACAATTTAGAAGCTGCAGCCAGGTAATGTTTGGCATTTTTGCTTGCAAAATTACTTAAATAATTCCTTAAATGATGATGAAATTAATTATTAAAATAGTTAGTTGCTTAGATTATTTTCCTATCCTTCACATAGTCCCATCTGTGACCTTAGCACTCGCATATATTACTCTGTGATTCGGTCAGTACGTAACAGTTGTTGTATTTCGGTCGGTCAGCCCAGCTTTATGTGACACTAGATACTTGTGTCCCACATTCTATCATGAATTTCTGTGTGTGTCCATGTGCGATTGTGTGTGGCCTTACTTCATGCCTCCTCCAACCACAGTGTCACAAAGTCTATTTGTGACCCTGTCAACCTCTCATTAACCCCAAAGAGAGCTTTAAAATAGTCACGCTAACCCGCTCCGCGCACGCTTCCCTCCTCCTCCGCCGCTGCCGCACATCGGCGAGCGCGTTTGTGTGTCTAAAGTGCCGGGCGTAGAGTTACGGTGGCTGCTATATCAGTGTGTCTGGACCAAATTTAAATCCACCAACATTTCTGTGAGTCATGGAAGAAAGATGGTGCTGGAGGAGAGGAGCGGTGGCTTCGGAGGAATGGTCTCACTTTCTAAAGTTAGAGTGAGATGTGAGACGGTGAGGAAAGACGGAGGAAGAGAACGCGTGCAGTATTTGTGTTCTCTCTCCTCCTCTGTGTGTGTGTGTGTGTATGTGGGGAGGGGTCTGTGCCTACAGAGATGATGGACGATGGCATGTGTAGACTCAATCTGCTGACTCCGCTACCGTTACATTAACCATTAATTGCCTTTTTCTTCCCTGTGTTCATATATATAAATATATATATATATATGTGTGTGTGTGTGTGGTGTAGTTAATGGCTTGTGGTGTGCAGCAGGGCAAAGATACTGCAGGATTCACTTAATATTCCCGCCACCTGCCAGCCGTAATCTCCATCTTGCAGCACCTCCCAAGCCTCTGTGCTTTAAAATACTGTTGCTTTGTTTCTCTGGCCCCCGAGATAGATCAGATATCTGCTTCTCCACACCCTCTCATTATCATCTTTATGGTGTGTGTGTGTGTGTGTGTCTCATGTGAGCACATCTGCTTGTAAATCTCCCTCAACATCCACTTAACTTGCCCTTATGAGTGTGACCGTGTCTGATGTGACTCTGTTGTCTTTGATCGGCATCGGCATGTTACTGTAATCTGAGTGTAGCTTTAATAAAGCGTAGAAATGCATTTCCCTAACCCTGTATGATGAGTTTTACCGTTTTCTTAAAACAAGTGAAAAAAGCCTGCCAGTGATGTGAAAATAGCTTGTTTCCAAGCAGCTGATTTCTTTCCAGGAGCTCTGGTGGCCAACTTTTACACCTGAATTTCTACTTTATTTAAAAACTCAACTCAATTGAGACTTAACTTGAAGCTTTCTCACTTCATTGGCAGGATTTTTCATCAATTTGGAGAAAAAAAAATGAGTCTGGCTTGTGACGATGCTTTTTGCAGAGTGATGCTTTGTACAGTTGCCGAGCCGTATTTATCTCGCTGCGAGTGTTGTTGCCATGCAGGAGCTGCTTTATAAATGTGCCGTAACATGGCGTACTCTTGCTTGAGTTTTGCTGTAATGCAGTAATGCTGCTGTCCCGAGCTGTTGCCAGGGCGATGACTTTGCTGCCATGTTGTTGCCATGGTTTTGCTTTGGTTTTGGGAGTGTTGTCTTTCCCTGTTGCCACGCAGCTACTCTGCCATCGCTGTGGTTTTTTTTTTTTTTTTTTTTTTTTTTTTTGCCTTGCTGCTTTGTTTTTGTTGTGTCCGGTGGCGTTGCTGAGCAGGCGCACTTTGACCTTTGTATGACCTCTGCCCCTGTAGGTCATCATGTCCCCTTCCAGCCGCTGGTCACTGGGCCACATTTACACCCCTCACCGGCCTCCTCTCCACCCTCCTCTTCCTCCCCCTCGACTCTTCCATCTTCCTCACAAAGCTCAGTCACAGGTCCTCCACGCTTTTCCTTCTCTTATCCTTTATTTCCACATGATTTTCCTTTTTAGTCAAGGAGAAAGCGGCATCTGTAAGTGCTCCCATTTTATTCTGTCGCTTTTATTCAACTGACTCTGCATCCGTGTGTTCTGCTGTGTTTGTGTGTCTCAGTCCTCCACAGTTACTTTCTTCTATCTCCATATCAACAGTCGGTCTCGCAAAGCCAACACACTTCATTTCTTTACAGCTAATATAAAGCAGAATACAGACCTTCGCTTTAGTGCCACAGTCAGATTTTATGTGCCCAGTGAATCGATTCGAACCCTGGATGGGTATACGCTGCCTCGTATCTGAGATGGTAAATGTATGAATAAAAAGTGTTTCAAGCAATAACAGTGCTTCAAAATAACTAAATGTTTATAAAAAAAATCCCCGAAAACCACCTCAGTCCTTTAAATGCCTGATTGAATGTTTTTATGAATGTTGTGCTTTTTGCTCTGATCCACACTCTGTCTCACTCATCCACATCTTCATCTCATACAGCTGAATTTTTTTTTTTTTTTTTTAAAAAGGGCCATCAAAAGAAGACTATTAAAGCGTACATAGCGTGCCAAGAAATGATTCAGTTCAAAAAGCGGTGGTACAGACTCCTGTTGCATTCTGTGTGCATTCATTTGGCACCGGCTTGGATCACAGAGGTTGTTGCAGTTTCACTAAACACTAATCACATGCTGGATGTCCCGTCCATCCTGCAGAAGAGCAGTCAGGGTGCTGATGTTAAACCTTTTAAGAAGGCAGACTTGATTCTGTGTGGTTGATGAATTTGATCCTGGTGTCGCTCTGGGCAAGTTTTTTTTATTAAAGGGAAACTTTGCTGATTATCAACCAGCATTGTATCATTGCGATGCAGGTTGTATATGCAAATGAACGATGTTTAACTTCCCTCCATGTTGAGCTACCTGCTCATTTGCCAGTAAAAGTCCGAGATCTGCCTTAGATGTAGTGGTGCCTTCAAGGTCTGTCAAAGGTGGTTCTGCCAAAACACTCCGTCTACCATGTTACGCTAGCGGAAAAGCAGACACTTAAATATCATACTATTGAATACTTTAAGATATCAGCATATTTGGAAGAAAACTAGTTTAATGATGTGAGGCCAAGTATCGCGCTGTGGAATCAAACACAACAGATTGTGGAGGAGAAAACGACCACCGGAGCTCCAGTCCAGCAGCCTCAACCGGTGACCGGTGAGGATCGTCAGAAAAAACAGAGACAGAACTGAAAACTTCATCCTGCAACGAACTTCGCTGTGCTTTGGTAAACCTGTATCAGACTTTGTCAGCTCTGAATACAGAACAGCGACTGTGTTACCTGTAACTCGAGGCCGCATTCAGCTTGAGCACAATCCAGTCCCAGTTCCTCGTCGTCATCCAAAATAAAATAAAAGAAACAGTGTTTGCTTGCAGTTTTTCACCTTTTCATACACAATCGTTTCCCTAAACAAGCTGAGATGAAATGGCAGAGGTTTTTTTGACCACCATCACTGGCAGCTCTGGCTTGTGTGCAACTCTGGGAAAGTTTGCGCTGATCCACTCCAGCGCGCCGTTTGTTATATGATCCTTGCACACCGGTACGATATATCCAGACTCAATGAGGAAAGTTGTTTTTTTAAACGAAAATGAGCCTCCGCAAAGAGATATAATACTTTGTCTCTGCTAACCAGCGGCTCTGCTGGATGGACTAGAAACTATTTATTCATTGAATTTACAGAAAATGTGCTATATCATGATATGTATCGTTATCAGGATATGAAATGATCTATCTGGATATGAGATTTTCGTCATATTGCGCAGCCTTAAGGAGACCTAGTTTTAAGAAGTCGTCATATTCACAGTGGTGAATTTTCCCTTTAAGCATGATGGTGTTGTGGTGTTGCAAGATTAAGAGTGTGTTTGTCCGTAATCCTGTAACCCCATAACAAGATTGTAAGGTTTTGCTGGGGTTGTCCGAGTGTGTGTCTGTGTGTGTGTGTGTGAGAGAGAGGATAGAGAACTGGATTATTATTATAGTTACTTTCAGTATTGTTGCTGTAGCAGTGTGTTGGGGGAAGATAAGAGAAACATAACTCTGTTAGCAAATTGCAGAACTCTGAGATTAACCTTGTTCACTCCAACAACACTGAGACACATACAGGAGTAGACCTTCAAGGTTTATTTAGATGCATTTGATATATTGTTGATATATAATTGGAATTACAGAACAGACAGAGCGAGTGTGAGGACAAATTTAGGACAAATTTATTCTTCAGAGTCGAGTCTCCCCCTCCCCCCCCAAATCATCTGAAAATAAACCAATAGATCAGAGGAAAAGCACCCTCGGCAACGAAACCCAGCCGCTTGATTGGTTGCCATGGGGTTATTTTTGAGAGCGATGTAGTTTGTTTGGTTTGTTTCTCAGCTCTGAAGCCACAATAGCTTCACACTGGCAGCAATAGACACAAATTCCCCTACCCTGACAATCAAAACTGCCAGGATGTACAGGAGCTGCATTGCTGTAAATGCAGCCTATAATTGCAATGGAACCGGAGCAGCAGGAGCTTGTTTTTATATGTCAGACTCTGAGCTTCTGTCCGTGTTCTCGTTTCTGCTTTCTCATCTGTCAAAAATCATCTCTCTCTCTCTCTCTCTCTCTCACACATATCCATTTATTTTCAATTACATTCATTACTCCGTATGCGGTACATTCTCCACCACAATCTCATTCATTCCGCCATATCTCTTTCTTGTTTTTCACTGACTTTATTAGCATGAAATTCTATCAGAAAATTGATCCAACAGTGTGCAAAATGTCGATTTTCAATACCTGGAAACAGCAGTTTGCGTTCAGACTCCATCATGTTGATGAATTGTTTGGTTTGAAAACATGCATACCAATAGAACAAAATCAATTTAGTAATGTACTATTTTCAAAATTGAGAATATGCAGCTCATTGAAAATCACTTGACCCTGCCTACCTCTCTCTCTGCTTTTCTTTCTGTCTCTGCTCTCTCTCTCTTTCTGTGTCAGATGGAGCAGCCGTCCATGGACCAGAAGGGCCACGCCAACGTGCCGTGGATTGTGGAACCGGGTCAGGAGGCCAAGAGAGGAGTCAACACCAAGTACGAGACCACTATTTTCTAACATACACCCGCCTTGTCCACTCCTGTGTGTGTGTGCCTTTCAGAGGTTGCCCTGTACCAGGGCCCCGCCCCGGAGTTGGGCACGAGCGACGCACGCCGCCGCGTCACCTCACCGGCTGAAAAATAAAAAAACAAAACATCCCGCCCCGCCCCCGTTAGCCGAGCCTGTCCACTGCATGATGACGTTTGGCGCTGCGCTGTCTCTCTCTTCTTTCTCCTTGTCTCTTCTTCTCTCTTTTTTGTTTCTGCTCTCCCCCTCTTTGGCCCTGGCAACATTCTCCTGCCTGCAGGGCTGGCGCATGACCTTTGAACCCAGGGCTGTGGTGCACTTCTCTGTCTCCACCTGTAGGGGGAATGGTCAGCTCCGTTTTTCCACTTCCTGTTTGTCGGTCAGTCAGCAGTCAACCAGTCGGTTGTTCTGCTTCCAGCTTCTTGTTTTTCTTTTTTTTTTTCCCCCCCTTGTTGATGGGTGCAACCGTTTGGCTTTGTCTCTCTCCTCCTGCCTCCATCCCTCGCTTTTCTTTTCATTTCAGCCCCTTTGTCCAATTGCCCCTGACAACTTGAATGAGATTTGAAACCAAGAATACTGCTAAGAGCTGTAACAGTGTTTTAGCTGTCTGTTGAGCCTGTAGTGGGAGCTGACAATGAGGAGGGCTGTTGTCTAAACAACTGGAGGAAAGTTCAGACTTCTTAAACATTTTTTTTTAATCATAGAGGAGAGCAGAACTACAGGAGAGGTGATGTAGCACAGTCTGACTTTGACTCAAACTGGTTCATCCAGCAGGCTACTAGAATGTATTTCAACTTTTTGATTCTTTATATTAGATTATTTTTTTGGAAATAATAGCAAACTTGTGAATTTCTTTGACAAACAATATTTTAAACTTGACCTGTGACACAGGAAGATTTTTTTTTTTGCTTTTATAGCATCTTTTTCAGCACGTGTGTGTGTATACGTTAATTATTTTAACCACATGGATTTTTTTTCCTGGCCATAAACCTTATTTTATTTGGGGGAAGGAAAAAAAAAAAATCTTATATGTAAAAGGTTTAGCATGTGGCTTGTGAGACGCATGGTGGCCATTTTGGATTTGCTGAGCAGGGGGGCCGGTGGAGAGGCGGGGTGTGAGGGCTCTCTCGATAAGTGATGTCATCTCATTTGCAGGGCAATGCCGGACGCTCATGTCTATTACTGTGGAATACAAAGAATGTAGCCAGCCCTAAACACGGACCTTGTCACACATACAATGCAAAAAGGACTACAATGGACCCTCTTGCTTACTTTTCAAAGGACTACAAACATGGATGCTACTCCACAGTGTTTAAGGTTGACTACAAAATTTTGACATCATTCATCTACATGCTTGACACAGTAAAAAATTGGACCAATAGACACTTACACAGCGCACACACACACACACACACACTATAGCAGGACTGCATCGCGACAGACGACGGTCTGCTCTGAATGTACACTTGTTTAAAAGCAGCCTCAACTTTCTGCAACTACAGTAGGATCTGTTTTATGCGCCCAACTGGGATGGCATGACCTTTGAACTTTTTGGGAGGTCACAGCATCTCCATGGAGACTGTGAGTAAAGGTAACGGACTATATGTGCTCGCTAAAAGGCACCACTGGGCATGTGTCAGTGTTGGAATGGGGATGGGTTCGAGGACGTCTGGCTGGATCTTGTTTATTTTTTATTTTCTTTAAAAAGGTCAGAAAATAATAGAGATATATGCACAAGCGTGTAAATGTGATTGGACTAACTGCAACACGCTCAAGATGCAACAGGTGTGTCCTGATGAGACGCAGCAGATAGCAAACCTACAAAAACAAAACAGCATCTGGCGTTTAAAAAAGAAAAAAAAAAAAAGTATTCTATTCGTATTGCCCGACATTTTAATGTTTAATATGAGAGTATTATATTACCATGATGATTATGATTATACTTGTGCAATTCTTGTCTACTGTTGTCTTAATGTTACATTATTTTTCTATAATATGCTGAGATGAAAACCTTGGGCTTGAGAATGATGGCCATCCTTTAAAAAAAAAAAATCTAAAAAACATTACCATACATGTACACAGGGAGTGAATGTTGCAGGTGGCTAGCTAACTCTTGTCAGGTCAACCCTCCATCATTTCTCATGGGGCTCTACTCTTATCTAGCAGATGTACTATTTTAAACGCAGTATTACTGTATTATTTGGATGAGAAGTTATCCAGTTATAAAATGTACATAGATATTTTGCCAACTCATTGTTCATACATGTAATGTAAAAGAGAAAAAAAAGAATAAAGGATTTGCAGTACGTGGCACTGGAAAGAAGGTACCAAAATAAAGGTTGAAGATGAAAAAAAACTAAGTGGTAGATTGTAGAGATTGTATTTTGAGTGAAAACTGAAATGGGTTATTTGGTGACATCACTGCTGACCAACTTGTACATAGGCTTGGACTTCCAGCACACTGATTTTTGTAATTTTGGCCATTATTTATATCCTTGTAAAGCACATGGAATAAAATATGACTTGTACAACCATTACTCATCCTTGAGATAAAGTGTCATAACTTCTTTCCTTTTCTCAAACACTACATAAGAGGTCTTTTGAGCAACATTAGCAAAATATATAAAAACATAAACAATATGCACATAAAACTCCTGTACATTCATACCTGGATACAGATGAAAACTCACATATACATAACTATGCGCACATAGAACTGAATATAAGCTGGATAACGGTGGTTTAGTGCTTAGAGCAGACTAAGTGAGGTTGAAGGCTGATGAGAATAAATGTGTTTTGAGTTATTTTTGAAAGAGTCGACTGAGCTACTTTGGATTTGGAGAGGAAGAGAAGCTCAGTAAGAGAAGGCCTTGCCACCTACTGATGTTTTATTCATTTTTGGAATAGTCAGGACCGGCATTTTGTGATCAGAGTCCTAGCAGGTATGACTAGGGGTGATAAATAGGATGGTGCAAGTCCATTAATATTTTATAAGTTAAAAGTAGAATCTTGAAGTCTGATCTAACATGTACAGAGAGCCAAAGTAATGAAATAAGAACAGGGGTAATATGATTAAATTTTCTAGTCTTGGTTAATATTCTAGCAGCAGTATTTTGTACATGTTGTAATCTGTTAATAGTTTTTTTTAAGTAAGCCAGAGAAAGAGTGTTATAATAGTCAAGCCTATATGAAACAAATGCATGAACAAGTGTTTCAGGATCAACCATGGAAAGAATGGGACCAATCTTGGCAATATTTCGTAAATGGAAATATGCAGCGTTTGTAATATCATTGATATGTTTTTCAAAAGAGAGATTAGGATCAAATAGGCCACCGAGATTTCTAATAAAAGGGTTTTGTGAAATTGTGTAACTACTTAAGTTCAAAGTGAGATCACTGAGTTTGTTTCTCTGAAGTTAGATGACATCCGTTGTTTGATTTCTAACAGCTTCGCCAGCTGTTACACTGAACCCTGAACTTGTTCTTGCGAGGTGTTCTTAAACACAGATAATTCTACCAATCTGTCAACATCTCAGGTAAACCTCAAATCCATAAACGTTTCCTCCATCCAAGCCGTCTGACGTCAAACTGACAGTAGTATCAGGTCGAGTCTCGTACCTCGTGTTGGATGTGACACCTGGTTGTGATGGCATGCACTTCAGTGCTCATGCTCTTCCAGCACCTTAACAGAGAGACAAACACAGCATGATTAATAATCCTGTAAAGAAGATTCAAAGTGATAGAGAACATAATGTTAAAGAATTGCTCTCATCTTTATCCCAATGCCTTTGGGCACTCTATGCTTACAGCAAAGTGGGGTGCAGAGTATAGAGCACATTCACATCTCCAACTAGTGCTTTGTAGCAGGAAAGCTGCATGCCAGTTTTGAATGCCAAAACACTGATTCATATGAATTATGCATTTCAGTTAAACACAAAAGAACCCACTGGCAATTATCCACTATCTATGCAGAAGAAGACAGAAAAAAAACCTGATGATCATCTGACATCACTGGTCGCGTTAAGCTTATGTCACAAACCGCTGTCGTGTCATTGGTTGCACGTTGAAATGTCACAACAATTAAGGTCAAAGTTAACACTGACTGAACATCGGGCATGGGAGCGAGGTGTGAAATCTGAGTGGTGCACAACTCCCAATGTAAGTATCTACAATATCTCCAGAGGGAAACAATGGCTCAAGCGATTCTGCCGCTGATAAAAGTGAAGAGGGATTTTGGATTCCAGATGGATACAGTGCTGAAAATCCTCGTGAGACTCTCTGATAACTTCAGCCACAATTCGATAGGACTGATATTCGAGTTGCTCTCTCTGTCGTCTGGTCATCTATCTACCTTGTGTCTCTTAAAAACTGCACAAATAAACCAACAGATGAAGACAGATAAAGAACTGCTTAAAATTGATCGGATAGGTGGTAAAACCTTCTCAAGACTTGGTTTAGTTTATTACATTTATTTATATCAGGGACCATGTACAAAATACATTAATCTCAAACAAATAGAAAGGATGTTTTGTACCAGATTTAGCTACTAGCTAATTTCTAATCTGTAGTCGCTGGGCAGGTGAACAGAAACAATAAAACACAGAGCAAAAGCCTGTCATCTCCACTACAAATGGACCAACAACCCTGCAGACACGCACATTTCATAGGAATAAATACAAAGCAGAGTACACATATCAAAATATTACATAGGCTACATATATCCAAAGTTATAAAAACAGGTTGTCAAATTAATGCTGACAAGACTGGTTAGTTAAAAGACTACACAGTATAGTCTGTTTCCTCATTAGACTCACTGATTGAGAATGTTTTACTTGCATTTTTCTGGATTTACAAGCACTAAATGGGAGGTAGATAGATAGTGACAACGAAGCAAAGACCCTGGGCCAGATATTAAACTTCTTGCACATAATTTTAGACAGCTTTTGTGCCTCCAGACAGTTCTGTTATTTATCTAACAGGCAACCATGCTGGCAGTGCTCTTAGCATGTCATCTGAGATGCCACTTGTCTCTCCTTCATGTAGAAGTAAATAAGACGCTACATCACAGGCGCGAAATGAATGAAAGGTGCGCCACAAATTTACATGTGCATAAATTTATGAATGAAATGTTAAATGAATTTAAACTTGAGATGAAAGCTCACATATGAACATTTAATCAGTCATTAACAAACATGAGCCAACTGTTTACGCCATAAAAATCTAGCAAACAAAGCTTAGCGACGAGGGCTTTAATTAAACAAACATGAAGAGGCTGGCAAGGTTTGGGAGCCTCTGGCTGTTCTCACCACATGGCTCGCCTCGGTTTTGAGTGGCAGAACTTTCAGCCGGGAAAATTAAGCGGGCGCAGTTCACTGTTACAGCTTTAAAAAGGATCTGCTGTAAGGTGGCAAGAGGTAAAGGTGAGAATATCCTCAGGTCAACAAGGACTGTTTGAATGATCCACCTGCTACACTAAGTAGGGCTGTGCAATATGATGTAATATATATCGTGTGATGTGAGAAAAATCGTTTCATTCTATGCTCTATTGTTTATATCGTTGTGACGCAAATCACACTCTTTATGGCAATATTTTTGTCATTTGGGGGGATATATATCAGGATCAGTATCGTTATCAGGATATGAAATGACCTATATCAGGATATGAGATTTTGGTCATATCACCCAGCCCTTATACTAAGTTTATAACAAATAATGCACATTAAAAATGTCAGTGGCATCACATGCAGACAGTAGTTTTATTGTGATTAGTTATCAAATTATTATAACTGTTATAATCGACTCTTGTCAAACAGTGACCATAATTTGAACGTTGGGACAAGGATTCGCTTTTGTTTTGCCTTAAAACTGTGCACTATATTAATATGAGTTCAATTAGTTCAATGTCATTTACTATGATGCTATTGCACAATGTGGATCTGTGACATAAAAGGTTCATGTGTGCTCAGAAATATGAGTAATAGGACATTAGAGCTGCAACGATCAGTCGCATCGGCTGACAGAAAATTAATCACCGACTAGTTTCTTAAACATTTATATTCTGGTTTCTTTAGTTTTCTATGATAGTAAACTTGATATCTTTGGGTAAACACATTTTTGCTGTGTTTATTCTCTGCTATAACCCTTCTGTCATAGCAATATTTACACAACTGGTGGTGCTTTTACACACCATCACCACCAAGCCTTATAAAGAATCATTATTTTTAAAAAAGGTGGAGGTGAAGATGGCCCTTAAGGTTGAGTGTATTAAACCACACTGGACTGACATTCACAGTGAGCCTCTAAAAGGCTGAACAAGCATTTGTCATGAGCTATAAACTGCAGAATAAATAGGCTGGCAGTCTTGTTTGCAGATTGGACAGTTACAATCTGCAGCCAATAGCAGAGACCGCTGGGCTTGTTTTCTGAGCGCGGAGGAGACCGGGCCGAGGCTGCTGCGGCACACACTGGTCCGCTGAAGATTTACTGCCAATCTGCAATTTGGTGCATTCTGTTGAAAAACTGACAAAACATTTTATTGTTTGTAAGAGCAGACCACTGCGGGATGAGAGTAGGAGGTAATTCAAGACATTTCTGGAAGATTAGACCAGCAGTGGAGAGTGGTGCAGTGGCTGCTCTATTTAGGCTTTTCCAAATCTCCTACAGCTCGACTGTTATTTCTACTGCTGGCAGAGGTGCAGGAGCAGGACTTAACTGAGCACAGAAAGCGACGATGAGGAAACAGTAATGAAGATAGAGAAGCGCTGCAGAGTTTCCTCGGTGTGGGAAACACAATACCGATAATAGTGAGATGATTGTTCATTAAAAAGATGCTAATTTCTTGCGCTGTCTGCAGTGAAGTGTAAGACAGGAAGAGTACACGCTTTGTTTCACCGTCTGTGTCAGATTGTGGGATATGGCTCAACTTCCAGATGGTGTGTACTGCCCACGGCCGTCAAGTAAATGAGATGACTATGTAAAAACTGTTCATGTAATAATCACAGTCATATTCTGGCTTTCATTCAATAGGGACAACTTCAACCAGAGAGCTACTGACTAATGAACCCAATGGGATGAAAAATCAGCAGGGCTCTGATCAAATTCAAATTCAGATCCGCACTGTTTATCATGTGCACACAGCCAAATCCACTGTAATATGCCTCTAATACGCAGAGAGGGCCAAGTATCCACAGGCTGAGAAATGGGTAGATCTGCACTGAGAAACTATTTTACATAAAGACAATTTGCTGCATTTGGTAAATGACTGGCTGAACACAAAACGCTTTTTTTCTTTTTTTTTTGCACCTGGTAGTTGTGGTGCAGCGACGCTCACATTATCATAATGTACTGAAATAGTCCCAACATGGAGACTGACTTGCTGGGAAAGTGGTTGATAGTGGAATAAACTCCCTCTGCAAAAGACTTGAACAAAAGGTAACACACACACACAAACACACATACAGATACACGCCCTGCTGTGCTCGGCTCGCGATGTACAACCCTGATAAAGCTGGACACGGTGAGGAGAGCTGGCCAAAAAAATAAAAAGGCTCTCCTCCATCTTATACACACAAAGCACTCGAGCATACACGTTCACGGTGGACTATGGCAGACTTTATCTCTGTGGGGGTACAAAGAAACAACTTGGACAAAATAATCCTGCGCTGTCCTCCAAGAGAAAACATTCACAAACACACCCGTGGAGTGCTGCTGCTGCTGCTGCTGCTGCTGCTGCTGCTGCTGCTGCTGCTGCTGTTTTCACAGGTAGTGAGAAATAGGGCCAGTGCGGTCTGGAAAACACATTTCCATCACTGTGCATCCTGATTTCAACCCATTTACCTACAGGAAATGGCCCAGTCCCACCCCTGCGTGGACTACAACCATAGCAACAGCAACATAGCTCTGAGGGTTTACATAACAGCGACAGTGGCTTCTGGATGGAGTTCAAACCAAGGAGAATTTGTCAAAATAGAGTTGGAACGTGGCCCTGAGGTTGGGTGGTGGTGGTGGTGGTGGGGACAGAAGATCACCTCAGATGTGCGTCAAGTTTGCATTCACTGAATCTGCACATTTTGTTTAGAAAGCCTGCTTCAAACAGAATTTAAATCTATGTTTGTTTTGCTCCGGTCTGCTTAAAGTGCCAAATGGACAGAGGATAAGCATGTAGGTTAAGTGCTGCAGCAAAATGAGATTTGACAGCGCAGCAAAAGGCTCAGAGGAAGTATTTTACATAACGACAAGTTGAACATTTTGTGCAGCTGAAAGCAGAATGCAAACGTTTCATATAAGTAGTGTAAGAAGTGTTAAAGCATGTGGGGAGAGCTGTATGTCGATCTACCCCCCGGAGAACACAAAAACTACAACTGGCGTGACAGCGATAAGAGCTGACTGGCTCTCGCTTGCTGTCCTGGCCCCCCCCCCCCACCGCCCCGACATCTCTGAGCTGAGTTTGACGTCTGCTCCCAAAACACCCAAAAGCTGAGACGACGCTGCAGGCTCTTAGCGAGTCGTCTCCCGGCTGTCAACAAACATGACGGCGGTGAAGCCAAGCCGTCACGTAAAGCTGCTTATGTCACCTTTCTGGTACACAAGAATCAGCATAGCGCAGATCACAAACTTATCTTTTTACGCAATGAAGAATTAAGAAAAACATGAGATCAGGTGTTAATACCGAGGGAAGAGGAGAAGCTTAAGCTGTGCTGTGAAATGTTTATATAAGAAACCGCTCATCTTTTCAGCCTTAATCACAAAGTGAAGCTGCGACATCTAACTACTAACACTCTCCACTTGTTGTTGATTATCCTGTAATCATTTGTTGCATTTCTTTTTTTTTTTCCTGTGATGATGTTTACCTGTGTTGTCTGTAAAATAAAGAAACTAATAAATAAAATCCCATAATGAGCCACGTGAAATGCTGATATCACAACGAGAGATTATAAACTGAAACACAAAGTACAAACTTTCTGTTTAAGTGCATAAAATAAGCACACCATCAAGAAAAGGATGCTCTTACCATCATCTTTTACCCAACATCCCAGCCATCTGTTATCCTATAGTATTATTTGGTATAAAAAATTATTAAATTGGTAAATAATAATGCCATGTCAGTCCATAAAGGAACGTTGACAGAGTTTCAGGTAATCAAAAACAAAGTGAGGATAGTTTAATAGTTAATTTAGCAACAATTATCCAAATTAGAGGTTGTATCAGGATGTTTTTCTGAGATTTGCTACAAACTTCACCACTTATAAGAGAGCTACTAAATCCTGCTTAATTCAGCAACAAATCTGTACTCAAGTCTATTTTTTTGTAGCTATGTTGCTGTATTCCTCATGTCCGTACTGACTGTGAATCTATCTCTTCGTGGAGCAGCTACAGTCCTCATTTTGTGTAAAAATGTATCCTACGGTTCAGCCAAAGTTAATGTGAGGCTTCACCAGTCTGAGTTAGTTAAATGGACTGGGTTTCCACTCCGTCTCTCCGCAGACAGTGCTTCCTTGCTGGGCTGCAGCGGAGGGTTACGTCCTGGTATCTGCATGAAGGTTTGTTGCCAGGACGAAACGCTGCCAATAAACCTACATGCGACCGCCGGGACAAAGATACTCATTTGATCTGGCCGACTGAGACTGCTGGACCTTCGTTTTAGCTTCAAAGAGTTCATGAAATGAAAAGACACTGATGTACAAAAAACAACGTACTATATGTTACCATATGTTTTGAAACTGTCAGAGTGTAGTTTGTCCACCAGAGAATGATCCACCAGTTTATTTTCAACTGTAAAACATCCTGGCCAGTACATTTCCAAGCCCCAACTGTTAATAAATAAATGTACTGTACTGGTCGGGCTATAAAGTAACAGTGGTCATGTGAGTGTTAAGAAAGATACATTTGAAAAAAATCCAAACCTATCCTTTAAAAGAGATCAAATCCAGCAGGGCTTCATGGGGTTCTTGACAAAAACCCCTATTTTCTGCTAAAATGCAAAGGAGTGTGTCTTAACCCTCCACTGATTCGCTTGATTGTTGTTTTTGTAGAGGCAATCAAACACTGATTTCACCGCTAACCAGCGTCTAGCGTCTGTTCAGGCAGGACACCGTCATGCTTGCAAACCACAGTCAGCCGTCTACAGCGGCGCCTACGCTGTATATTCAAACTTATTGACATATTAAGCCACTCTATTTAAAGAACATCCTTTCTTGAGTGATCTTGCTTGAATAGGCGGAGAGGAGCTCCTTAGAACAGAGCCATTAAGCCAAATTAAGCCATCTGTCGTCATAAATGGTTAAATCTCATGACAAGAGGAGTGAGGAACTATCGCCGACTTTCCATTTCATCTTAATCCTCGTAGTCGAAACCAGCGTGGGGTCTAGTAGCTGTGTACATGTCGCTGTTTTTAGCGAGGCTACAAATGAGTGAACAAATGTTTTTTGTTTTTTTTTTTTAAAAAAAGCACACTTTAAGATGAGGAGATAAACTGCACGAACGCAGAGACAGAAGCTTCCTGAGGCTAGACAGACTACAAGCCCACACAGCTCATCAGCCTGCTCCAGTCACTCTGCTCCAGATCTGTCTGCCTTCATTTGAGCTCAGCGGCTGCAGCGCTAATTGTTTGGGACAACCAATGTTTAATGCTAAATGGTCCGAGAGCGCTGGCACAAGTAAATACGATAATGGCTTCCTTACAAAGCCATGTTAAAAATGACCAACTATCTGCTCTTGTGATGGTGATGTTAGGTGATTTATTGTGTTTTGGACAAACTCCTACGTTTTGATTTCATTTCCTGCCAGTCTTATAATTTTTTTTGATTGCTGGTTATGTCTTCTGTTAGTTTATTCTGAACTTGGGTTCTATCTGGATGTGGGACTAACGTATAAAATCAATACTCTAAAAAGCCCATTGAATGAATAAATACAGTAGACTGGACACACGAGACAAAAGCAGCACAAACACTCAGTACCATAAAAAGAAGCCAGCCGTGTTGTGAGTGTTACAGAGGTGCAGAGACACTCTACATGCCCACAATATGTGATATAATATGTGATATAACTGAAGACAAGAGTGCAAGTCTGCACGACAAAACAACCTCAGTAGCTCTCCCAAAGCTCTGGACCGCAACACTGCTAAGAGACAAAAGCAGCTCCACAGAAGATTTGCAAAGCTTTCTCAGATGGATTCAGTGTTTCACCTTCAGCTATTTAAAAAAAAAAGCAAAAAAAAAAAAACTTATTTCAGTCTAGTTTGAACCAGAGTTTGTTTTGACATCAATAACAAGTCATCTTGAAAGCCGCCAGTGTGCCCACAGTCAGTGGAGTCACTCCAATATGAGTCTCTTATGGCACCATGAACAGAAGCTTGGCTCTGTTGAATCGAGCTCTCTAAAAAATTAGAATTAAATGTCCCATGACGACAGCCCCACCATGAGCTTTTATTCCAAAAATGAAAAATCAGAAAGCGTGTACTTACCAGATTGATTTGTTTTATTTTGTATTTGTGTTGTTTGCTGTGTATTGTATGCTGTGTTGCATGTTTATTTTAGTACTTGATCATTTACTGCAATGTAGTCTTATTTAACATATATTTTTACTTATTAAAAAAAGGTATACTATGCAGGATTTCCTAAAAAACAATAGACTCATACAAAGTAATCTCTCTCAATCATCACTTATGACCCACTAGAAGTGTGTGGCAGTGTATTTATCTACAGCGACTCTGCCCTCTGCCTTTATTTCCTTATTATTTTGCTGTGTTCAGGACGTTCCTGGGCGTCAACCTGTAGGCAGTAGGTGTTTATCCCCCAGCCAATAACAACGTGCAGGGTGTGAGGTCGGGACTGGTAGCGTAGCAACCAGGTTACATCGCTGTATTCGTCTCTCTCCTCTGCTCCGTTCTGCTCTGTGTCTCTGTGTTGAAGAGCAGCAGGTCTGTGTGTCTGCTTGACCGAGGGCGGGGCTGAGCTACACACGCGCAGAGCAGAGAGGCCACAGCGGACAGGATGAAGCTCTCTCACACAAAATCCAGCAATGTGGCACCTTCCTGCAGGGTTGTGCGGAGGGGTAGGTGTGTTAATTTGTGCTTTAGAACGTAACCGCCGTGAAACAATCAGAAAATAATGTTTAATTTATCTTATTCACGACTTTATTCTTTCCAGCGGAGCTCGCTCTCTTCATTCACTCTCTATCTCGTTCGACCACCGCTGCTCTCTCTCTCTCTCTCTCTCTCTCTCTCAACTCACTCTGGTCAAGCCAGAAAGGAGGGGCCAACTTTGAATGCTGTGTTTACAAACACCAACCAACAAATCCTGCATAGTATACCTTTAAAGAAGCATATGCAGATGGAAGTGGCTAATGGTACAGCTTCCTCTGTGTTGTTGGTACGGTATTATCACACACACATTGGTATTGATTGCACAAGATCATGTGATTAATTTCAAATTGCTCCAAAATGGAGGAACATTTTTGTTTACAGGTGATACACCAATCCTTCCCATGGTTTAAGTTAAAATGGTTGGGTTTAGGCACAAAAACCACTTGCTAGGGAAAGATCACGGTTTGGGATAAAAACAGTAAAATGCCTTAAAAATGTCCCGTTTAACGGCACTAAAATGCCAGACGTGACGGTAAAAAATGTCCAGTTAGTGATCTACAAGAGGTCCGGCAATAAGTTCCAGAAACCCATTCAGTACCAACAGAACAAACTAAATCAGCACAGAAATCAGTCCAGACAAACAGTCTGTGGCTACTGGCACAGTGTCCCATTCCGCGTCAATAGTCAGTAAATTATTGCACCGGTTCTGTAGCCGAAGCCGGTGCCTTTGCAGATTTATACTTTCCTTGAACGTGGTCTAAAAGCTGCTAAGAAACTAAAGTTGTTTAAATGATGTTGAGAGTTTTAGGTGTCGGGTATGTGTTGATATTTTATCTTACGAGCAGTGTATGCCTGTGACATCACCAGCCTAATTGATGCAACTGAGCAATCAGATGTCACACCTTGAATTCATGACACCTTAACCTGCTCCTGATGATGGTTTTAAAGCAAAATCAAAAGTTTAAAACAACAACGCCTCTGCCTGTCAGCGGATGTCCTGCTTAATATCCCCCATTTTATTGCTTTGCATGCTTTTATGTTGCATATTTTAATTAGCACCCAACAATGTAGCACAAGGATTTCCTGCATATTTTTACTAATTAACAGCAATGTGTATTAATGTGCACTGAACCAATGAACAAATAAAGAGTTAATTGGATTTTTGAGAATTACAGCTTGTTCACAATCACAACATTTTTGAGTGAAACTGTTCATCTTTGTTGTGTGTTTCAAAATGACTGAATATGATCTGTCACTCGCTCATCCTTTGATTTTCTACAGATAATAACTGCAGCCTTTGGAGACTTAAAGATCATCTGCTTTTAGATATAAGATGTTTTGATTTAGCATATGAAAGCTCTTTATGTAACTATGATGAAGAAGCTAAAAAAGCTCAGATTTTATATTAAAGTTCAGTTCTGTCCAGCTCTCCCTAGCAACACACACACATGTTGTAAAACATTAGGAATTGTGTATTGGGGAATTTATAATCTGGTCATCATACAATATGCACATCTGAACCATAATGCTGGTCAGATAAAACTGATTGTCACTCCACTCGACTTTAAGAGGCTTTTAAAACTGCTGCTGAACTTTAGGTGACCTGCACTTTCCCTGTTGCCACGAATCTTGTTCACGGGTACAAAATCAGATTAAAGTATAAAGCTCTGTCTGGAGTAGTTCATGTGCGTGTGTGTGTGTGTGTGTGTGTGTGTGTGTGTGTTTGGGATTTATCTGTAGGGAGCAGCACCTTGCTTCAGCCTAAAAACTGCTGCTGTGAGGGTTTGGATGATTCCAGCCTCATAATTCTTGAAGTGAAATGCATGTGGTGCCATATTGTGGCTGGATGAGTGACAGAGTCTGCGTGATTGAAGAGGCAGCAGGGATACAATGGGGACAAATGAGTTGTCAAGCGAGACAGTTTGATTGTCTGCCTCAAAAGCATGTTGTGCAATGTATGATTGCAGTCTGTTTTGTAAGCAGAATCTTTCCCTGGGAAAAAAAAAAACAAAACAACAACAGCATATGTAAACACATCATCAGCGTGCTGGTTGAAGTGCCCTTGAGCAAGACAATGAACCCTCTTCTCTGGATAAGTGGAGCCTGTATGTCTACTTACTGCTGATTTCATAACACCTTATCCAACACTCAACAAAACAAAATAAGGAAAAAAGCCTGGTTAGGAAGCCATTTAACAGTTTAAAATAAAAACTCAATGTGTTTACTTGATGGGAAATGTTTTTTCACTACTATATATTCATCTTAACAAGGTATTTATCCTGAGGGAAGGGTAGATAAGGGTAGATTTTTTCTATTACATGATCTCTGACATGTTGTCAAAAACAGTTTTCTCATGACCGCATACTCATACATACTTTTTCTCAATGCCAAATATTACCAAAATATTTTTCTGATCAAATTATTTTGTACACAAAGTAAGGTGTGTTACATCAAGATTGTGTAGGGCTGTACCCAAATATGGATAATATGGATAGGTATTTTTTAAAATATTCAACATTATTACTGCTGAATTATGACAATGCCATAATGTTCATGGTGTCTGCCCAGTTACTATTCTGTCAATTGACCCACATTAAACTCCTGTACAGGGCTGCAACTGGTTTTCATTTTCAATTAATCTGCTTTTTTTGGGGGGGGTGATTAATCATTTTGTGTAAAAAATGTCAGAAAATAGTGAATGACTTATGATTTCACAGTCAAAGATGACGTCTTCAAATGATAGAAAAAGATATTCCATTTACCATCACATATGACAGAAACGCATATGAAGTCAAGATGAAATTAAAAATGTCTTTTTAAACCTTTTAGATCACATCTTTGGTCTTACTGTATAACTATTTAACAATATATACCAAAAAAATACAAAAAAAATCAATTTCTTTGTGTTCTTATGTCAAAATTCAATCATGTTTTTCTTCCTGTAAAACAAAACATGACGTGTGCTTACGTAGGCTTGAACCAACCCAGTTTCAACCAATAACATCATGATCGGCTCATCAATCAATCAACTTTTAGCAGCACAGAGATAAGATTCATTATGACACACCAACTTTTCAACATTCAAATCAAATTCCTCCCAACATTATGTCCCACCTGTCTATCCTGTTTCACTCAGAAATACGTCACAATACGGAAGTTAGATACTGCTGTTTCATCTAGAAGCAGAGAATTTGGGGCATTTTAGCTTAAAATATGACTGAAACAATTATTCAACATCAAAATAGGTGCCCATTAATTTCCTGTCATTTTCTGTCTGACTAACTGAATAATGGACCAATCATTGCAGCTCCGCTCCTATAAACACCCAACATGCAAAGTGTCAAGTTGTCCTTGTGAGACTTGTGTTTTTTGTGCCTTTAGTGGCGTCTAACACCATCATTATCTGTGATGTAAAAACATCAGATTTGCAAACAGTGAAGGAAACAAAAAGCATGTGCCTTAATATTATGAAAGAATAATTTTATGTTCACAATGAAACTAAACAAGACAAATAATCACATGTATGTCCTCTATGATCTTCCGTACAATCCAGTTTAATCTTTACATTGTTTCATATTGACAAAAACCTGAAACTTAGTATGAAATTCCTGAATTAAGCACACTGGAAGACCTTTAATTTGTTTAGAGAAAAATAAGCCTTTTTCCCACAACCAACATTTTGACTTGTCATAGTGGAAAAAGCGCAGGTGTTACCGACAACATTAACAATCACTCTACTCTCGTCAAGTGTCCCGGTAAGCCATAACAGTGTGACAGTGAGACGGCGTGTACAATACCAGGACCCTGAAAGTGAAGCAGCTAAACAGAATTCAGCCATCATTCATTTTCATTATGTGCGCCGGTGCTTTTCCTTCTGTTACATGTCAAAACGTCTTCAGTGAAAAAGGCTTATATATATGAGCCTGAATATTTTTCGTGTGTGTGCTTTATCTCTGTCGTTCATTGATGCCTTCCAGCCGGGCAGATGAAGAAGAGGTAAGCCATCTCTCCCTCCTCCTCCTTTCCCCTCTCCCCCCTCTTTCTTCCTGTGGTGTGTCAGTGTGGGTGCTGCTGGTCTGGCCGGGTGAGCTACAGGACGAGGTGAGCATCTGCTCTTCCTGAACCCCGTTCCATTTGAATTTCCGCTACATTCCTCTATTTCACATCCTGGATAATTTACATACCAATAACTAGAGTTTAGATGTTTTGCCATTTCTCAGCCCCACTCCGTGTGTGACATAGCCGTGGCTGTGTCTCCAAAAAAAAAAAAAATCCCAAACCATCTGGGCAGATGGGTGAGGGAAGGTGAAGCGGCTAAGGAGAAATGGGAAGCAGCCCAACGCGGAACGGGTTCTGGCTCGCAGCCCTTTGGCTTGACGGGGAAAAGCAATAAAGGTGGCGTGCAGCTGAGCCAACAGCTGACAGGAACAGGAACTAATGTTTGGCCAAGGTCAGGAAAAACATAACACACACACACACACACAGATAGAGAGAGACATACACACACATATCCACAAGGAGTGAGGATGTACCAGCAGAACGGGGTCAAAAGACACAGGGGAATGATAATGTTGTGACCCGGTACTCATGGGGCGTTGGGAGATTTGATGGTCAGAGAGCAGAGAGACGACACTTGTGCTTCTGTGTGAGTGTGTGTTGAGGGCTGGCAGCTGAGAGAGCCCTGTAATCAGTGTAGCAGCTATTGTTGGCAGGCGTCACCGGCCCTGGTACCAGGTAGAACACACACACACACACACACACACACACACACACACACACACACACACACACACACACACACACACACACACACACACACACACCGTGCCCGGTTCATTCAGTTTCCTCACTTGCCAGACTTCACCCCTTGCTCATTTAAATTGTTCCTTATTCTAACAGTATGTTGACTAATGAACAAAAATTAATCATTAAATATTATTTTATATAAAATGAATGCAGAAAATATTACCTCAGCTAATCAATTAGTCGATCAACAACAGTTCTGATAACGGATTCACAGATTTAGCTTCTAAAACATAAAGCTTTGCTTCTTTTCTCCATATTAAGAAACAGAAGATGTCATCGTAGGTTCTGGGAAATTGTAATGAGCGTTTCTCACTAGTTTCCGACAACTGACGATGTCCTGCTGCTGGACTCGCTGCCAAAAAGTGCATTAATCTGAAGCTGGAAATAGCCCCCGACAAATGCACCATTTACTCCTTTTTGTGTAACGTTTGCTAGAAACTACAGTGTCCAGGTGTCTCAGGACATTATTTTGTGTTTATGAAAGTGAAATTATATAGTGTGTTATATAGAAGTGTTTAGAAACGGATTATTGTATTGTTGGTTTTAGTCAATTCATGGGATTTGTTGACAAAATGAAAAAACACAGAATAAGTCACCCTTTAGTCAATTTCTCAAAAAAACCCCAACAAATGAATAGTTGCAACCTTGATACTTCATTGACCTGTGTTCGTTTTCTCACACATACACTCCCACCCCCCCAAAACACAAGCTGACACCTTTCTGCTGGCGACATACATCCGTGATTGTATTCACACTCACTGTCCCGCACTTTTCCAAATGATGTGTGTGTGTGTGTTTGGCTGGCTGGCTACCCTGCATCTGTATGCACAATTGCATGTTGCATAGCCACCAGCTTGAAAAATACCAAACAGTGAAAAATTAATGAAAGGAAAGAGGTAGAGCAGAGAGAGAGAGAGAGAGACAGAAATGAAAGTCTTAGACAGCAGACGGAAAGCCAGGGGGGAGCTTAGTTCTTTTGAAACAGAACCTTTTTAAATCTCCTGGGAGTCCACGTGCCACTGCAGACCTCTCACTGGGAAACTAGAAAGGTTTAAATATCAACCTCACATTAGCCTACACCCCTGAACACACACCGCTGCTGATATAACTCAGGTTGATTAGTCTGCTGGGATTTTAAAATGACTTTTTAAAGCAGATGCTGTTATCCAGGGTACAATTTCCAATCAATCTTTCCTGATTTTATCTGACTTTGCTTTCTGTTTTTTTTTTGCTTTTTTTTCTATGAAAACAGTTTTACATTATTAAATCAGCAAAGGACCGGCGTCCTTCACTGCCTTCAGTCGGAGGACAGAATTTATTAACGCTAAATAAAATTAAATCTGAAACCAAAGGACACTGTGAAACACTTTTGGGGGGGGACGGTAAACAATTCTGCAGCCACTTGTGCAAAAGTAGAATATTTTTAAACTCCTGAAACGTTAAAAAAAAAAGCGGACATTATTAAGGAGTTCAAAGGACAAAAGACTCTGCTCCCTTTTACTCCCTCTCATGGTCATGCCACAGTGAATTAGCGCTTTACAGTATGACAGACATCAGAGACTGCGGAAAGGAAACACTGGCCCAGCTGCAACCGAGAAGGGAAGGTGGTGGTGTCGTGTGTGTGTGTGTGTGTGTGTAGACGCTCTGACAGCCAGATAGCTGTAATTACTTCAGCAGCAGACAAAGATTAATTAAGTAGGAGAGAGGAGAATTAATGAGGTTAGCACACACCTCAACTAGACTTTAAAAACTTCTACCGTTCCCGTTGAGACTGCGGGGTGTGGAAACGCACGCGGTGACGGAGACGCACACACAAAAAAAAAAAGAAGAAGAGGAAACAAGTCGTGGAATCCAATAGTTTTTGTTTTTTTTTAATTCTGAAAAAGCCACATGAGAGATGTTGTTACACAAATATGCACTCAGAGGAATAGCAATGTTTTTTTTTTTTTTTTTTTTAAAGCAGACACAATACACAGCCAAATGAATCCGCTCTGTTTCAAACCAGATACCTGAAACTAATCCCCGCCTTCAAGGGTTCAAGGTATCAGATATATTTAATTTACACTTGAAGCAAAGGCATCGCGGCTAGATTATCGGAGCTTGGCAGGGCAGTCTGCACAGGTGTAACAGCTAAAAAAGAAGAAATTAGAAACAATTTGAGACGCTCATTCTTTCCTCACTTAGTGAAGAGGCCCATGGCCAAATGCATGCTAAAGCCAGAGGGCTAAGCCTTCTTTGCTCTTATGCAAATGTGTGTAATTTTTAGCTGTAACATGACTAAAACCTCCTCTAAATCTTTTTTGTTCACTCTTCATGCAGCAGACGTCCACCGCCAGGCGTGTTTTTTTCATTTCTGAGTTGTTTTGAAAGAAACAACTTAAATCTGTCCCTGTCCCAATCATGAGAATATCAAGTTCATATCTCGTTGAAGAATAGACGAGCGGATAAATAGGCTTGTGCAGCAGAAAAACACGGTGCCTTTAAATCACCCGCTAAATGAAGTATATAAATAGAAAGCGCTGAAGTCTGACGGACAGCTGGCGACGTTGCATTAAGTATGTCATAACGGCTGGTCCAAGCCTTGCACCATGATTGGACCGGTTCCTGAATCTGACTGGCAGCCATGATGCTCTGCTGTGCCCAGAATGTCTAAAGACCCCGAGACAAATGGTTTCAAGTTTACAGTCGGAGGATAAGTAGGTAATGTCGTCCTGTTTTGGCCACACAACGAGGCCAAAACAGTTCAAAACAGAGCTCATCCGTTATTCTAAATTCATATAAAAAGGACAAGATTTATCACAACTGTTCAGAGATGATCCTCAAGATGACAAACAAGTAGTGATGTCATGAGAGCCAAGCTGAATTTATGTTTTTCTGACACTGTCTTACTTTCTTGTTTGATTTTGGCCCAGTGGATCTCTATTTGAACTCAGCTGGCGCACAGCAGATCAACTGAACATGCATAAATTTGAAATTTATACATATTCAAATCTTTCCACAAAACAAATGAATAATGAATGAATATCTATTTGGGTTTAAATGGAGCATGAGAAATCCATTTTCTCTATAATTAGTACCAAATTACATTGTTCTTTCCAGAGAATTTCTCAGGAAATTATTAGGAAATTACAGACACGTAAAATAAGGTGTGTTGCCCCAAAATAGTGTGGGTTATGTGTAGAGCTGCAACGATTAATCATTTCATCGATTAGTCAATCAACAGAAAATAAATAACTAACTATTTTGATAATTGATTCATTGTTTGGAGACATTTTTTAAGAAAAAAATGCCAAAAATTATCTAGTTCCAGCTTCTAAAATGTGAATATTTTCTGGTTTCTTTAGTCCTCTATGACAGTAAACTGTATATCTTTGGGTTGTGGACTGTTGGTCAGGACAAAACAAGACCAAACGACTCATCGATTGATTACGAAAAATAAGCAAATTAATCGATAACGAAAATAATAAGGTTCCAGCCCAAGTTATGTGACTTGAATCCTCATAAACACTCCCTAAACAAGCCTTGATACTAAGCTACTAGCTTAAGTTGAATGTGATAACTACTGTACTGACGGTCAAGACCACATCCCATGTTAGTCCTCCAAACATATCTGTCATCACATTGTAAACATCTGATAAATTAATAACTGATGAATCACACCACAGCTTCATCAGTCACTGCTAACACACATATCTCATTTAAGAATTAGATCTCAGCCTTCACCCGCCGCTACAAGTTTACCGAAAGTCAATTGATGGATGTGATGACACGGAGGTGTTAAAAAACATACATCAGCCACGTCACTTCTGTAAATTTGGACTGTCATCATGGACTGCAGAGCGGACCGTCCTCCACTCTGTGTGCAAATCAGTAGCGTGATGTCAGTATGTAGGATATTTATATGTGGAATAAGAGCTGCACCTGTTGAGTCGAATTTCAACAGGGAAGTTATATATTCTGCAACCATTTCACCAGTGGCAGCTCCAGGAATTTTTTTGACTGCGGTGGGCTTAAGTTATTTGATGAAGCCGATATTTAACTAGATTTCACTGCAGCAATAACGTCTATTCATTAAGTCACTTGATGATCCATTAATCTGCTGATAATTTTCTCGATTAATCTATTAATTGTTTAGTCTATGAACTGTTCTAAAATATGGAAAAAACGGCACAATTCCTCAGGGGCCACTGTGATATCTTGTAATTTCTTGCTTTGTCAGACTAACAGTGTGAAATGTTAAGATGTTCAATTAACTGACAAATCTTCACATTTGAGAGACTGGAACCATCAAATATTTGGCATTTTGGCTTGAAAAATAACAGAAACGATTAGTTGATTATAAAAATAGCTGCCGATTAATTTTCTGATGATGGACTAAACGGTGAATCAATCAACTAATCATTGCAGCTGCAGCTTATATAAATGTATAAAATAGAAAATGTCACACTTTTACTCAAAAGAAAATCTTTTAAATTGTCCTCCTGAAAAATATTGACTTATTACTAAATGCCTGCACTCACTGCTTAAACCATGTTTATTAAAATTATTAACTGATGTACATTTTTTTAGAGAACACACCAATGTTCAACACACTTATTTCCGCATGATAATCATTATAATTCAAATAACTCTTGGATCTATAACCCTAAACACTATAACTACTTTCTAAAGAAAGTGTAAGGCCTATTTAGGCTATTAGATCATTACAATAAAATAAAACAGTTTCAAACATATGTGCACAGTAGAGCTGTAGTCTTCTGATCGACTGGTCGATTAGTTGGTTGATATGCTCTCATCCAACTAAATTCTCATTGGTCGAATAATCTCCGTGTTACTTTCATAAGGAGAAAAGTGCTACATCAACAGCTTTCCAGGATTAATCCATTATTTCCTGCGGCGGGAGGGACAGACTAACAAATTACCTGTGAAAACAACTATGAACTCGCCCAACTTAATGGAGACTGCTGGGTCTAACTGTACTCAACGTTTACTGAGTGTTAACTGAATGTTTACTGAATCAGTGTTTCTCCTATAATTGTAACAACAAGAACTCCCGACAGGCCAAAAAAATATTTTTAATGCCTAAAATAACACTAAATATCGGTAGCGTAACTCCGGTTAGGAATAGGGCAGTGCTTAGTATGTTTGCGTAGCGAGGGGGAAAGAGCGGCAGGAAAGTGACGGTGGATGCGAGCGGAGCAGGGGAAAAGGTTAGCGGTAAATGCACAGTCTGGCAGTAAATGTACAATACACACTACTGAGTGAGTTAATAAATGCTAAAAAGTCACGTCTGTTGTTTCCCCAAGTGCTGGAAAAGTGAATAGCCCCAGGGCACAGAAACTTGGACAGTCCACCTTATAAATATCCTCTTAATTTCTGCAATGTCCATCTCTTAGGGTGAGGATGTGATGTCACCACTAACCACAGATTAACAACACAGAAGCCTGTGGGCCAACACACAGTGGTGAGCTCCTAATCCTCAGCACTGGTAGCCTATATGAACTTCATGCAGTTTGCCCACAGAAATCAACCGTATCATATCAAATGTCAAGTGCAAGAACGCATCTGGTAATATCATAGCAAAAGCTTCACAATCAGGCACCTGTATGCATCAATGCAGGACTTAATTAGGAAAATTGACATCAGCTGCTGGGAGACACCACAACTTCCTCTATGCACACCACTGTGAATTACTCTCCAAGAAACCAGCACAAAATCCTCTAATTACCACAAAACACTGCCACATTTATCAAACCTGAATTATACTGGTGCCTGCAAATTCTGACTAATTTAACTTTATGGTTCCAGTTTGGGATTAAGGGAAAAGTTAAGGGAAACATTAATCATATTTAGTGACAGACTCTCTCTTTTTTGCACCACTTACACCACTATTAGATCACTAAGGAGACTCTAGAGAGACATTAAAACACAGTTTCATATAAGTGAAACCTTTATTCTACAGAAAACAGAAAAAAGGCTGATTTCACTGATATTTCTCCCTCCAAATCACATTAGAGCAGATCCAGATCAAAAACCACTATACTTAGACTTTTAAACAATCTCTGCAGTCTCCTTGTCAAACTAGTCCAGATATAACAAGTCTAAATATTGTGGTTTTTGATCTGGACCTGGTCTGGATGGAAAGAAAAACAGTGAAATCGCCCTCATAAGGAAAATAAAGGTTTCACAAATCTGAAAGTGGGTTTAATCAGGTTTTTGTTACGATGTCTAACACTTTTTCACAAGTGTAAGTAGTGCAAAAACAGAGAATCAGCTGCTAAATGGCATTATTTACATTAACCTTCCCCTTAACCCCTAATCGGAAACTGAGCTAACTTTAGCGTCCTGACATTAGCAGACCAGTAAAAACAGCACTAATAATCATTAAATAGAGTAAAGAAGAAAGCTGTCTTACCTTAAACCGGTTCGTGTCTTTTTTCCTTTCCTTCCTCTTTGAAAAAGCAGCCAGACTGAATTCATTTGATCCATTCTTCAAATGATAAACTCAGCTCATCCCGGTGTTGTTAGCCTGTGGGCTAGCGTTAGCTCAGTTAGCATCAATATGAGCTTCAGTGTAGCAGCGACTTTACCGCCTCCCTGTTGTCAACTCCGAGTTGCCTCAAAATATGTGTTTTTATCATTCTCCTCGGTTTTACTGTAGTTTTCGGTTTCTTGGTTTGTTTGCTTTTTTGTATTTTACCAACGAGTGTGTTTTCCACCAACTTAGTTGATTAGTTTAACGTTAGCCCGCCATCGCTATTAGCCGCCATCAGTAAACGGTGTGACTGTGCAGCAGCGCCATCCTGCGGCGGGGAGAGTGATAGCATGAGTATGTGGAGCTATGCATTTTAAATAAAAATAATATTTAATACAAGAATAAATTTCTATTCTATAAAGATTATTTGATAATGGTATCAATAGTTGAACAAGTCTTTAATGCGAAACGTCACTTTATGGAAAATTTATGGAACATTTTCTGGTACAGGATATAAATCCTCCACACCAGACTCTACAACTCAAAACAATTAAACCATACAATGAAACAATACCACAAAATAGGCTACATGTTTAAAATAACAATCATTTCACAAATAATCACAAATCAGCATCATAATTATACAAGATATCCTTTGTTGACCAGAACTTATCCAGTCTATTTTTAAAAGAGTTAACCGCAGGAGCCCGTACTACATCTTCTGGAAGCTCGTTCCATGTGTTTTTCTCTTTTCAGAGAGACACTTCAGAAGGAATCATTGTAAGGATTTCCGTCTTAACTCATACCTATTTATTATTCTGTGAACAAACTTATGGCCTTTTCACTTACTAACCTGTAATGAGTTTCTTCTATAGTTTTTGGTTAGTTACCTCAAAAGAATACACAGTGATTTTTGATGCTTTGCACTACATTTTTTAGAAATTATACAACTGATGACTCAGCTATAGATGCATTTGACAAAAATATATTCTTGAGAGAAATAAATATTGAAGAAGAAGGCTCAAATAAATATAATAAAAATCACACAAGGTGTAACTTGTGAAAAACCAAATTTGTTGTTAAGAGAGACTTAGCGAGGTCAGCCACACTGACTCAGTAAATGTTAACACTGCTTGTCATCATGGATTACAGTCCGCACTCTCTGTCAGCATATATGATATATGAGAATCTGTGAGACAAATACAGTAGCGGTTGCACCTGTTGTGTCTAATCTAAGGAAGAAAGCTATATATTCTTCATTTTAAAGCCAACACATATGGAAATCTGTATTAAATACTGAGAACTGCAGCTGACAAATGCATTCGATTGGTCCAGATTTTGTGATTTATTCGCACCTGCTTCCCAAAATTTACTTTGTTTGCTTTTTGTCTGTAAAGAGCTGAACTGATACAACTAACATTGTGGTTCACAGATATATTTAGACAAACAAAACAAAACAGTAGGACAATATGTTTGTCTGCCCAAAAAGAATAAGCAGGTATTTTTGTCAGCTACTGTAAATAGCTAAGTGGTTCAAAGAGTAGAACAAATTAGGGAGATAAGAACAGAGTAAAGAGTGGAACAAATTAAGGAGATAAGAACAGAGTACAAGGGGTTTTATCTCTCTAATCACTGAACTGGGACGGGATGTTATATCTGAGCCGTGTCTATTTCGCTGTTGTACAGAATACTCCTCACACTGTGGTGCTCTGTACAATGTTAGAATGAAATAAAAATGTGTCTCCAGACAGTTTAACCTACTTTCAATAAGTATCATGACACCTCATTTTCCACCTTTTCTAAATATATTCTTTACAAAATCTCATTTTGATCTTGTTCAGCAGGTCATTAAGCTTCACGTAACTTATTTGTCCCGAGAACAAGGATGACTTTCATTCACTTCGTATCAGGCGCGAATACATTTTCTCAGTCACTGGGTGATATTTGGAGTGAGGACTGAAGGTGACAGACAGTTTGTGGAGTTTTAAGACCAGTTTTGAGTCAACAACTAAAACACTAGAGGAAGAGAGAAGAGAAGAGTAAAAACAGGACCGATAGATTCATAGATTCCTCGGTCGTTACGCTCAAGACAGCATCATCAAGCAGGAAATGAATCAATAATCGGAAGGAAAGTTTAAATCAAGACAGACACAAGAAATCATAGCGTGTGTAGTTTAATTTTCTTATAAATTACACTCACATTGCACCGTAATATTTAACAGTATCAATACATCCTGAGCAGACATCAATATTTCCTCACAGGAAGGAAATGTGTTGATTGAATTGATGCAGACTTTAAAGCACCAATCAGGGGAAAAGCATTGTTCAGAAATGTTGAAATGCATCCTTATTTTTATTCATTTATTGTCTCTATGTGCTTATTATCCCCCACTGCTATGAATGGGTTTGATAGATTACAGCATGTAAAGGGGGCACTTGAGAATAAGTACTCAGCTGTCTCATCAAATCAGAGGAAGGATACATTTGTAGCGTCTGGACAAAGCTGCGTTAATTAAAGCATCATGTGAAAAGATTGTACCTCTTGCTTCAAAGTGCTCAGAACAGGAATTGGCTCAGTAGTAAGACAATGCACAGATAAAAATATATGTAAAGAGGAATATTGAGTTTTTAAAAAATGACGTAGAAATTTGGTTTTAAATTTTAAATCACATACTGTGATTTTTTTTGTTGTTGTTGTTGTTGTAGAAAACATTTATCTTTGATTCAAGTTTAAAAGTACAAATAGTTCCAAAGTACAAACAGTCTTACAGGCTTTCAAAAGGCTTGGATTCAATTTTAAATGTTTAATCATTAAAACTTAATCATACTATCAATTTTTAATGTTTATCAAAGTGCACCAGAAGTACAGTCTGTGTATGCTGGTGGACTGAGTAGGCGAAACCCATGTACACAAAACACACATACACCCTCTATTATCGGCAGTATTCTCATTCAGAATAAGGCTGCAGTGAAAAGTCCCAGAACTGTTCATACTAAAAGACAAAGAGGCTTTAACCTGGAGCAAAATGCAGCCGTGAAAACATAAACATTAAAAAAAAAAAAGATGGTTCAAAACACACATCACAGAATAAACAAGTCTAATGCACTTCATGACTTCTAAAGGATCAGCGGATGTGCACGTTAGCTTATATCTATTACATACAGCAAAGTGGAAAATCTCTCACATCTCATGCAATAACGTTCAGCCCCAACACGTATAGATTTATTATTCACATTTTAACTCATGCAAGTTGATCTTAACCTCTTTATCAGGTTTTAATGATTGAAAAGATCTGCTTGAGGGGAGCTGATCGTAAGGAATGCTGGCTCTCTTTGAAGTAAACTTGTTTCTTTTTGAAGTACCTGTTCTTCCTTTTACAGGAGATTCTGCTTTGTTATGTACAAAACCATGTAAATGCAGTGAGTATGAGATCGCAATTCTTAGTCTGGTGCATTATCACTCAAGCTGGTAGGTAAATTGATGGTTGCTACAGTGGTCCTTATTTAAAGATGGTGTAAACTAGTCAAGTTAGCAGGGCCAGCTGACCCTAATGCTCTGTTTTAATGCTGCAAACTGCTAAAAAATTGCAGCAGAAATGCTAACTGTATATCTGAGAAGCGTGCGTTTGGCTTGAGGATGCTGTAGCTCGTAGATTAGCCTTCTGCAAGCATTCTTAATGTACCCAAACCTGTAATGTAAGTCTGTAACACTGTAGTTTTTGTAAGAAAACGTAGTGTCACGTTGGATGGTTGTGTTTTGGTTTTTTCTCCTTTTTTTTGGACAGTAATGTCATCATCATGCGACCCTCTGGAGGATGTAGAGGATGCCGATGTTGTCGATGGTGACGAAGGTGGAGAAGTCGGACGACACGTGGATCCTCTTCAAAGCGCTTCCTGTCGGATAGAAGGTCTGCAGGGCTTCGCCTTTCTCCACGTCCCACCACTGGCCAAGAGACAGAGAGAGAACAATTACTGGAACGCTTCAGGCTCCTTAAAGAAAAAAACTGTTGCAGAATACCTGGGAAAGGAAAATAATCCCAAGCCATGTTTTTCTCTTTCTTCTTCTTCTTTGTATTTTATTGTGCTACGGACCCCCGATGAGCTGTGTCCTTAATAAAGTCTGAAGTGAACTGAACTGAACTGAAGAAACTGTGTACACGCTCAGTGAGCTTGTCAGTAGAAAATGACAGACACAGGCAGACACTGTGCTCACTCAAGAGATCAAAACATTGAACTTTCTGGCTTTGAAATGTGTCAGATCTTCTCTCTGAAAAATAATGAATCTGACACATTCGCATATCTTAAAGGAATAGTTTGACATTTTAGGAAATATGCTTATTTGATTTCTTGCTGCCAGTTCAATGAGCAGATTGATACCACCATCACGTCTGCTCTATTTGAATCTGGAGCTAGTTAGCTTAGCTTAGCATAAACGGGGAAACAGCTAGCCTGGCTCTGTCAAAATGCAACAAAAAAACGCCACCCATCACCTCTTAAACTCACTAATTAACATGTTATATGTTGTTTATATAATCCGTACAAAAACCTGCAGTCTTGTCACTGTGAGGTTGCCAGGCAACCAGTGGAGACAGGAAGTCCCTGCTCCCACTCAAGCAAAAATCTGGCATATAACTAACTACCCCTAAAACCACAACTTGTTGTTTTTACTTTATCTACACTTTTCCATCTTTGTACAGATTAAATAAAACTCTAACTATTCTTTGAACATATTTAATGGTCGTCAATTTTGGCACAAAATATCCTCATAACTTTAATAACAGGGATTATGGTCTATTTAGCCTAGTTATTGTGTTAGCATGTTGTTGCATGTTTATCCTCTTCTACTTTCTACTTTTGAGAGTTTTGCCAATGTAAGAAGTGGTTTATTATACCAGTGAAGGTTTAAAATAGAGTGGGACAGACTCCAAGATATTCTCAGAAATCACAGAGTTGTTGTACTGCTCACACTATAAAACTTTTCTTTGTACCAGACACTCGTCAGGTTGACACGGGACTGCACAAACTACACAACTGATTTCAGATGAGGTGTACAAATAACAAGATTATTCCAGGTGAGACATCCACGAATGAAGAAAATGCTCAACTCTTTGTCCCATACTTATAAATAAGAGCATGTCTTTTGTCTTTTATTCTTTTACTGCATTTGTTTTCTACTTTTAACAGTGTCTTTCCTATTGTGTCTTTACTGATGCTTTGTTGTTGTTGTGTGTAACTTCTTTTTGCCAATTTGGTCATCTATGTAAAACGTCTCTGAGTGCCTTTAAAAGCGATATATATCAATAAAATGGATTGTTACTATTATTAACATTAGAGAATAATTGTGATATTTAACCAAAAACATGCATGAGAAGTTGCTCTCTTATCGTATAATGCTCATCTCCCTTCTCAAGTGCTCCGACTATAAGAGTATCTTGTTTTTCACTACAATAAAATCAAGCATGTTTGAAAACTGTCGTCGGTCACAATTGTAGATAGATGAAAAATAGATGGCCCAATATGACATGCTGGAGTAAAGAATTCATACCAACTGGAAGGTGTTTAGTCTCTCAAAAATTCTTGGATCTGAAAAATGTGTTTAGGACAGTTAAATCATGGCCAGCGTGGTGTAGTCTGCACTAGCTTTGATATGAATCAGAGCTTTATATTGACTATTTAAGATGAATTAAATAGTATATTAGCAGACTCACACATGAACCCTCTGTTGTACACACATCTGCTCACACACACACACACACACACACACACACACAAAACCACAGGCTTCCCAAAACACACAGATATAGATGCACACACACACACATATTCCCCTGCAGCTTTCCTAAGTGATTCCGTTTAATCTCGGTTTAAAGTTGACATTTTCCATTGAAGCTCCATTCTCACTGGGATGAATCATCAAAGGCGCATCCAGTCAATCATTTATAGCCTAGCACGGGTGTGTGTTTGTGTCTGTGTGTGTGTGTACATTAAACTTTGACAATAATAACCATTATTACTACACATCAAAATTGTACCTTTTCCATCTGAATAAAAGACAACATGCGCCAAAATTAATAAATTAAAGCTTCGGTAGCGTAGTATGTTTCTGCTCAAAAGCTTTAGTTATTGTGTGTGTGTGTGTGTGTGTGTGTGTGTGTGTGTTTGGAAAAGAAAGCAGGCCAACTCCTCAGTCTCTCAACAGACAGGCGGACAGACAGACTGAAACATAAGAGGTGGCGGCAACAGATGTCTAGATTACAGAACAATCCCAACACACACACACACACACACACACACACACACACACACACACACACCATTTATCACACACACTTCAACAGCATTAAGGGGAGCTCATTTGCATTTTCCCCGATATGGCATCGAAGCACGCTGTCTGTGTAGGTGTGCTAACTTAGCTTCTCTTCATTTTTTCCCCCCTCAAAGGGTAATTCTATGAAGGCTAGATATATTGCAGTGTGTGTGTGTGTGTGTGTGTTTCCTGAAAAATGGCCCAGTATATTTCTGTTGCTGCAGGGGGTTGGCCCTTATTCCACTGATTGGACGTTCTCCACTGTTACCATCATAACAAACACACACACGCACACACACACACACACACACTTGCTTGCCTCAAAATGCGGCTGCTTTGTGGAATCCTTGTCACAACAAATAATCACTTCTGAGTGAAAAGACAAAAGATCAAAACATAATAAGTTCTATTAAATTTACATTAAAAAAAATGGTAGAAAAATTGACCTGGAAGAAAGTCCCTAAAAACAAGATTTTGGGCTTTAAAAGAAACAAGTCTGCTTTAGTTATTTGAAGAGTGAACTGGGACAGAGGAATCGACATGAACAAAGACTTCTCTGAAATAATAACCTCTATCCTGCGGTTTGCTGTGCGATACCGCTTTAAGACTAAGCAGTTCACGATGCAGATTCAACATGTTTTCCAGCACGCTGACAGTTTTGACAGCTAACCTGTGATTGAATAGTTCGGTTTGAGCTCATTTTACAGTCTCTAACAGATCCATTGATTTGTTTTTCCTTACTTTCCCTTTCCAATAATAAATGTCTTATTATTGTTACTCCATATGTTTTTTCTTCAGCTAATCAACTTTAAGTATGCGCTGATTTTTCTTCCTCAGCTGTTGATTGACTGCCAGACTCCTGGATGAAAAATTCGTTGCGATGAGAGATGGTTTTAACAAATGTTTGACCGGATATACACGCAACAAAGAGCGGGTCAAGTCTGGCTTTTTTTTCCTCCCGCTGTATTTTTAGCCCATGAGATGGGTCATGGCTCACTTATTTTAATACTCTCTTTCCTGGTCTGACATCTTAACACAGGTCAGATCCAACAATAAACCTGTATAATTGTCCTGTGTGAAGAAGGCTTTAGATAACTGTAAGAGTCAGAGGCCTGCGACCTACAATTATTAATAATTCACTGTGCAAAGATATAACTCTCAGCTTTTCTCCTCATACGTCTGTGCTCTGGCTTTTCAACTGGAATCAGACAGGAAACATTGTACAAAGTAACATAAGAAAAACACTTTATTGATATAGACTCTCTGCATGCATTTATTTAAAAATAATGAGTTTTGCTTATTTTTTCATGCTTATGCATACCATGATAAATCTTGTGATGTTTACATGATCAACGGAGCTATACTATGTTATGTTATCTGCAGCTGGCCTCGAGGCTAAATATGACATGAGTGAACATGACATTTAGTCAAGCTAATTAATTTCATGTTTCTACAGGGTACATACGTTTAACATACAGACTGAGTCACAAACCCAAACATAATAAATCATTGTTTGTGCGGTATTTAATATAATCCTCTGAAGATTACTGGACTGCATGAGGTATTTGATCACACTGGATGGGAAACAGATGCAAAACAGCTTCGCGGTGAAGCTCGTGTTCACATGAGCTAGAGCAGAAGTCACACGTTTCACTGCAAGCTAAGAAAGCATACATTCTGAACATATGAATATAATTAGATTTATATAGAGTTTTGATGTCCATCCACATCTAAAATGCTATTGGTTCACCGTTTTACCAGTGGACCCTGCAGAAATGGTCTTTCCAGACAAGTTGACCCCACAATCATATAACAAAGACCAGATTACTGGCGAGCATTTAAGTTTTTAAAGTCTGGCCCAAAACAAGTCAGGTGCCCAAATGAACTTTAGCACATGTTTCTTCTTGTTGTAATCATTCTTCCTTTTCATACTGGCCGTTAAGAGATCCCTTCATAATGCACTTTCAGTGTGTCAACCTTTCAAATTAGTCAAATCAATTCAATATCATTCAAAGTTACTGTCTTTTTATTTTCAAATACCCTCTTTTTATTACAATCCTTCCACTGCAGCTGAACAGGACACTGAACACTGTTAAGACACAAAGACGGATTTTTTTTACTAAAAAGATCTAAACTGTGGAAAATGTCCACTTAATCTGACCGACTCAGATGGCTGAAGCCTTATATTACCTTCAGATTCAGAACTTTTAAATACATTTTTGCTGAAAATTAGGACGGTGGATTTTATCTCCCATCACTTAGATTGTAACCATATTATCTTCTAATGGTCAGTCTGAAAAGGAGGAATGATTATAGTGAGCAAAACCTGCTTTATATGGGCACCTGACTATTGTTTTAAGACAGACTTGAAAAACTGTGTGCCCGTCCTTTAACACCCTGTGCCACTAACATCAGGGAAACTAACATTAAGTACTAAGACGGTGTAAAAAAGTAGAAGTAGGAGGTTTCCACCTGCGGTTTTAGCAAAGAACTTTTCAAAGTCACAGAACGATCATGTCAGCCACATTAAACACTTTCACCGTGTCTTCTTCTGTTAGTCTTTATGAAAGAAGGTGAGGAGGGTAAATCACACAGATCATCGATCGCTGCAACATATGCTCTTTTTTTTTTTTTTTTTTTTTTAATAGATCACTCATTAACGATTGAATCTGGATTGTTTTGTCAAGAGATGAAGAGAAAGGGAGAGATGTGTGGCTGGATGAAGAAAGATAGACAAGATAAAGGTGGGATCGATAAAAAAGGTCGGGGGTGGGGGGTGAACAAGGAGAGCAGAGCAGATACCAGAGGATGGAATGAGACACGGTTAAAGTGTAATTGCATCTGAATGGAAGGAAAGATGGCTGCCGCCTGCCAAAGCACTGACAGCTCCAACAAAGAAATAATACTTAGATGGTTGCGCACGCACACACACACACACACATTTATGTACGAATGCAGAAATAAACATCCAAGCAGACAGAGTGAAACAGACGAGAGAGAGAGAGAGAGAGAGAGAGAGACAGACAGAACAAGTAGAGTCGAACAACAACAACGAATGAATCCCATGACAAACAAGAGGAACAGACGAATGATGAAACTCCACAACAAAATAGAAAAACAAGACATGGAAAAACACTCCATAACTCCAGCTGGTTATAAAAAAAGGATTAGCAGAGAGATGCAATGTATGGAGGAAAAAAAAAAAGAGACGGCACAGAATAAATGTTTAAACGAGTCGCCTGTCTTGATGGCGGGAAGGATGGAAGGAGCTGTGTGTGTGGATGGAAAAGTGTGAAAATGATGTTAGCTTCAGAGTGAGACTGGATTCACTATGAGGACGGAGGGTGGTGGGGGGGTGGGGAGGAAGAAAAAAGGCCAGAAAATCACTATGTTGAATCATTTACACCAGAGGACGGTGACTTGACTAGACTGGATGGCATGCATATTTATGCATTTGCATGCGATGGAGACAGAAGTTTCTTTGGTTGGCGACAGAGAGAAGAAGGGTAAGATGGAAAATGAAGGTGCGCATGGGAATAAGGTAAAGATAGCACACATACATACGAGGGGAAAGCTGCATTAAACAAAAGGATGGCAGATTAAAAATGTAAAGATGCTGCAAAACACATTACACATTTATCATAACAACAGCGACACGCGAGGTCCTTGTCTATCCTTAAGGGTTTGGTCTCTCTTATGGGAATATGTAGCGGTGTTTTGTGTGTGACACAGAGTTCCCATATCCTCAGAGCAGATGGCTGATGTGCTGATATCAACACCATCACTGTGGGACCATTGATTTATGGGAGTGCTAGCGATGCGCATGGAAGCTAAATGACTCTATGTGTGTATTTCTGAGCTGTTGGTGAGAAGATAATACACCTGGGCATGTTTACTGTAGAGGTGAGTATGTGTGTATTTGTGTGACCGCCTTGAGTTTTCTTTACTGCGGCCGCAAATGTTTCCAAAAGGTCCAGCACAGCATCCTCATCTCCTTCTAAGCCGAGGCTGCTGATATTAACCGGAAGGATGGCTGGAAAACGGGTTTGAGGCAACGTTCATCTGTACATCGCATGAATACTAATGCAAGGTAGACACACACACGCACATGCACATACACACACAGGTGGGACTAATTGGAAATATATTGAGAAATGACATGAGTGCATTAGCATGAAAATGACACACTCTTAAATCAAGTGTGTAGATTCCAATCTAATGTTCATACAGTGAATGTAGGTTATAAATGTAATGGAGATTATTCCATTAAACAGCCAGTGTTCTTTACTGACTCGCCTTATTAAATTTACACCAGATGAAAACATGGTGAGCAGCGGTGGGAGATAATTCACTACTATTGTTTACTGACCATCAGTTAAATGTAATGTTATTGTTTTACCAAGTGATGTAGTTTGAATTTTTAATTTGAAGCTGACAAAGCAAGTTATTGTCTAATAATAATAATAACAATAATAATAATGATTCTTGCCGATTCCAATTTTCTGTCTTTGTAAGACTTTAATAAGAAAGAAAGATTTTCTTTCCGTTGTTTTCTGTGTGGTTGTGCTGTTTGTGCTGCAGCTGCCGATGTGTGTGCGACGTGAACCATAGTAGCAAAGTCGAACATATGAGACTGATCAGGGCCAGTCACCGGTCATGGCCGTTTTCGATCAGTGCATCTTTAAAAATAATCAACGGGTGATCTCTAAAAAATAATACAAAGCCAGCAGAAAAAAAGACTAATAGCAACATAAAGCCTGATGGTAACATGATGGAGCTGTGTCATGCAGCAAGGTATCTATTATCAGGTATCTATTAGTAAGACACGAAGGTGACTCTATAAAAATCCTTCAGCAGCTGATCTAAAAATCCGTCAAAGCGGAGGATTGTTTTGTTCCCGAGGTCAAGAACGAGTTTTCAGTCTCAACTTTTAATCCGACATGGACGAGAATCTCTTAAGTGCATTAAAAAACATGAAAATTTGAACATCTCCATGACAACTGAGTGAACTCCATCTGCTGAGGGAGACTGGACCTTGTGGAGAGCTTTTATTTAACTACGGTTTCAAAAGTCAAAAATGAACCTTTTATCTCAATTAATATCATGATATTGATTTCAACCACGAGTTTGAGAAGTAGAGCTGCAACAATAAAGCTGATGACTGATTAATCGTTTAAGTCACTTTTCAAGCAAATAAAAAAACAATATTTGATGGTTCCAGGCTCGCTAATGTGAGAATGTGCTTTTCCTTATGTTTACATTTAGTAAATAGACTTTCTTTGGTCTTTAAAACAGGTGATGTCATCAAACGTCTTCGTCTGACCACGAGTCCAAAATCCAAACTATTTATCAGTTAATTGTTATGCTTTGAGACAACATTGGGTGAAAAGGGCTGCAATTCATGAGCCTGTTTTTTCATTCATTGTATTTTAAGAATGTTAATGACTCGAGCACAAAGAGAGCAGAAGGATGGGGGTTTGAGAGTGGACACAAATGTCACCTACTTAAGTGAAAACATGATGATAGAAAACAAGAGGGGCCGCTGAACCCTTATCTATAAAGCCACACCCTTCTGCATTTCCAGATAAGCTCCCTCTCAGTGTCACACTCACATACACACACACACACACACACACGGGTCAAAATCACATCTGGGAAAGCCCGGATAGCTGCCGTGCGAGTGTGAGGAACCCTGATTTCATTTCTTCTACCGGCATATGAGCAGCAAATCCGCTCCGACAGGCCCTCACCGCTAGCTCTTGCGAAGCTAAATAGGTCTGCTTATTCAGGCTACCTGAGGGAAAGTCAACATCGCTTACATAACAGAAATACCTGTCCATGTGTGTTCTTGCAATGCTCGGTGTGGGCTAGCGCACAGTTGCGTCTTTCAGCGGAGAGGTGGAGGGAAGTAATTTATCTTCCTCCTACATAAATAGCTCTGATACAGTCCAGGGGGAGTAGATACCGTCTCTACACTTTTATAAAAAATCATAAAGACTCTACAGCCGGCAGGATGCACACAATGGACGGAGGGAGGAGGGGAGGGAGATTAAAGAAAGAAGGGGACACCAGCTGGAGTAGATTCAGGCGATTTTGTAAGGCCACCTTCATTTTCAGAGAGAAAAAACAAGGGTGTGTGTATGTGTGTGTGTGTGTGTGTGTGTGTGAGAGACCAGGCCAAGAGTCTTGCGGAGTGGGAAACAGTGTGACACTGAAGTTGAATTATTCATCCAAGGTTCCGTCCACTGAAATATTGATGCTCAGACAATCCTCTACACATCTCTCTCTCTCTCTCTCTCTCTCTCTCTCACACCATCTTTCTTTCTTCACTTTCTCTCACTTGCCTTTCTTTATTTCCACTGGCTACTCTTTGTTAATCACAGATGTGACACGGAAAGAAGGGGGAAAAAAAGCAAGGAAACTGAAATGAATATGGACCGTACGGAAAGGAAAACAGGAGGAAAAGAGAGATATTACATCCTTGGATTAGATGGATTCTTCCTCTGTCCATTGTTAGCGTCTTATTTCCCCTTTCACACACCTCTCTCTTTTTGTCTGTCAAACCTTACGGCGCACAGCAAGACACAAATCCATAAAAAGGAAACATTAGAAAGAGAAATCATAACAGAGAGAACAAGAGGCATCAAAGGAGAAAGTGGAAAAAAATGAGCTGATGGGGAAAGGGGGAACTGGGGAAAAAGCGATACAGAAATATAAAAAGGGAGAAAAAAATAGCAAGTGAGTGAGAAAAAGAATTGATGATGAGAAATAAGACAAAGTACTCAGTAAGGGCTCTTTCACGCTGGTTTATGCGAATTAAGAGAAAGATTTGGCTTTAAGTAATTTGGTAATAACAGTGCTTTTTCCAAAACGTGGGTGCAGATCAAGACAATAAAATGCTTTATTGGTGACCAGAGCATTTTTTCCCATTAGGGTTTTGGAATAATGGTGCTCATTTTATACTCTTTATTCTTATATAAACACAGGCACACCCTTAAGAGCGCATTTTCCCTGCAAACATCGAAATGAGGATGAAATACTTTAATATTTTGGAGAGAAAACAACGTTCCCTTCATGGAAATTCCACAGAAAGGGTGGAGTTTTCCACCAGCACTTGAATGCAGCATGAACTTTGTGGATCTGAGTCTCAAAACTTCTCACACAAATGTAATAAACTTGGAAGCTGGAAGCATATATGTAGAATACTAAAATTTATTCAAGTTGCATTGTATTTGGTTGTAAAATTCTTCTATATTTGGATCATGATCTAGACACAATAAGACAGTAAGAAGAAGAAGAAAATGAGTAAGACAAAGAGAGTTTACGACAATAATTGTAAAGAAAAAGTAGAGAAAGAGAGATTAAGAGAAAGTAAGTCACTATGTGTGTGTATCCATGCATTTTATAATGCATACACCATCTTCTTCTCCCTCCACCTCATCCTCTATCACTGATCTCCCATCTCCGCTTTCCCTCATTTCATCTCAGTGTGATTTTCACACACAATGGCCCTTCATCTCCAGCCAGAGAGACAATTAACCCCAGCTTAATGAGCAACACACAGGAAACAACTGCCTCCCAGAGACAGATAAATATTTCACCAGCCTGTGTTTATACCCCAACCTGGACAGCGAGAGCACAGAAACCAGGACACGTTTGTTCCACCTTCTTGCAAAGTTCTTAACTCTTGCTTTGTCTCATGCGGAAGCAAGTGACGAGTGGAAATGGCAAAGCAGAGAATCAAGGATATAATACGGAAAATATATTTATACTCTGGATGCATATTGACCACATGAAGAAGAATGTGTGCACGTTAGAGATGAAGAATTTATCATGATAAAATGTTTCATTTCAGTCTATATCGATCATTTTTAATGACCCATTTGTAATAAAGACCAGGAGAAAAAAGGTTCCTTCACTCATTTTCTCACTCTACGCTGTTTCTGTTGTTGTGTCACATGTCGATGGTGCAACCGAACAACACACCTGTTTGTGTGTCCCTCGTTGTGCGCTCCATTATCAAGAGATATGATAGGCTGTTTATGAGCCAGGGAGGGAGCGCGCTTGGTATTTGTTCATGCAACAGAACTTTGCTTATTCGTTATGTCCTTTCATGGCAATTTTCATTTAATGCATGCAAGTGAAACTATCAAACAATTCACTTATTGCTATTGATGAAGTGTCTATTGCTGGTACATAACGCTATCATTTTATCACCCAGGCCTTGTGCAAGTTAAAATACACTTTTTTTTAAACTGGAAATGATGAAAAAAAAAAATAGAATAGATTCTGCAAGAAAGACAGGTGCACTTTCAGGAGCTGTTTTGCATCTTATGAGTGTGTGTAGGTATTTTTAGATTCGGGTTTTGCTTCTCCACTGGAGCAGCTCTGCGGGGCGCTTGCTTTTGAAAAACAGCGTGACGGAAGAAAGCGGTGAATGAAATCAAAACTGCAAACGTTTCCTGAACCGACATGGTGTCCTGTTACCTTTGGCTCATTTACATGTCTTCTCAGAAGAGAGCAGTCATCAAAATGTATTATTTCCATCTCTGGACCAATTTTACGGGAGGTTGGGGATGCAAGGATCAAAGTAAAAGCCAAGGGGTGCAACTAGCCCAACATACAGTACAGTAAAGAAGCAAGAAGAGTGAAGTCTTTATGTTGCTTCACAAATGCAAAAAAATGTACAGAAAAGTGCTGCTGGGAATTTGAAGGGAAGGTTAATGAATTCCTGTGAGGAAATGCAATCATTGCAATTGCAAAATGATGTGCCCAGAAAGTTTTATTCAAAGCAGAAAAGAAACAACAAAAAGAGAAAACAAAAAGCAAACAAACTCCCCAGCTGCCAAGAATGCAGCTATTAATAAAGAAGTGCTATTAATAGATATTCATAAAGCATCTTGTGTTCATGTGTTCACCCAAAAAATAAGTGGCCACTGCAGTTCATCTGTCTTTGCTACAGATGCAGACGTGTCAAAGCTCTCCTGCAGGTCTGTCCTTCAACAACACACTAACATTCAGACCCAAGGGGATAAAAAAAAAATATACGATATATATATGGCAGGCCTTCAAAGTCAGCCATACTGTAAAACTGTGACACGGCGATGAAAGGTGGACTGTGTATGAGTCCGATTCAGTCAGCTGCACTATAAAACGGCCACATTTTCTGAATTTGAAAGGTTGCCGTGATTTTTCTTTCACCACCAAAGCAGTAGCCATGAAAGACTGATTGTGTTGTGTTAAAGCTGGAGTCTAAAACTGGCATTTTTCTATGTGGAGGGGCATTTTGAACATATTAAATCACTACCACATGAAACTGTACATATGTATAGATGTGTTTTGCTGCCTGGATGGGTTCTTCTTGCGTAAACAGGATTTTTACTTGGAAAAATAATATCAAATGACAAGTGCTAATTTTGTTCTGGCTACATGAATATACAGTAGATGTAGCTGCCCAACTGCTATGTGGATGGGCCAGACTACATAACCTTGTACACTTTGTTGTTGGTTATATAGATGTTTGTTGCCTACTGTTGATGTGAACTTGAAGGATTATTCTCTGAATTTTTCAAGTCCATTATTGGCGGCACCTAGAAGTTGCTAAACATCTCCTCTGATCCTTATTCTACATATGTTTGCACTTTATTTACCTAATATTGTCTTTCTGTTTCTCCACATTGTATTTGTAGTATTGTTACTTCTGTCTACTCCGTCTGTCCTGGTAAAGGGATCCTTCAAATGTTGCTCTCCCGGAAGTTTCTTCCTATTTTCCTGGTAAAAAGATCTTTTTGGGAGGAGTTTTTTCTTGTTTGAATCAAGAGTCTAGGATAGAGGATGGGTGGGGAGGGGAGGGGGGGTGTTTCTAAGTTTCTAAGCGGCAACCTGTATGGAAAACTGACAGCAATTCCCTCAAACATTGGCTCTCAAACTTAAAAAAAAAAATCAGTTAATTAAACACAAACTATGGTGCCAAGTGTTCTTTCCAAGTTCTTTCTTCTGACACGGCATCACAAGCATCTCAAACTAACTCTGTGATATGCGTTTTCTGAGGGTTTTTTTTTTGCACACGTAGCCTGCTTTGTTGTTATTTCCAACCAAAAGCATTCACGTATGCAACAAGTCATATTTATGACTTCTGAAACAAAAAAGACCTGAAGACAACGTACCTCCAGCCTGGAAAAGAAGAATGAATTCTTGGACTGACTGATGTTTAGCCTTGAGAGGGAGCACAAAGGTCTGCTTTTCCAGTGAGAGAAAATAGACACACATTTACTTATGGCTTAGTCAATCTCTTTATACAAGAATCTTGATTGCTTGATACCTCATCCATCCCTGTGAGAGGTGATTCACTCTCCGCTCTGTCTTTTCTGCTCACTCCCTCATTGCTCACCGTTACGCAACTGTTTCTTAATCTTTGACAGACTCTCTGCCCATCAAATGTCTCTTGAGGGAAGGTCAGTGCAACCTTCACTCCTTCATTTCATCACGTCTCTCTCCCTGCCCTCCTTCCCTGCTTCACTCACTCACTCACTCACTTTGAGCCTTGCTTGGAGTGATGACTGGCTGTAACAGTTAATTGGCCGCTGAGGCCTCGTTAAGATGCGGTTAACGGTGATGGCTCCGGCTGAGAAAGCAGGATGGAGACTGACTAAAACCTGATGGGCGATAGCAATGATTAGTGTTTTGGAAGGGTTTAGCCAAACCTCTTGTACAAAGTAAGCTCATTTTAGAAATATAATACATAGGGCAAAGGGGTTGTGAGTGTGAAAATCTAAAAAAAGAAAAAGCTTGCAAGTGTTACCTTTCAGTGAGGGAGGGCAGCATTAAAAATAAGGTCATGAAAGTGGACAAAAAATATGACAACACCAAGAAAAAAACAAATGAAGGTGTGAAAGAGAGAGATAAGGTTGGAGACGGAATAATAGGGAATGAAAGCGAGGGGAGTGTAAGAAGGTGAGATAAGTCGAAATTGTGTTTCTCCCTTTCTCCTCCATCACAGGCTCGACTGATAAGTGATGTCTGACAACGCTGGTGGCAGGGGAGAACTGTCATCTAAAACACTTCCATCCATCTGGGGGGGAAGTGTGTGTGTGTGTGTGTGTGCGTGTACGACAAATGTCAGTGTGAGAACATGTGGGTGCGTAATTTAATGTGACAGTGAGCATGAGGGTTTGGAAGACAAAAACTTAAGAAGAAAAGCAACTGTGTGTTCCTACTTCCCTGTTTCAGTAACACATTGTCATGTTGTTTACTGTGGTGAACAACATCCATGATTGTATCGCTCAAGTTTAAAACGTTTCTGGTTTAATAATAACGTCTTTCAGTTTTACGTTATTCCAGTAACAGACAGTTGGTGGTGGTAACGTGCCAAAAAATGTATAAATGCATCAGAAAATAGTAGAAAAGAAGATTGCTCACAGATGTGCACATGGACGTAAACTATGCAGGTTCCAAAAGGGTCCAAGTAAGTCTATCTGCGGACTCGCAGTACGTACATGACACACCCACTTTGTTAGGTTTAAGCACAGGGAGGGGGATGGTTAGGGGGTGGTGGTAGTTAGACGTTAACGCTAACGTCAGCGTACTAACATCAGAATACTTAGCTTAGCATATTAGCATGCAAACACATACTAATTAGCACAAAACACAAAGTACTAATGAGGCTGATGTTTGTCAGGTATTTGGTCATAAACCAAAGTTTTGGACAAATTCAAAATTTATGTGATGATGGTGCTAGAAGAAAAATGAAGGGATCGCTTAAGTTATTTGTATTCGGCGTAAGGCTCCATTTAGTGTGTCTGTACCAAATTTCATAGCCACCCATCCAATTGTTGTTGAGAAGTTTCACTGAAAACCAAAAAGAGTCAACCTGCTGTTGGCACTAAACAAAAAGAATACACTCAATCTGTTTTGGTGACTAAACATACGTAACTGTGTTTGTTTACGAGAAAACTCCCATTTCATTGGTGCTCCACCCTCTACGCATATACTCATAGAACTGGGGTTACATCCAGGTAATGTCGGTTTCTTATGGATGGAGACTCGCTGTGTACTCTTGCTGACAAGTTGATCAGCTCGTCATGGCTCGCTGGGTCACACCTGTCCTGCTTGACAATGCAACTCCAGTACACAGCCAGCATTACATTTCACACCATGTTTGTATTTTCATGCTTTGAAACCAAGTACAGAGCTCCCCCTGGGGATCACACAGTAGCAAAAAAATACTGATGTGGAAATCAGTCAGCACATATTTCCACAAAATCAAATAAATACTTTTTTTTCCGCCATGATACCCTTAGGAGGCTTGGTACAGTGGTATCACACATTTTTCCTACAGCTGACTAAAATAAACAGCACAGCTCCACCAGACTTCACAGCGCTGAAGGTGGTGAGAATTTGCGGGACGTATCAAATTTCGATATTTAGGCACCAAAATTATTCTATAACTGAAAAATGCCTGTCGTATTTTTTAAAAATGCTTTAAGTGACAACGTGGGGAAGGATAAAAGTTGCACGACTGCATCATCAACAGGACATTGGGGGCCTATGCTGAACTTTTGCTGCAAATTCTGCGATTAATTTGATATGAATATGACTAGCATGTTTATCGTTTTGTCTAAGTAGTGAAGACATTGGAGAAAAAGGGGCAAGAACCAGGAGGAAGCAATAGAGTCAATGTGAAATACAACAGAACAAAAACACAATGTAATTTGCTAACATTAATTTTGCAACATACTGTATAATTCATTTGCTCATATACAATGCTACTGATTTGAAGGAGCATGCATGCTCTATTTTAACTATGTTCACATGAGCTGCCAAGCACAACCATCTTTGCTACTTAGCAGGAAACTTCAGTGCTTTACTCAGGGGTTATCTAACCTAACCAGCCTAACTAACTAACTAGTCTTTTCCCTTACCTATATTTTCCCACATGGTTAAAGGATTCCTCTCCACATTTCTTAATTCTAGGTACAGTAACTCATTGGTAATTGACTTGTCTACTTCAGTAGTGGTATGACGGTTGTGTCAGTGAGTCTGATCCGACTGAAATGGGAGGATTAACAGAACAGAACGTATCTGCCATCCCAGCTGATGTGATGGCACCTCAGCCTGGGTTTTGACAGCTGGCTTAGCTCAAGAGTATCCAAACATATTGATTAAGACTTAAGAGAATGAAAATAGGTACAGTTGGAAAGATTTGTGTCTGTATATTATGGAGAGAAATTTGTTCAGTGCTTTTTGTTTTGTTTGCGACATGAAGGCTTGGTGTGAATTATTCTGGGCTGCTGGGCGTGTGTGTGTGTTCGTGCAGTCAGGATGAGCCTTTTCACACCTGCCGCCTCCCTCTTGGATCATGGCACTGTGACAGATTGTTTGGAGAGAGTGTGTGTGTGTGTGTGTGTGTGTGTGTCTTTGTGTGTGAGGTGTGTGGTGTGTGTCAAGGCCAGGTGTGAGACAGGTACAGCATTTCCTGGCAGGACCCAGAGCAGAAGGAAGCAGGACTGATGGGAGTCAGTGTAGGATGTAACGGCCTCTCTCAGAGGGCTGGACCACACCACTTCATCACACCCTGACACACATACACACACACACACACACACACACACACAGGGAAACACACCCACTGTATCTGCGCAGATTCTTACAATTATACAACCAACAGCACCAATAAAAGCACATATCTTATGTTTTTTTTTTTTACGATGGAAAGCGAAACATTGCTCATACGGAGCATAAAACATGTTTAATTAAACACTCAACACAGGTTCCTAGAAACAACAGGGGATTGGACAAGCACATATACTGCCACACAATAGCCCGCTGCTTTTAATTACACTCACACCATTCATCTGACCATACAGAGAGGGAGGGAGTGATAAAACTGAGATAGAGAAAAACAAGAGAGGCGGAGAAGAAGAAAAACAAGAAGCTTGAGAGATGATTAAGGCAGTAGTACTGATAGAAACGAGTAAAAAAAATAAAAACCACTGGGACAAACGAGAAAACATCATTCTGCACGGGAGAGCCAAAGAGACAAATAGAAAGAGGCAAACAATAAGGACTCCAGACACTACAAGCCTCATGTTGCATCACATCAACCCATAAACTGAGTGAGAACCATGGGAGACATCACCCGCTGTCACTTCTTCTGCTCTTATCCGACCAATAACAACATCATCATGTTTAGCAGCAAGAGTAACACACTGAGTCACGCCGCACACAGGCTTCTGATGTTCAGAGCCGCGATCACAGAGGATCTGATAGCTGAAAAGAAAAAAAAAAAACCACTCCACTGAACCATGTTGCCAAAAAAGAAAAATATTCAATTCTACAGCGCTGCTTATTTTTATTTATATATCCAGCAATTCTCTTCAAGGAATACTGTCAGAACAATGAGGATCACAGCATCGTTTTTATGGAAAGTAGCACGAGGCGAGGGGATTGCTGTGGCACTAAAAAGTCTGAAGGGATCTTCCAAGTTAGAAAATAAATCTTGGAAGCAGATTTAACAGTTTTGTGGCCGTTTGAAACCTCAGTGTTAACTGTTCATTCTTTATCATGTGCGTAAGCTTTTAAACTGAACTCTCACTATCTGAAAACATCTATTAAATCTGCAGCTATGTTAAGTCAACCTAGAATATGAAATCAATAAACTGTTGTACTCATCTTCATTTTCACTTTATTATCAAGGTATGTGGTGAAAATGAATTTTTAACCTCCAATTTCTGCTTTCTAAAGACAAAAAAAAAAAGTTCACAGCCATTTTTCACAGCTTTTTATGGCATTCAAGCCGAACTTCAATATCAATCAGTCTTCATCTATGATCCAAATGCACATTTTACACAATCCTGCTGATCCTCCGTAATGAAATCTCTCCTTTACACCAGCTGAGGATAAATACAAACCAAATACCCTTATAAAGGACGTTCATACGACTGCCAAACCTTTTTCCGAGACTGACAGAAAAATAATTAGAATGTTCCAGGATTATTTATTTTTTTAGATGTCAATAAGTAATTTATTTGACAACACTGGTGTTCTCGCTTCCTCGTATTTTATATGGAAATGTAATGCCGTTTTCATTGTCATATCTTCAACACGGAAACATGAAAAAGCTAAGATATGAGAGGGTGTTTTTAAATTACTTAATAATAAGTCTGTTTTAAGCGCAGCGTCAAAACATAATTGCTAAGTTTTAGTTTCAAGACGTTTGCTGATTGCAAAACAGGCGAGCACGGAGACACGTCTTGGCAATAATCATTAAAACAGATAGACAGTTAGATTATTATTATGTTCCCTCGCTCTGCAGGCTATATTATCTGTCATTAGAGGTACACACTCTGTCATGGTGATTAATATGACAGACAGGATGGCCTCTCGTAGCTGTCCGGCCGACACACAGCGCGATTAATCAATCAAAGCTCGTGACTCGGGGGGTTCACCCTTTAAGACAGGCATAATAATCCATCACTGCTCCGTGCGTCCACATGCTGATCCATCAAGTCAACACGCCTTGCTGAGGAAGTAAGAGAGGGGTAAAAAAAAATGGAGTAATGGAGTGATCCGTTAGCCGATTCCCAAAATAATTATAACTGTCATGATGATGTAACGGAGGACGAAGCTAATGATGCTACATTAGAGCATCAAGCAGAGCGGGCCTGTCTTTAAAGTTCACTAATAAACAAATCAGAGGCTATATTAGTGCAGCAGCTCCTAATCTTGTTGTCTGATGTACCCCAACAGCACAGTTAGACACCGCATCATGTTCCAAATGTGTTCATTTAAACTGATTTTGAACATAATGTCACTGTTCATCATAGAAAAGTGGATACTGCTTTAATTCTTCATAAAAGATGTTGACTTTGGCCCCTGTTTCTCTTTTTTAGTAGGTTTGATCAGGTTTGTATCCATACTACCACTGGGAGTGGCAGAAGCTGGATGTTTCAGCGATTCATCATAACTTCATACTTTTCTGCTTGCACTCTCAGTGTTCAGGTGTTACAACTGACTCAGGTTGGTTAGAGGTGTGTCCTGAGCTGTTGGATTCTTGTAGCTGGTAGTTTACTGGATATCGTGACTATAATTATACGAATATAAGATATCACACTAAGTTGTAATCCTATTTGTGTGTTTAACAAATGTATTTTCTTTACTAAATCTAAAATTTTCATTTTTTTATATTAGCTGAGCTGCTGTACAGTCTAGAAAAGGTACCCTTGGTTTGGTTTTCAGTTTGGTTATTAACACTACAGTTATTTGGTAAATGGTAAAATAGACACAAATCAATACAAAAAATTTAAATGGCCCAATAAACAGCATAGAAAGGGACACAAATTGCAAATAAACACTTGATGTACTTGATAATCTTACTCAAGAACAAAAAGTAAAACAACAGCAAACAAGCAAAACAATTCAGGACAAAACTATGATCTATGTACAGTATTATACAATATTATCTACATCGCTGAACACAGCACATACAGTCAGGTGGGGCTGAGCAATAGCAAATTATATATATATATATGTATGGTTTATTTATGTGTGATTTATTGATTAAAACTGATTTTATGTTTGCAGCAGAATTTGACATTTTCACTCTGAATCTGCTAGTGGAGAAATACTGATTATATTTATATCATGATGTAATGCATATCAGCTGACATGAATTATTATTGTGATAAGAAAAACAAACAAACAAACACAAAGCCCTATTGGTAGGCAATCCATAATCTGGAATAAATCTAAAAGTTTTCCTTATCATCTACCTCCTATCAGTAGTCGGCTTGTGTGCTGCAAATCAATTCAAGTACAATCTTAAGCTCTTTTCTACCAGAGAAGCAATGATTTCAAACCCTTAAGCCTTATTATCACATAATGCATGACATCATGCTACTGTGTTTGATGCTCTTATGCCCTTTGAACCGCATGTGCATTGTGTGCTTTGAGAAAAAAAAAACAGCTGAGAGTTTCCTGAAAATCCTCAGATTCCAAATGCCATAAAAAAGATAAAAAAGAAAAGGTATTAAAAAAAAAAGAACTATATTTGGGGCTGTCATTATGTTCGAGCTCAGGCTTTATGATCTTGTCAATAGCAACATTCACGGAAGAGATTATGATGTGTTTTTGGCCATCTGTCTATAAAAAGCCTGAACAATAGCAACCGCTGCCTTCAACAGTAACATCTCTGTCGACCCACACAAGCAGGTATAAACAAAGACGTGCATGCACATATTCACGCACACACAACACAACCCCACACACACACACACACAATATCAGGAGCAATCTGAGGTATCAAGCCTCATCGATCAGAACCGCTCTCCCTTGAGGATTACATCATTGCCAAGCAAATAGCCAATCAGAGCAGAGCTGAGACTGCCCGCTCTGTGACCCCATCTCCTGTAAAAATAAAGGCAATAAGATAGCTGCGCACACACACACACACACACACACACACACATACACTATTCCAGTCACGTCGTAAGGAGGCATTGATATCATTCTCTTGGGTATTTTATGCACTGTTTTTATGTAAACCTGCAGCTCTACAACAGTCCTTTAGTTAATGTAATACTAGTGCATATTGAAGTCATCTGTTTTTTCCTACTGTGACACATCAAACATCTCTCAATCAACAATTCTGCTCATCCACATCACCGTGATATATTGTTGAAAAACAGCAGAACGTATGCAAAGTAAAGGAATCATGCTGCATGACTTTGTGAAAGTGTCTTCATGGGTGCATGTGCTCGAGTTTAAAACGTGGGCAGCAAGAGACACACAGTGCATTTCGGTGCCAACAACCAGTCTGTACTGTATCCACTGCAAAATACTGTGTGTACAGTGGGTAACGCATTACACAACACTCAGATATTAAGAGGTCGTTTTCTAAAACTCATTGGAATTCGGGAGTACATAAATGAATACTTAAACTTCATTATTATGGGTCCAAGATGGATACCATGAATCTAAAACGTTACTGGTTCAACCTGACCATGACCCTTTCCTATCAAAAGAAGGCTCCCCAAATCTCTAAAAATAATTGTTATTAAAAATGATTATGCAGCACTGATCATTAATATCCCCAGTTCAAGTCCAGCCTTTGTTGTATAAAATTCCCCACCTCTCTTTCTCCCCCTATTTCTTGTCATCTCACTACAATTCTCACACATCACACCAATCTTGGATTTACTGCACTTGCTTCCAGTCTCTCTCAGAATCCGTTTTAAAGTGCTCTTAATCACATACGAGGCTGTGAATGATCTGGCGCCGGAGTGTATAACTGAGCTCTTTACACCGTACTGTCCAAACAGACCCCTCAGGTCTGCCAGTCTGGGTCTTCCAGCTATTCCAGAGTCTAGGTTAAAAACAAAGGGTGTCGTCTTAAAACATATTTTTATACAATGGCTTTTCCTAACAGCTGATGGATTACATTTCTATGGTCACAAACTGTTTGATTTTTCTTTCATTGAGAGTTTTTATCTTTTATTTGTTTAGATATATGCATATATGTGTATATGTATGTATATATATGTCTGTGTTTCATTATTTTACCTCTTGCAATTGTCCCTAATGTTGTAATGTTTTGAATTTCCTCTCCTTTGGAAAGCACTTTGCGCTTGCTGCTTGAAAAGTGCTCTATAAACAAAATTATTATGATTATTACTGTCGCCTCTCTGATGAAGGCATAAATGCCAATGTAAACATAACATTTTGGAACAGACTCATTTTTATTTACCACAATGTGTTTTCTATTTCCGTCTGATTCCATACAACCAAAGTGGAGTAACCATATGAGTCTGAATGTACAGTATTTGTTAACGTACCTTGATGTAACCCCCAGTCGAGACCAGAAGGGAGTTGTCTGGGGAGAAGTGCAGGTTGGTCACCCAGCCTCCATGGAGCGAGTCCATGCCGTCCTTTCCATCCCGCGAACAAATCTTCAGCAGAGCGCCGTCCTTGACACTCCAGAGCTGTAACACCCATAAAAATAACATTTTTATTTCACCCATAAAATAAAAAAAAAATGTAAAAATCACAAACAACAAAGATGTTAGATTTGAGGAGTCAAACACTCCTTGACCTTGATTACAGACTTAAAAATGTACATTATATATCCTTGGTGAATCATTTTAGATTTATGCTAGCTTGTTGTGATGTTAGCCATGTTGGTATTTCCATATTTTGCTGCATATAGTATTAAAGGACATAAAATGGTAGTTTTTTTTGTAACGTTACAATGCCCTGCATATACAGTACCACTCAAAAGTGTGGACACACCTTCCCGTTCTCTTGAATGAGAAAGTGTTTCCAAATTTTGACTGGTACGGTACTTGGGCGGGATGTGCTTCTTTGGACCCTCAACACATGACAAAGATAACTAGAAAGAGTAACAGATATTGCTCTTTCTGGAGTATGGATCTAAATGTAGACATTACCTAATGCACCGTAATCAAACGGTCGGTTTGTGATTGTGTCGTCACTAGTGCTGCATGTCATGTCTGTTGCAGCTGTTACGCAACTGTTCACATGCAATGTACATTTGACAATGACACATCCACACATGCAGCTATATTTAACACTTGGCATGCTTTGTAGTGAGTGACTCACATTTGTTTCCATAGAAACAGGGGTGAGATTTCAGTGTGGTTTATGTAATTGGATCTGATGGATTCGGCCATTTCTGGATAATAGAGTAGTTCAGCTCGGAGGCCACCAGAGGGCATTAACCCCTTGTTGACTGCTGCGGCGTCACCATTTGTCGCCGCGGTCTGAGCGCTGAATAACTTTTCCACATCTTCCTTTTCATATACTTTGTGTGTGTGTATGTTTGTGTACGAGCGGTGCGGATTCCAGGTTATCCCCTCCTTTACCCCCCGCTGTCAGACATCTCCTCCTCTTCCCGCTCTCTTCAACTAAGCTTCTCACACAACCTGCACCTCCTCCGGCTCGTGCGCCCTGCCTTCTTCCTTTCATCTCATCCCTGCTCTGTGCATGTGCAGCAATCATGATGTATTAGTAAGCACTTTATCTAAATGAGTGATGAGATGTAATTATGAGGTGATCTCTGGAATAAATGTTGAGTGCTGTAATTGCATTTTTTGTATGTTGCACGGCAAATTAGAGGGTTCACAGCGTTGCCATTGCTTCTCATATTAGTAACATAATGCCATTTGATGGACACACTGATAAAAGCGTCTATAGGCAGGAGGCGCTATGGAAAGTCTTTCCTCACCTCACTGTAGCCTTTCTTCCAAATTACCTCCATCAATCCCACCGCTCTTCCTTTTCTTCTCTGTCTCCCCTCCCCCAATGAGCCTGACTTCCTCCCAAGTAAGACACGCATAAAGAGAAATACTGCATGTTTTCAATACGTACCCGGATCTCTCCGTTGTCATCTCCTGTTGCGAGGCGTCGGCTGTCCCATGAGAATCGGCAGCTTCGGACACATTCTTGGTGACCGCTCAGTGTGTGGACACACTGCCAGGAATCACAGTACCATAACTAGGAGTCCAGAGAGAAGATACAATAAGCAATAAACACACACAAATTTAAGAGAAGCTGCATCATGGAGGTAGAAATCGGTACATCAGTTGTATATTAAACAGAAACAGATGCGTTCTGACTTTGAAATTAGTGAGTAACCTATTTAGAAGACGATGAGGTGACATGTTTCTGTAACATAGGGCAGCTAAATGGGATGTAACTCCCCTTGGACAGACTGTGATATTGATGAAATGTAATTACAAAAATCAACATAGCGGTGTTTACCTGGGAATAACAAGTAATAATAATAATGAAGTTTTATTTCTGGTTCTCAAACCAGCCATCATGCACTGATAGGTCTTATGAGGACAAATAATCATGCCAAATGAGAACCTGCATCAGAGTGATGCAACCGTTAATGACTGCTCTCTCGCTCTCTGCTGTGCTGCCTCATTTTATTTTCGATTTTGACTTTCATCCCATCTCTGTCTCTCATCTACTATACTCTTTAAATTCCTCCCCTCCGTTCCTTTTTCTCTTTTTTTCCCTCCCTCCTCTCTCTCTCTCTCCCCGTGTTCCTTCTTACCCCGGTCCCATCCTGTGCTGCGCAGAAAATAACACAGCTCATAATTAGACACTTCATTTGGCAGCAGGCTAACTATGTCTGCACACAAAGTCCCATTCATCTGAAGGTCAGTGGGAAAATAAAGAAAAAGAGGAAAAAGGGGAACAGAGAGAGATAGAGATGGAGGAAAGGAATGAGCCGGACAGAACTCCCTCCCTCTTTTTGTGCTTCTCAACAAAGACACTCATGGCTAAGCCTTTCGGTTTGACCTCTAGATAGATGGAGACCAGGGACTGTGTATTTATGTGTGTTTTGAGCTACCAAAGCCCCTATTCGGTCTGGAGAGCAAGGACTATGTGACTGGCTTCAAACCAGCCCCACAACACACACACACCTCAATTATCATCTTTGCCAAATCCATAAAACACACATTCTCTCTCACTACCATCCATTGACTGAAGCCAGTCTGGCTGGCGACCCAGTGGCTGTTCTCTACAGTAAGTGTCGACCAACTCCAAATTCCTGTGTGAAACTCGGTGGCAGTGGCTCTTGATCAACTGCTTTAACAAATGCCTGAGAGAGCGGCTTTTCACTCAGGAACACCAGTTGTCATCCATTGGCAAATATTGGAGGGAGAAGTATAAATAAAAACCCACAACTGTTTTGATGATCCAAGAAAATGAATGATGCTGACAGAGAGCCAGTGTCAAAGGGGGGTACAGTCTCAGTACAGTTCAGTGTGTACTGTGCAGTGCAGTTCATTTCTCTGTGGATGATGAGTAGGAAAAGCAATGATTTTAGGTTGAAAAGGTTGAAAACTGCATCTCCAGCCCACTGAGTCAGTCAAAGTCAGGCCAAAGTCAAACGCAGCAGTGTTGGTAAATGACAACCTGGCAAAAACTACATCCAGACAGGGAGGTGGGTAGGTTGCGGACCAGCCTGCCAGGATGGTGGGTCAACAGGTCCATGGGCTGCAGTCAGGCTAAATGATCACTGGACGTGGGTGTACGAGGACAGAATGACCTGCAGCTAATTCACCAGGCCTGGGGCCATCTGCTGTACGCTAATCTCTAAGGTCCCTTGTCTCGCTACTGGAGAAAGTTAGCCTCAGATATCACCCACAGCAACACGTCAGTGTGCATGTGCTGTAAGTAATCATTTCGGAAGGAGATTTAAGGGAAGACACTGATGTGTAATAGGTCACATTGTTACTGCCAGCACAGACAGTTATGTCTCATCCCATGAATATGTGTGCATGTGTAAGTGTTGAACCTTAGCAGTCTTGTCAGCAGAGGTGGTGGCGAAGAGGCATCCGTCTGGCGAGACATGACATGACAGGATGGCTCCCCGGTGAGCCTCGATGTCCTGCAGCTTCTCTCCGCTTTCTATGTCCCATACCTTATAGTGCATGAAAGAAAGATTACTTTGAATTCGGTTTCATGCTGCAGTTGTGTGTGTGTGTGTGTGTGTGTGTGTGTGTGTGTGTGTGTGAGCTTTCACCTTGATGGTACCATCAAAGGACCAGGACAGCAGTCTCGTATCAGCAGGTGAGTTGGAGAGCAGAGAGAAGCATCTGATCTGCTCCTTGTGACCCTGCAGTACTTTACACTCCCCTGACTGCCACCTCCACACCTACAGGGGGCAACAGAGAGACAGACAGGGAAAAATAATGTAATAATAATGTTTCAGTCAGTGATGCTTTTCACTTCACTCCAGTTCCACTGTGCACACTTATGGACTCAAAGATTTTGATGTACATGCATACTTTTCACTTTTTTGGGAGGGACTGCCCAAAATTCATAGCACTCTTATGGAAACCTTAACTGGCTACAGAAATGCCTGTGTAGGTAACGTGAGGTCTGTGCTGTCCCATACCTCATACAGCATGTGGAGCCCATGTACCCTTACACATAGATTACTCACAGTTACTCAGAGAAACCAGGTTATGCAGGTAAAAGGAGAAATGTCTGTTTACTTAAAAGGTATACTATGTAGGATTGTTGGTTGGTGTTTGTAAACACACAGCATTCACAGTTGGCCCCTCCTTCCCGGCTCAACTTGCGAGAGAGAGAGAGAGAGAGAGAGAGAGAGCAGTGGTGGTCAAACGAGCTAGAGAGTCAATGAAGAGAGCAAGCAGTGCTGGCGAGAACAAAGTTGTGAATCAGAAAAATAAAACTTTTATCTTCTGATTGTTTCACACCTCTGCACAACCCTGCAGGAAGGTGCCACATTTGAATGATTTTGTGTCAATGCAGAGCTTCATCCTGTCCGCTGTGGCCTCTCTGCTCTGCGTGTGTGTAGCTCAGCCCCGCCCTCGGTCAAGCAGACGCACAGACCTGCAGTTCTTTATACATCAATGACACAGAGACACAGAGCAGTAACCTGGTCGCTACGCCACGAGTCCTGACCTCACACCCTGCGCGGTGTCATTAGCGGGGGGCTACGCACCCACTGCCCGAAGGTTGACGCCCGGAAACGTCCTAAACACAGCAAAATAATATGAAAATAAGAAAATACAGGCAGAGGGCAGAAGTCTCTGCAGTTAAATACACTGCCACACACTTCTGGTGGATCATAAGTGATGGTTTAGAGGGATTAGTTTTGTATGAGTCTATACGTTGTTTTTTTAGGAAAGTCCTGCATAGTATACCTTTAAACATGTGAGCGTACGATTATGCAAATAATGTCGATTAAAGTCTGTGAAGGTAGAGTCAGAGACTCAGTGGTTTCAACAATAAAACGATTGCAACATCTTTTAAAAAGTTTTATCAAGTTTGTTTTGTTTTGTTTGTTTTTTTTTTTTAAATCAGCTTCATGGGTAAGTGGTAAAATTAGTTTTGAATTTACAGCCGGGCTTTTCAAGTAAATAAATTTCAACCTGGGTCTTATTTTCCACATCTTTAAAAGAGAGGTGGCAAGTTAAAAATAGCATGACATATTAGTAAGAAAGGTCACAAATCTGAGAATTAGGTTGAAATATACTAGAGTTTTCCTTTAAATGTCAACAAATACTCTTGCATCTATTTAAATAACAGGACATACAAGCAAAGAACATCATTAGAAACAAAGATGAATTTTCAGTCAAACACAACCTGGAAATAAAAGTAAAGGAGGAAAAAAAGCATCCCAATAAAAGGCAGTTTCTTTGGCAGAAGAATGTATTAGCTGTGTAGCATACACAGATCGTTTGATTGACAGGAAGCAATGGAGGATACTTTCATTTATACAAGGGTGTAGTCTTTCTTTAGAGCATTACTACAATGCTAATGATACAATATGTCATGTCACTTTTTTTGCTTTTCTGTCTTCCTGATCACATCCCTGTTTGGGTGTGCTGGGTTTATGCTAATGCTTCTGTGGAGTTAAAACTCTCCACAGAGTGCTTGTTTTCTGACAGTGTGCCATCAGGTAAATGAGCAGTGACGGGAGTTCAGCTGAGCTCAAAGAAGGGGGCAGGACAGACAGAATCATCCAGATCATCCTATCAATCATACCCTCGTGTGCAACATTGCACCTTTTCTCCCTCTGAATAGAGTCTGTCAGTGGTCCAAAGGTTAGAATCCATCACCTGCTAATATCAATATCATTAGATCTCTCTGTATTCACTGTGTGACTGCATTAACATCTAAATACACACTTCCATTTCCTAGAGAGCAAATGTCATACAGCACGCGTTTGAATAGCTTCTGAATAAGTGGCGGACGGTCCGAGAATAGTGATGGCGTAGGCAGTAGCCGCATGAATACGGAACGAGGTGCTGCGCTGTCAGAGGGGGGAAGGAAGTGCTGCAGTGGACAGGTCTGTCGGCAAAAAGCAAAGATGAAGAAGGAGGAGGAGGAGGAGGTGATGAGAGGGGAGGAGAGGAAAGGGGAAATGAGCAACAGAGCATGAATGGTGGGGGTTGACGGAGCGTGACGGCGTGAAACACACACACATACACAATACAGTTGCACACGGTCAACACATGAGCATGAGGGAGATAAAGAGCTATCGAGAGCGGCGTAGTCACAACCAAAGAAAGGGAAAAGAAGAGCAGACAAAACGAGTGGGGGGGAGGGAGGGGTTGAAGAATGCAGAAGTGAAGAGGCCAACAGAGAGGCTGGTAGGGTGTAACAGGTTGGGGAAGGTGAAAGCACCACGGAGACCTGAAACACTACTTGGATGAACGATTCAGCAGAGCAGGCAGTTTTACTCAAGGTGAAGAATGGGGATGGAGGGTGGGGGGGGGGGGGAGAGAAATAATCAATAGCAGAGAAGACAAATGTGAGGCAGGTTGGGGGAGGAGGTGAAAGAACAAGTCATGAATTAGACAGAAAAGATGGTGAGGTTAAGGGAGAGGGTGATGAATGGGAGCGACGCGAACAGGAAAACCAAGCAGAAAAGAGAGAAAAACAAAAAGCATACAGACAAGAGGGGATCAACTGAAGGAGGAAATGAGTTAAACCAACCCTTATGGTGGTGTCCTCGGAGGATGTGATGAGTGTTTGGCCATTCTGGCTGAACTGGCAGTGCAACACCGTCTTGGTGTGTCCTAGCAGAGTGGCTAGGAGCTTCCCAGAGGGCACCTCCAACACCTGGAAGGAAAAAAAAAAAAAAAAAAAACAGAAAAACATTGGCACCGCAAGTATCCAAACAAACAGTAAAAATGATTATATGGCTTGTAAGTAAAGCAAATGGCATGTTTGGCCAAAAAAAGATGTGAATACTGTGCAGTGAGAGCTCCACTGTACCAAGAAGTCACACACGGTCTCTAGAATATCTATGTAAACCTCAAATGACAGCTGTGTTTGCCAAGATACACTCAGGGAGGAAAAGTGTCCTAGAAAGTTTCCTTAAAAATCTTGACCAAAAAAGTCCCAGTTTGAGGAGGTGCTTGAGAAGGAGAAAGGTGAAGTGTGGCTGTTGGCTTGATGGTGTTAAGCACATCAAAAAGAAAATGGAGTGGGGGGTTTGGGGGGGGGGGGGGGGGGGGGGGGGGGGAGTGTGAGCTTTGAGAGTGCAACTGTTCAGTGCGGTCAGGACCGCTGAGGGCTGCTGGGGGTCTGACAGCCCTTCAGACATTACTGGAGGAGTTGGAGAACAAAACAGCTTTGATGCTCAAAAGCTCAATGAAAAAAAAATGTCATCACTTGGGATTTCTTCCTCTGTATCATAAAACTCTGTTGTAATAAACTTTTACAGCTTATTCACTTCTGGTTTCAGGAGAGATAGAAGATCTTGTAAATGTCCTCAAATGCATTGGCTGGATAGCTGTTAACACTACGACCCAGGGACTTTCGGAAGGGAGGTAACGTAATGGATTTGGTGATCCTTTGACACCACCATTGTGGTTTAAAAGTGAAATGTCTTGACAACTAGGAAGAACTGTAATAACATAGGTTATCCCTTGACTTTCCATGTAGCACCATCATCAGGTCAGAATTTGACTTTGTCCAATACTTTGGTTTATAACCAGATACTTGCAAAATGAATGATCTTAGATTTTTAACTAAAAAAATATGGCATCAGAGCAAAGATCCTTGCAGATAATGTTCCTTGGGAAGGAATCTTGTTTAATATGGTCCATCTGTTGGTGGCTTTCTCGTGGCCTGTGGCCTACATACATTACAAAGTTGAACAGAAGTTTATTTTATCACTAAACAGAGCTTATTCTACATATCAAAGACTAGTAAAAAGAAGGCTACTTAAGGAATTATGAGGTGAAACAGGGGTTTAGATTACAAGTGTAATTATAAAAACTGCTGTGATACCAAAGCCACAATTTTCCTAATTAACCTCCAGATAGATCTTTCTAGTGATATTAAACAAATATTCAAATTAAGCAAAGAATAAATTACTGAAACTCATACAAAACAAATCATTGGTTCATGAACTTATTTTCAAAACAAGGAATAAAGCACAAGAATCTCATGAAAATACTTTCTCTTCTTAACATGCTGAACAAACTAAACTAAACTAAGTGCAGCACGACATTATCTTCAGTCTAGCACCGCACCTGTAGTTTTGAAAGTACATGTCTGGCCCATGACACTTGGGGTTTTATCAGGCACTAAAATATTTACATCTCTGAGGAGAGGGTTGAAATGTCTGATCAGAACAAGCCTCGGGGCACACCGACCGAATTTGTCAAGCTTCACGTACTGGGACGCAAGTTTGAAAGCGTGACAGGGCACTTTGGCGAGCTTTACACATCCGGCTCAGGGATTTCTGGGATGGTGCAATGAGGAAAATGCCTGAGGGTTATTGTTGAAAAAAACAAATGAACAAACAAAAAAACAAATATAAAAGTAGGCTAACGTAAAGAGGAATGTGTAATGAGGAACGCTTGCTTTAAACATCACTACCAAGGGAGTAAAAAAAGTCAAACAAACACGAATAAAAGTTGTGAATGATGAGAAGTAGTTAATAACAGAAATGTGACATTGAATGTAGGGTTGGGCAATAAATTTATATTATATAGATATCGTGACTAGATATCAACTTAGATTTTGGATACCGTAATATCGTGATATGACATAAGTGTTGTTTTTTCCTGGTTTTAAAGGCTGCATTACAGTAAAGTGATGTAATTTTCTGAACTTACCAGACTGTTCCTGCTGTTCTATTATTTGCCTTTATCTACTTAGTCATTATATCCACATTACTGATTATTTATCAAAAATCTCATTGTGTAAATATTTTATGAAAGCACCAATAGTCGTCCCTACAATACTGTCACAATATCGACATCAAGGTATTTGGTCAAAAATATTGCGATATTTGATTTTGTCCATATCGCCCAGCCCTAATTGAAATGTGTATTTTCTGTACTCAACGATCTGCATCTTGTCTTTCCCTTCATTAAAGCTTTTTAAAAAAGAAATACACACCCAAAATAACTCACAGCAGTTGGTGACTTCTGAACACATACACACAGATGTTACACTTTCCCTACCATACCTGCACGCTGCCTGTGCACAGCCCTACCGCCAGCACCAACCTCCTGTAGGAGGTCAACAGTCGTCGGATCCTGCGGCCGACCGTCCTCAGTACCTGACTAGCTGTCAGCCCTGCTCCCTGGCACGGGAAACACACATGCACACAAACACACACACATACACACTCACAACTGCACTCTTTCAATCATAAAGAAACACACACTGACTTTCTGTCCTTTCCTGCACATCTGACACAAAGCCGGCATGTCAGATTGAACTTAAATTGATAAATTATTGCTGATTTTTCCTCCTAAACTGGTTATAAAAAGTCCACTTCCACTGCAGCAGTGACTGACTCTAAGAAAATCTCCCGAGCTAACACTAGGGTTCCCCCTGGTGTTAGCTTGGTCGGACTACAACAGCAAAAGCTGTGTAGACTCCATGAGGATTAAAAACACTTAAAATGTATCCAAATCAGTTGGAAGTAACTGATAAAGTATAAAAAACACAAAATATAATGTTCAGTGAGCATTCTTGCTCAAAGGAATGCTTGAAGCTGTACAACAAGGAATACAAAATCCTTTGGACATCATTGCATTACAACAACAAAGAGTGGAATTTTTGGATGCTTTCCATGTAATAAATGATGATGTTAAAATGCTGAAGGAGAGCAGCAAAATGGCAGCAGTTAGAGAGGCCATTACCTTCAAATTAAAGTAATCAGACTGTGGATGGAATGTAGTGCTGTTCATGATGCGGTGGATAAACAAAAGGTAATAACAGTAGAAATAAGTTCCTTTCCAGTGGACACAAACAAATCTACGGCAGTATATATGTCACCCCAAACACTGACATACTGTGTATAATCAGAATGAATCCTATTTGATTTTCAGAAGGAAGGAAATGTTTATATTGTATGTTGCAGTTACAGGAAGCTGGGTAACCTCAGGGTTGTGTTCACCACAGCTGTTACTGTTACTGACACCTTTTTCTACAAATCAACAAAAGAAGCCTAAGACGTCCAATGTACGAATACAAGCAGCTGCACAAGAACTGCACCTAAATAAAATCTATAATCTATAACACTATCTGATCGAAAGTAAACAAGATTACAATTCTGACAAGACATTCGACACCAGCTTTCAGTACTTGACAGATTTGACACATAATGTTGTGTATACATTTCAGTTGCTACCGAAAAATGAATCATCCCTTTTCAGCAATCACCTGGTTTGTAAAAACTGGAAACATGCCTGCAGGACTGACCATTGATAGTCAGTTGTGTATGAGCATTGCAATATTTTTTCTAACTTTGCGACACTAATAACTACTGCCAGCACTTTTTCAGTCTCTTAACCTTAACCCCTTCAAAAAATCTTGGCCTAGCAGTGAGCTCAAGTTAGAGTGATACACAGAGCGACTTCTGAGGCAACTCACAGGAAAAGCTTTGGTACAGAGAAAAAAAAACACAAGAAACCCTTAAATATATTTTGGTGTATTTTGTGTGCATTACATGGTTGCAAAAAATAGTGCAATTGACTGTATGTATCCCAGTAATCTACAATATTCCTTTTTAATACCTCTCAGATGTTGGAACTCCAATTACTCATCATCTGTGCTACTTTAAGTCCTCACATGCAGTAACCTTCCATCTCATATCTCTGGGACCAGGAGACAAGAAGAGAGGCACATGAAGGGCCAGAAAAGAGCTGTAATTAAAATCATTAACCTCTGTATTAATTAAGACTGCAGGACCTTTTAATTAATTAGAGATGCTCTTTGCCGTAGGCTGCTGGCCTGGACACAGCACGGATGTATCAGGGGACTCTTTGTGGCTGTGTGTTTATGTTGTAATATAGGACAAAAACTTTCGGGGATGTCCTCTAATGTTGCGGCACAGATTCCCTACCTGCAAACAACAATTTATCATAAAGACAAAGAGTAGTGGAGAGAGGGGAGCCGGGCGACAGACAGAACAAAAGGAGGAAATGAGACAAAAGAAAAGAGGGAATAAAACAAAAAGTATGTGACAGACGCGGTGAAATGTAGAAATAGAATGAGCATTGTTGAGAATATGGGACACAGGTAAAAAGAAAGGCAGGAAAGAGAGGAGTGGAGAGGAAGAGAGGGAGATGAAAGACATGTTTTAGGCGATTTGATGTACAGGTCTGAGAGGTCTGGCCTGAGAAACACCTCCTGTGGAACAGAGATTACACCCAAAAAAATCAACCTTGATTGTAAAAATTAAGGTTATGTAATTGTGAAAGATTCTTTATAAACAATATTTATTTTTCTTTGGAATTTGCAGCAAAGATGTGAAAATTCATGATCAGAATGAGATTACTTAAATTAAGCAAGTAAGTCACTAAAGACAGACTTACCAGCATAATTTTGCCACTTGTTTAAAAAAAAAACTAATATTTGACATTATATGACAGTGGAATGAGGTAGGATTACTTTCATTATCGATTAATTTGTAGATTTTTTCCCCGATTGTTTGTTTAAAAATGTCAGACAATAGAGAAAAATATCTTTTTTGTCCAAAGACATCCAATTTACAATAACATAAATCAGACAAAAGCAGCAAATGCTCATAGCTGAGAAGCTAGAACCATTCAATGTTTAGTATTTCTGCTTGATAAAAGTTGTCAATTAATTTTCTGTCAGTTGATTAAACAAATTCATTAGCTCAGCACTAGAATGAAGTGTCTAAATTTGTTTGATTGCCCTGTCATGCATACACACAAACACATACAGCATCTAAATGTGTTGGATACCTGTACAGTGCCGTCCTCTTGCCCCAGGACCACAGCAGAGGGCTGCCTGCACATGCAGGTACACCGGATCCTGGATGGCTTCTCCTCCGACTGGAAAAGTACTGATCCAGTCCTGCCATCACGCACCTGAAAAACATGCACACACACACACACATTGATATGAACACAGTACAATAATACTTGTCTGCACTTGAGCACACACTCAAAGAAAAACTAATTCAAGCTTCACATTCCTGTTTCAACCGGAAAACCTGCCGTTCATCTATTCATTCAGTTTCTCTCCTCCTTTCCCCTTCGGCTCACCTGCAGTCTGTTGCAGTTATCTGCAGCCGACACGATGATTTCTTCATCATTGAAGAGAACATCAGAGTCTCTCTTCAGGCAGACTGCTGAGGAGGTGTGCACCTTATTAGTCTCCCATAACTACAAAAGCAGAAACACATGACACAAAAGCTTGAGTACAATGTAATGCAGACAGCCGGTGAAGCTTCAGACAACACTACATTTCACTGTTCTCATATTTGTTGTTAATACTTTTCCCCTTTATAATCTACATTTTCATAGAGCGAGGAGTTAACCCGCAATAACCTACAGTAGGTGTAACCCAATTCGTTTCATAGTCGCAGGTGATTCTTCTTTGTCTTTCATCTGACTTTTCATAATTACACAGCAGAGACAAACTGGAAATAACTTGTCTTTGGCAACAAATAAGTCATCAGTATCTGTGTCAGGAATTCCTATTTGGCACTTCAAATCTGAATTTCCAGATAGGCTCTAAAAGCTCAAATACGTACACTTGAGGATGCTGGTAAATGGAGGGTAAATGGAGTAGTGTGAGATGGTTTCCAGGCTCTTAGGTGGAACATATGCAGTTACAGGTCAGGTGGGGCTTTTCTTTTTAGTGGTAGAGAAGTCAGAACTGGGTCGATTTAACCCAAGCGGCAACCTCCAGGGCTGAAAAATGAAGCTAACACAAAGTGCCAAAAACTGCAGTTCCTCTAATTGCCACTTGAGGCTGTTTCCCAAAGCTAATCAATCCCCATAGACCCCCATGTTAAAATACACAAATAAACATGTTTACAGCCTGGTACAAAAAGCAGTTTTGGTCTCTATGGCTAATTTCCCCGTTCGTGACAACTGTACGTGGGGTGAATTTAGCACTGCCAAGATGGTGATGGCCAGTGCTGCCCACTTTGGTTTCTGAAGAGCGGTTTTGAAACACAATGGGTGATGTCACAGTGGCTATGTTCATATTTTTCACAGTCTATGGTTTTCAGTTTTTCATGAAAGTTAATTGTAACATTTTGGTCGCCTAAAAAAAAGTCTTGTTTAGCGTTTGGTTGTGCTAAAAGACTCTTTTTCCAGCAAGTACGTTTTGTTATAACGGTTTTAAGCCTTTTCTCACTAGTGAAAATTAGCATTAGCATTATCACAGTTAACCATAGACTGTAAATGCTCAGTGCTAACCAAGCTAGCAGCTAGCACTAGGGTCAACACCACCCTCTCATCCAAATATGGTCACTTCTGGCTCCAAAAAACCAAGATGGAGACGGTCTAAATGCAAACTCAAGGCTTCAAAACTGAAGTCCACAAACCAGCAGTGCATACATCCATTATTCTTTTACAGTCTATGGTTAAACCTGACTTTTCTCCAGATTGACAGTTACACTTTTTCCAGATTAATTACTCCGTTGAAGACGGCTGTTGGGATCTTGGTAGTAAAGCAGTAGAGCTGCCTCAACGGTCAAGTTTAGGGGTTATATCTCAAAGTTTTGATACAGCACTGTCTATGTATACAGATGACTACCTGTTGCCAAAATAATAAAAATGTGGGTAAAATGGAGAATCTGTCATCATAAATAGTATGTACAGACTGCTCTGTTGCAACTCTGCAGCTTTGTCATTCAGATTGATAAGGTTTTGCATCTAAATATTATTTATTAGCTGAATGAAAAGCATGTTTTTACCACCTTATATAAAATAGTAACAATAAAAGGACATAAAGGCTAACCTGCAGAGATACTCTATGTAATTTTTTTATTTTCAGACTGTTTATGCTACATATTGCGCTGTTTATGCGAGCGATGAGTCAGGACAAATCAGTTAAGAATTTGTGTTTATGTGACCTAATAATAGGGAGGGAAAAAAGCCTAAAGCAAGTCTAGGCAACAACTGCATACAACTCCAGCGTCCCCCGATTCTTTCACAACACATCATACAGAAAAATCAGGTTTGTTTCGTGTTTATATTTTAGGCCTGAAAGGGTAAACACGCTATGCTTTCGTTCACACAAAATAAAGTTCCTCATTAAGGGCTGAAACACAACAGCTGGCAGGGGGAGCAAAGTATAATGACTTTGAATACTGATAGCATCTGTGCACACTGATGAACTCATATAGATGCATCACACACACACCGAGTCAGTCTTACCCTGACAGTTTGGTCATCAGAGCAGGAGAGCAGCTGTGAGCCGTCGGGGGAGAACTGGACACGCTGGACCCAACTCAGGTGACCACTGAGATCAGCCATCTTCTTATTGGCCTCTAAGTCCCATAGCTGGAAGACACACACATGTGTACACTTATTCACCAGTATATTTAAGTACACCGTTGGTTTTAGACAGTCTTCTAGAGCAGTGTAGGGTACCAAAGTGACACATCTGAACACACAATAATGTGATTTCTCTAATATTTCTACCATTAAAAAGAAATCATGCAAGCTGCCATGAGTCAAAATCATATTAGTTAAAAGTTCAGGCAGATTTCAGCCACAGTGGATTCACAAGAAATGTATGAAATATTTTAAATTACCTAAAAATTATCATTCAAGCTTCCACGTTTTAAAAGATAATTGCTAATGCAATATCTGGCAACTGTGAGAACCTCAGGCTTATCTGGCAGACGGGTTTGAATTTGAACACTGATAAGGACTCCTGGGCAAAGATAATTTTCAGTGCAGGCTGGTTTACAAGAGAAGCTCCGGGAGAATTTACACACTATAAAGATAGTTCATCGATGTTATTTTATACCTGTCCGTCTTCATAAATTGGGTTTACTAGAAAATTATTTGTGCTGGAAACGTAAAAGGCATGAAGACACTTTTATCAATGCAATGTGGGCCTGCTCTCTGGTTCTGCCTCTCTGGAGAGAGATAATCAAAACAATACAGGAGTGGCTAGGTATACCTGTGCCTGAATCAATTCAATTTGGTCTCTGTTTGGGGGACAGGTTGTGTTTACCCAAGATTTCTAAACCAGCATTTGCTCAGCCCTAACAGGCTTTATCTCTCTCGAAAAGCCAAGTGAGACCTGAATATCGAGAGTGGGTTAAGTTAATGACGGAGAACGTGTCGTATGCTTGCCTGGAGTCAGTTTTTTGTGTTTCATAAAAGGAGGAGTCATAGGAGTCAGACACTATACTTCTGAGGAATTTATTTGTCTTTTGGATGTACATCTCATGCTTCATTAATATTATGAATATTTCTTTATCAATTAATTAACGTACAGGTGGAAGGAGTGGGCTCTTGTTTTTGTTTTGGTTGTGCCACAGGGACTTCTCTCTTGTTTCTAGCTTTCATCTGTAGAATGGGTCACGTGGTGACTCCTTTAAGGACTGATGCTGTGCTGACGGACTTTTGAATGATCGTTAATGTTATGAACGCAGCAAAGATGATGCTGTACTTTTGTTTAGTCTGTGTTGTCTTGGTTCCTGTTTATGTGTTTATTTTTGCACTTGTTCATTTGTATTAATGTTTAATGTTCTAATATGTCTTTTGGACACATTAGAACTAAACAAAGGACATTAAATAAATAGAGGGATTGTTATGTACATGTTGTTGTACATGTGTTGTACCTCCACAGCGTAGTTTGAGAATGCGATGGCCAGCAGGTTACTGGTAGGACAGGCTTGACAGTATTGCACCATGCTCAGACGACTGGTCCTGATCTCCAACAACATGTCCGATGTCTCCACGTCAAACACCTGAGAAGCAGAAACAGACAGACGACACATCAGAATCTACTCAGTCTGCACACAAAATGGCAACGATTTCTACTTCAGGAATATTTAAAAACTAGTCACAATTTTACATTTTAGAGTTTTAAATATTGAACTTCAGTACCACATGGCTGTTGTCATTCTTTTTCCCCCCAACAGGCTGATATTTGTTTTTAACAAATATAACATCAAAATTCAATTCTTACCATTTTTGATAAAAATGGAGACTGTTTCTAAATTACCTCAAACATATTTGACATTTTCATACTGCAATTTCTAAACACTGATCATATCTGTGATAAGATAAAATGAGTTGACAGTATAGTGCATGCCAACGTTGGTGGGCTATTGTACGATATTATAAAAAAAGTACTATCGTCTGCTTGAATATTACAACCTAAAAGAACCTTGCCAGATTTAAACCTCCCTTTTTCCTCTACTTGAAGCAAAGAAACAATCTCAGACATCTCTGTTGTGTTTGGGTTGTTTCCAGAATACGAATGAATGAAAAAGTGGAGGACAGAGACAGACTGATTACAGGACAAGACTGACTGATTTTAGAAAACTCCCGGGAGGAGGGGCTGCTCACATTTACAACCAGGACACATACTCTTCAGACTTTCTAGAACACGAGCTGAAAAACAGCCTCTCTTTCCTGTCACCTTCGATGAATAACAGATTTTTATGTGTAGAGCTGAAACAAGACAGATCCACATCCAAACCATTTACACCCACTCGATCGCCCACGCAACACACTACGGCAAACAATGTCATGCATCTCCACTTGTTAAACCAAACATCTTCATTTTTCATGCTCAATGCGCACCAGAACGGCGTTCCTGGCAGCACATATGATGTGTTTGCCGTCGGCAGTCCAGGTGCTGCACTTGACGAACACTTCCTCATCGTTCTCCGTAAACATGCTCCTCACGTCGATCGTCTTCCACTCGTTGGCAGATGACACCTGAAATAGCTGCAGGAACACACGAGAACACATAACGCGTCATTTAAGATTAGCTGAACAGTAATCTATGTATAATGTTAAATATAATGTGTAAAAAATACAGTATATTTTTGAAGAGAGTTTAGAGAAGGTGCATTTTAAGATTCCCAGAACTTCTAGTGATCCCTCTAGAGGCGTCACAATCCTAATTTAACAAAATACAAGTAATAAATATCTCTCTTTGTGCTCACCTAGCTTTTGTTCTACATCTAAGGAAGAAGACTAAACTTACTTTTATTCACTAGCGTTTGAATCCTCCTGATGTGTGATGTTTTTTGCCCATATTTTGTCTATTTGCGCTACGAGTTATGTGCCTCGTTGTTTATGTTGGTGTTTGCTGTATTTGTGATTTTAGCTACCTGCTCTGGTCTGTACAGCACTTTGGTCAGTGAGGGTTGTTTTTAAATGTGCTTTATAAATACATTTTAGTTTGACTTAATAAAAACTGTAACTGTGCATTACTGAAATTTGGTTTTGAGAATTGCTTTTTGCCCTTTGTCAGTGCAAACTCAACTGGAATCTAGTGATCCAAGCTGATACACTTTTGTGGGGTTTTTTTGTGCATCCAACTCACGTGAATCATGTGAGTAAGTAATTTAATGGCAGTTACCTTAACGGTACCGTCGTTGGAGGAGGTGGACACAAAGGAGTCATCAGGGGAGAAACAGCAGTGGTTGACTGGCTCGAAGTGGCCAAACATGGTGTTCTGTGAGGTTGGTTTGTTGAGGTTCCACAACTATAGAAATAGAGAATGAAATATAGTGATCCAGAAAAAGAGAAAGATAGAAGAAAGAGAGAGAGAGGAGCAGTTACAGTAACTTTTCTCTCTGTTGCCTGTATATGGTTGGGAAAAAAATCAGAAGTAAGGCATACGCATAAAAAAAAAAAAAAAAACACACCTTGACATTCAAGATCTTGTCGTTGGAGCAGGTGGCCAGCAGGAGGCGCCGTGTTGTGTTGGTAAACTGACAGTGGTTGACCTGCTCTTCATGCTCCTCCTCAAAGACCCTCAGCAGCATGGCTCGCTCCACATTCCACACCTGAAGACACACAAAACACACAGTGGAAGTTTCAAAACACATAAAACTTCTTTCTGCTGTACAAAACTCGGGATGGTGGTTGTTCAAACGCTGTGCAGGCGTCTGTTTCATAACAGAAGACGTTTTAGTATATGATTTTGTGTGCATTTCGCTCCAGTTGGTCACAAGGGATGAGTGGACATTTATCCGCTTACCTTTACTTTCCTGTCACTGGAGCAGGTTGCTAGGAGACGATCGTCGGGGGAGAAGGCACAACACAGTACCTCCTCATCATGGGCCTGGATCTCCATGAGCTTCTCACCTGATGTGCTTTTAAACACCTGAGCACATGACGATGACAGCAGTTACACCACAGTATGTATATGGGTCAAAGTACTCTGAACTATAAAAACACACTTAAATAAGTGTTTTAAATAAGTCCACTGTTAAACTGGATGATTGTTAATTGAATCATTGTAATTTTTCACTACTACTTTTTTACGAATCGTAATTAGTGTTCTCCATGTAGTGTTCTCCCTGTGAGGGAAACAAGACAATGCCCTCACAGACATATTTTCTGGCAATTTAGTCATGTACTTGTCTTTTAAGTCAAACAGTTCAGATAGCTATAGGATGCCCAGAAAAACTTAAAATTACTTCAGATAAATTATGATTTCCTCACAAGTGTATTGGCCACATAAAAAATAAATAAGGTTATATAAGATGCATGCGCAATTTAGGCAGTGAATGAATTTCAAGTGGATAACGACATCATTGCTACATTTAATAATTTTCAGAGTTCTTTTAGCATTAAAAGTGGATCACTTGACATATTTTCCAGTGCTTTGTTTCCATGGAAATGATTTAATATGATTTTACACGCACACAAATACAAAGAAACACGTGCGCTTTGATACCTTGAGTGTCTTGCTGGCTCCACAGGAGGCAATCTTGGCTCCATCGTGGGAGAAGCAGGCAGAGTAGATGGAGCCCTGGTGGGGGTGGATCACCAGACGGGACAGGCTCTCTACACTGCTCTTGTTCCTAGACAAAAACAACAAAACAAAACACAAAGACCAGTCCATACTGAGATACACAGGCTATGACTGATCACCATTTTATAGTATTAACACTGCAAGAGTTTATCAAAAGGATAAAATGTTTAGGGTTAATGTTCATGTGTTTGCATTTCTTTTATCAAATACAGGCATAAGACTGAGTTAAATGCATTTATGTCAAGTCATTGCAAATAAGATAATATATTACTACTGTATTATTCCATTTCAGATGCACTGAACTGTCATAAATTTAATACATATTTTCTGCCAATGTCAACTAAAATGAATGCTGATTTTTGTTAATTTACATGAACAGGGTTCCATGCATACAAGTTGCAAGGTATGTAGGTTATATATAATTATACAGTATGTTCTTATACTACAATATTATGCTTGTAAATTATGCAAATTATGCTTGTTTGCATACAGCCAGTCAAAGTAGAGTTTCCCGGTACTGGCCCGCTCCTGTGCCTGCAGCAGAGCCTGTCTGTAGACCTCAGAAGCGTGTGGCTGAGACAGAGCAAGTTGCACCACATCAGGGAAAGGACGCTGCTCCAGCTGGTGGCCGTTCAGAGACAGAAACTCCTGGAACTGACTGCGTACTTCACTGTTCTGTGAGGGGACAAATTTTAAAAAAAGCTCATTTCGGTACACTGCATTGTCAAGATTAGCCCCTCGTGATCAGGCTTACCATATTAATGTATCTAATGTATCTATACATGTTTCTGTGGAGCTCATTAGTTAGGTGTTTCATACACTTTGTCTTAGTAAAATATTATGAAAAATTAAGATGAAAATCCTCATCTAAATGTTTTGTTTTTACAATAATGCAGGAGTCAATCGGTGTTCTGAAAATTCCTATGCTTGTAATTTATATGAACTAAATCTAAGCACTTCACACAAGCCTCAGATAGATGATTACACTGTTACTTGGATATAAAATCATAGATTACTCTTGCCTCTGAACATTTTTGACAGAAACATGAAAGCACAGCACCTTCTTCCTGTGCATGTCCTATTAAAAAACAGGTGCTGGAGTTACATATCATCTCTGCTTTAGTGTGAGGGCAAAGACAAGAAAGAGAGTTCTAAACCTGCATTTTCCAAGAGGAAGGGCTCATTTATGGGCATAGTTAACATTTCAATGAAGGAGAATGGGTGGCACCCTCACCTTCTATCATTTTAATCTTTCTAACTAACTCACACAGTGGCAACCACTTGCTTCATTTCATATACAGTAGAGTTTGGATTCTGCTGACCTCTTTGTCCAGAATGGGTCCATACTCCACATAGTCATTGATGAGTTGAGCTGGACCCATTATTTGGGCCTTTATTCTGACCCAGTCCAGAGAAAACATGAGGGAGTTGAGCTCCTACGCAGAGGGAGACACAGAGAGAGAAACATGCTGTGCAAGAAAGAAGACAGACACTGGAAAAATAACACCTTGTTATTAATTCTCTGTCATGTACAGTTTCTAGCACCTGTGCATAATTGAATACAGTGCGTGAGTGTGTAGGGCTGTGCAATATGGGTCAAACTAAGACAGTTTGTGTCACAAATATAGGCAAAATCATATGTTAAAGAAAATCTTATTGATATTCAGTGAAAGAATAACTGTCTCACTTGAACAATAACACAAAATGATATTGTCACAATTTGATTCCACTGAAAATCGATAGGAGAAAATATTGATTTCACCAGTATGTGTGTGTTACCTGGGAGAGGTTGGCTTTGGCCAAGTGGTAGGTCAAGAATCTGATCCAGTAGAGACATTCCTCGTCTCCTGAGGTGGGAGGTCCATCTCTGTAGTGCTTCTGGTACTGACGCACCACCTTAGTGTGAAGGCTCTGAAACACACACACACACACATACACACACGAGGAATTAGATATAATAACTATACCTACATACATTGCAGCAATGCATTATGCTTAACAACATCTCTTAGTTGTTGTAAACTATTGTTGTAACATGACTGACACAAAAGACTTCTTGCTTAATTGACAATAGTGCCCATGTCACAGAAAGTATGAAATCCCACAGTTTGAGCTCTTGTAAAGTTGCATCCAAACAAACCTCTAACTGGGTGCGATTCTTCTCTTCCAGGAAGTCTAGCTGGAGGTCATGGAGGTAGTACAGGTAAGGTCTGTGGTGACTGTCCACAAAAAGCAGAGACTTGTTGACAAACTCCTCAAGAATGTCCTCTACTTCCTCTGGTTCCAGGTCCCACAGGACAGACAGCACCTGGGAGAAGGAAAAACATCTTATCTTGTGTCCTTGTTTTTTTCCTGGGGGAGTATCCTGTCACATTGCCAAATACCTGAACATTAGTGGATAGTTTTTTTCCATTATCTGTGACAGGTGAAATCCTGTACAAGTAGCATAAACAGGATGAAACCTGTTTGGTTTTCCAATGTAAAACCACAGAGACACATATTTGTAGGGGCAATAACAAACAACATAGCCAAACCTTAGCAGGGACTTTGACGTCTTTCTCTATCACAGTGAGGTCCCTGTATAGCTCTCTATGGTCATCAGGTAGGACCTCAATGCTTGCAGCCATCGCCTGGTCCAGGGCGTCGTAGTCGTAAGATGACGATTTCCTTATACGTTTGAACTGCTTCTGCTGCAGCTGGCACAGATAGTAACGCCAACGGTTGGGCTTCTCTTTGAGTAAAGCCCCGATCAAGGACACCACCAGAGGCGAGCCTGAAACAGCAACAAAAAGACATAGGAAAGGGTTTGTGTTAAAGGCACTATATGTGAGCAATAAAATCTGGTCTTTCTTTTCTTTAAAAATCATGAGAAACATTATATGTTACATCCATACAGCAAATTATATATGTAAAAGTACCTGTAATTTATATAGTGAATGTATAGATTATGTCAGTTTACACACCTTTACATTCTCTGACAATGCTGCGGGCCTCCTCAGGTAGCCCCTGGGGATTATTATTAGTGTACAGAGCGAGGATCTCCAGACCCTTGTTTTCATCCAGACCGCTCTCCACTTCCACCTCATATTTAGCACCTGCAAAATAAAAATATAGTGCACGTGTTTTTGAAGACACAGCATTCTTTGCAGGTGGAAAGAAAAAATAAATGATGCAAGATCTAAGTTTGACCACAGTATAAGACAACAACCTCAAACACAGCAACTAGATAAAAGAATCAAAGTTTTATTTGAGTGAATATTCAGATAATCAGTGCATTATTACAACAAGGTAAAACACAAGCAACAAATCGTGCACATACCACTGACTGAATCAGTAAGGCTTCTGTTTCTGGTGGTCAGAAGTATCCGACACTGGATATCAAACACCTTTAGCACTGTGCTTTCCCAGACGTCATCTAGAATCAGCAGAGATCTGAAGACCCAAACAGGAAGAGACAAGTGATGAGAGACAAGCAAACAGAAAAAAAGTGTTGCACCTCACACCTAGCTAATTATACCAGTCAGTCATATTCTATCATATGCAATACATATCCAAATATGTATATGTATAATGATCTGCTCAAAGTCCTTCTGGAGCTGATCCTACATGTTCCTAGTACCAAATTTAGCACTACCCCTCATATGTTCTTGGTTCAATAAATACAGCAAAAATACTGTATGTTTAATCTGTCATTTAATTTGAAGTAGTGTCATCTATAATTTTCTATAGTTTTCCTGTCACATCACTGTTTATTTCTTTGAATTCACTTTTTCGTCTATATTTGTCTTAACATGATTTTTGGGGGCTAATAATAAATGCTTATGGATATTTGTCTATATAAAATAAATAATTGAGTAGTATTAGGCATTTGTTGCTAATTGTTCCCCTCATAGGTGCTATTTGTATTGTTGTCATCATTACTGTGAGATTATTCCATGATAAAATGAAGCTCATTTAATGTACAATGGAGATTTGAATTTGGAAACAATAAAATAAACAATACAAAGTAGATCATGTTTATCTGAAAATATTAACCTCGGATATCTGCGCAGCATGAGGAAGCGTAGGCGTTCCTTGGCTTCATCCAGAGAACTGGGGGGCCTGTGGAGGGACTGTGAATCCAGGCTCTGCTCCAGACGGAAGCACAATGACTGGATCTTCACCAGCAGGTCGGGTTTGTCCAGCTGGCCGATGGACAGCCAGTGGATGCCTCCGGGAAAGCACTCTGCAGATAGAGGCAGGATGAGCGGGAGGAAAAAGATAGAAGTCAGAGAGACGAGAGGTGCTACCGAAAGCTGACTACTAGGCTACCATGTCTGGAACTGTTCTCTCATGCATCATGGGTGTCACTCCAACACTATCTACCATGATGATTGAGTCCACAGTGAGAAGGTAAATCAGTCCAGGATTATTGAAATTGTTCCTACTAATCTTGAATGCTTCAAAATAATGTATGCAAATACTGTGGTTAGTGTTAAGGCAGTCAAAGATTATTCACCTTCAATGAGTTCATGGTGTCTGACAGCCTCAGCGGCCAGGACAGATTTGCCTGAGCCAGCCATGCCGAAGACAGTGACCCAGCCAGGTTCCCTCTGGAGCCGGTAGAGCTTCTCCCTGACCCGGTTCACCAGCTCTGGTCTGCTGACAAAAACCACAGGCCTCTGGGGTACACCGCCCTCACTGAGCACCGTCTGGACTGTTAGATCAACAGAAAAGGGATTAACAGACATACAGTAAGTGGAGAAGAAAATAAAAAGTATTCATCACACTTACTAACACACCATACTTTTTATATCTGAAGCTGATGTGGCAAACCACCGTGTCAAAAACAAAACAACACACACACACACACAACAAGCAGTCACTACGTTTTTTTTTTTTCTTCAACACTCACATACAACACAACCAAACCTCCACTTTCTCCACTCACGGCTCCCCTTTCTCACCATAGGATGTGAAGCCATTGGAGGTGCTCCTATACGCCTCAGGTAAAATGCGCGGTAGGTCATCATGAAGCAGATTGGCCAAATCATCATATGCCTCTTTGATCAGGGCGTTGTAGAAGGAGATATAGGCACGGTTGTCCTTCTTCAGCAGCAGCTCCAGCAGGGCCACAGCCTGATCCTTCCTGGTGGGCTGGTGAAAGAGAGAGTGATATCAGCGATGAGATGTAAATCTAATAATATGCCTTTTTACATGCTACTACTATTCTGAGGGTTCTAATATGAGCTGGTGAATGATCTGCAAGTTTTTAAAGGAGTAAACAACACAGATTCCCGTTTAGAGGTGGTCAAACAATATATAAAAAATATCTGAAACCCACCATCTAATACAATGAAAGCATGAAATAATAAATTTTGGCACAGCAGAGTAGGAGGTGCAAAGGCCACCATCACATCACTTAGACAGAGACAGAAGGTGAAGATCAAAATTCAACACAGAGAAAAACTAAATCTGCTCACTCATTATTAAGTCACTCTGGAAAAGAGAGCAAGAGAGAAAAATCAGCAGCAGGTGAGGGGGAAGATGAGAAGAGCTGTGTCTAGATCTTCATATCTCGGACATGGAAAACAAAGAGACAGAGCAAATCGGGAGAATGGTGACTCAGTACATGGACGGTGACAAAGTCAAAGGAGGAAAGGAGGGCAAGATTGCATTAAAATCTGATCACTAACTGATGGTGAGTAAACAAAAAATATTTCACAACTGATTAAATCTTTAAAAAAAAACTTTATCTTGATCATATTTGGTGTCATATGTGAGTTAGTTTTGAAAAAATGGTATATCCAGCACAAAACTGTGCAGGAAGCAGAAGGAAAAAAACAGCAAAATACAAAAAAATGTATATCATATGGACCCCAAATTATGCACCATTCTCTATCTTTCACCCTTCACTCTCCCATCCTGAGCAGAGGCTCACCTGGTTCTTGATCTTCTCCTCCTCATCAACGGTCAGCACATCATCACTGATCATGTGATCCATCAGGTAGGAGGGCTTGATGTCCTGCTCTAGTCTGTGGCGAAAGCGCAGCAGACAACTCCGTGCCCCTTCCTCCAGCGCCATGTCTGCTTAACACACCAACCATGCAGGATACTGTTGCACTGCAAATGAATGAAGGAGATACATAGAAGTTTGAAATCAGCCTCACAATTGAAGATGATTGTTGAACATCTGTTCCTGTTCATCCCTTGTTTTGGGGGACCTAAGACACAGACCATGTAGATGCAATGTACCCCAGGTTTCTCTCTCCGTCCCATCATTTCCTATCACATCTCTACTGTCTACTGTTTAATAAGTCAAGCCCTAACCATGAAAATACAGGTGACATGGTTAGTTGATTAATCAACCAACAGAAAATGACTCAGCAACTATTTAATAAAGCAAATATTATACTAATCTCCTTATTGTTTTAAGTAATTTCTAAAGCAGAGATGCCAAACATCCAATGGTTCCAGCCTCTTAAACATGATGATTTGCTGCTAGATATCATAAACAAAATATCTTTGGGTATTGGACAGTTGGTTTAAAATTAAATAAATAAAACAATATTTAATAAACAATTTGAAGACATCACATTGCGCTCTAGGACATTGTTACAGGCATTTCACTGTCTGAGAGTTTAGGGAACATACAATTAATCAGTTAATTGAGAGAGTAACTGTCATAATAATTGTTAATTGGAGCCCTACACGAAAAACAGCTCAAAGTACAGACAGTACACATCGGCCATATACTGTATTTTTAACCAGTGAAAGTACAAAAAGAAGAACAGGAACAGGAAGATCCTAAAAGTGAAATTAAAAGGGCTCATCAGCTGTTCACAGAGCCCTGACTACGTTAAAACCCTACAATACAGAGGTGTGAACTAATACAGTGTCAGCAGTCTCCATAATATTTAGTTTAAACTAATAAAGCCAAAGTTGAGGTAGCTTATCAACCTGTTTACTATCAAGATTAACTCCTTCTTCACAGCAACAAAATGGTGCGTGAACACAAGCAGCTACTTTTTAACAGCTTTCAGTCAATGTGAAAGTGAATGTATACAGATACTGTGCGTCAAGGTTAAAGTAAATTTACCTTGCATCATTTATCGCGAGTTTTTATCTTATCACTCAAACATTTCAATACTTGTCTCGACAAGTTCCCTGACTTTGACCTACTGTAAAACAGAACAAAGACACCGGCGGATACTTACGAATATCTCCTTTTCTTTAACGAGGAAGTTATCTGTTGACCTATATGTGGTTGTAAGGTGAAGTCGCTTTGTAAATAATCCAGTGAGTCAAACAAAAACGTATTTCTCTGTGCTAACGTTACACTACTACACACCCAAATTTGAAAGAACAGAGCTTCCTGCTTCATAACAAAAACAACTGCCCCGGTGTAGTGTGAGACAGCCAATTGCGTGGCGAGGTTTAAACCATGTGACTGATGAGGTCATGCGCTGAACAAAACTGTCACTGGGCAAACTGATGCTGCATTTAAGGACCACGCATCTGCTCGTAAATATGCGGGTTCACTTATTTAAATTCCTTTTGTCTCAGTCAATATAAATAAAACAATTATATCTGTGTGAAGATTTGTATTCTACTGGTGGGTTTTTTTTTTATAAAACCGAGCGCCACAGAGGTATTTTGCACTTTTGGCGCAGATAAGCAAGAGAAATGCTTATCACTTTCGTAATTAATTAATCTGTAATGAATTTAACCAAATTATTTTGTGTACAGCACTTTTCTCACAAATTCTTGACATATATTTAATGCTGCCAGCCTTCTAAATATTACATCTCAACAAATTTTGTGTATGCATTTGTGTTTGCAATTGCTAATTGCAGGATTTCCGGACTGCACCTAAAGGTAACAGTATTGCCTGGTGACAGCAAGAGATGAGCGCATGTTGTTTATTCAACAATAGTGTTGCACTGATAATGCAATTATAAGTGGCCGTAAATAGACTGTAGTATGATGTAAACAAATCAGCTTGTTGCTGAACCTGCAAAGTAACAATTATTTCTATATATACCTTATTTGTATGACACTTTGGACAAAAGCATATGCCAAATTAATAAATGTAAATATATTATGCTTTATGTATCTATATATAAACAATAATAATAACAATTATAACAATAATAATAATAATAATGACAATTTCTTGAATAAGTTAACAGAAGAGCTGTCTTTGTTTATACCCATTTTTCAGATTATTTTTCGATGTAAACATCATTTGCCATAATATTTTTGACCATTTTTTGATCCTCCATCTATGATGTTGTACAATCCTACATGGCCACTGACAAGCCAACATACAATATGTCTAATACTGACTTCAGAGTACCTCAAGTCTGTCCCAAAATATATTAAGACATGCTCAATTTTGTGTTTCTTTTTGAAGTTTTATTATATTAACAGTGGTACAGAAGAAAAGAACAACAACTTCCCACATTTTTCGTGTAAACTTTTGTAAAAGAACATAACTGCTTTTCTTTGTGCATTTCTTTGGGTCCACTTTGGACACGAAATCACTTGGGAGTTCAGCACCTTTCATTTCTCCACGGGTTCTAACAGCCAAAACAGCAATACTGTAACAACTGCAGTACCTCAAAATGTAACAAACATAGCAACTAAACCAATATAACAAATATTCCACAGGCAGAGAATAAGTAAAAATACTGAACATACATGTGACAAGTACTCTAACAAATTGCTCAAGTAAAAACTAAAATGACAAAACCCCAACACAAAGCTACTCATGCAGACAACAGTTATTACTTCCTTTGAGAAGTCAAAATGCAAAACATTTAAACTTGTGTTTTATTTTTCTGCTATGAAGTAATATCAGTGGATCAAAAGTTTAAAAATACAGATTGTTTTTCTGGCTGATGAAAAAGTTAAACAATCAAAGGACTAAGTCCAAGGGATAAGGGCTATCTCATGTCTTACATTAATGTCTTTAAAAGGTGGCACTTGCTATTGTCAATGTTCCTTAACTATAGTTTCAGCGCACTATATAGTAAACTATACAAAACCTTAAACATTTAACAGTGATAAATAATGTTATTATGTTATATGTAAAGAATCTGAAATGCTACTCTGCTACTTTTCTAAATATATGAATTTTATTCCTCTTTGCTTCATAAAGCTCACTGTATGTAACAGACATACTAAGGTTTTGCCCTTTTTCCCCCATATGGACTCCCTCCTAATAAAAGAAGTACAAACTTTGATTAGAAATGAACCTAGTCGGTCACCATCAGGTTCAGACATTGATCTTTTTAACACTGGTTTTCCTGTTTGAAGTGATGATTGTTCATCGGAGAGTGGATTTTAGGGCCTTTATCTCAACGGGTGCAGGTCACATGAAATGTTGACCACACGCCTACACTGCAGTGCCTTTCACTGCTGAATGTAGTGATAAAAACTACATTTATAATACGTTGAGGGTAACTGAAACTATTGGAGTACAGTGGCCGAGCCGAGCAGGAGAGCTGCCTTAGCTATTTTTGTACGTCCTTAGCTTCAGCTGCTGTATATCTACTAGCAAAAAGACTCTCTAGACTGCATGAGCCAAATTTTTGTTTTAACTAGTGGTGACAGAGTCCTGGGTGGTGTCCTGAGGAGGGTTTGTTGCTGGTGGGCTGCTGCTGAACATCAGCTTCCTGATGATATCCGCGTAGAAAGGTCCATAGACAGTCTTGTTGTAGTTGACCAGGGAGATGAACTTTGCTCCCATCAATGCTAGTTCAGGTTTTATGGCAGTCAAGCCAGCTGGTACTTGTTCAAGTTTGGCCTGAGATTTAGGGTCACAGATGAGTGTCATGAAGTACTGCTGCACACGGTCCTCTGCAGAGAAATGAAGAGAGTGAGAGAGGGGTAATAACTTAATATTTCACACATGCAATGCGTTAAATGACATGAAAACATCTTTATTGTATAGCACAAGGCTCAAACGAGTCACTCCTGCTCGCTCCATCTTACCAACTAAAGTGCGGATGGGGTTGTCCTTCTGGGTGATGCTACAGATCTGGCCTGTGAGGGTGGCCTGCAGTGCCGGGGTCAGCGTAGGGTAGTTCCTCTCAGTTAAAGACTTGTTGAGCTCACAGCAGATCTGAGCACTGACGCCCTCTAGTGCCTCTTCCATTTTAAAGTGTCTACAGATAAAAAGAGAGGAGAGTTCTGGGTTGAGCTTCCATTTCAGGCTGCACACGTATAACCTTCTAGTGTGATAAACAGTTGTATGTTTAAATAAAGTCTGTGGATTTAAGATAGAAAAAGGTGAACTGACGGGCTGTGCATCCCATCCAGCAGCACACTAGTCATCTTCTTCAGCCTGTCAGACAGGGAGGACAGACCCTGGATAGGCCCTCCGATAGTGCTGTAGACGATGAGCAGCACTTCATTCACTGCCTGACACCTCTGGAGCTGCCGCTGAATCTCTCGGAGACGTGTCTCATCTGTCATCCAGGTCTAACCAGGAAACCAGAATATAGAGTTAATGCAATTGAGATATGTGCATCAGTTAGATTAACTAATTTATCTTCATCAGAACTTCATGGTAACCAGGAGACATGATATAAAGAAAATGCTATCAGTTAAGTTGCATTTTTGGTGTGTTATGTTTTTTTACAAGGCAGAATAGAACCCCTAAATCCACCAAAAACATTGCGCTCAACCAAAGACAAAAAAATAAATATGTGTATTTCACATATAACAAGCACAGAAATACTCAAGTTATCAAATCTCTCTCTCGGTTACAAACATAAATGCAACACATACTCACCTCAGGCAATGGGCCCTTATCAGAGTCCCATGTGAGGATGTGGAGGAAGGCAGCATTGAGGACCTGGAAGGGCCCCGGCACCGCTGGCTGCCCTTTCCCCTGACCATTAGTCTGCTCTGCGGGGATGGTGGCAGACTGAAGCTCTTCCAGAGCGGATTTGATCCAGGCGGTTGTGTGGTCCAAAGCGCCTGAAGAGGTTTATCACAGTGACACTGGTTGACTCATTTGTTCTTCATTCAGATTTAATTGTAAAGATTGTTTTCATCCCATAAGTAAATATTTCCTTTCCAGCACACATGTCCCGACAAGTATTTTTATGTGTGAATTCTGGAACAAACCTTATATTCTTTCATTTAGTCAGGACATCCAACTCAACATATTCATATATTATCTGTTGTTGCAAATTTCTTAACTGTCTGGCAACAGAAATGGTAAAACATACGGTATGAAAAGTGAATGAAAAGAGTGAGTTCTTGTTCACTCACCAGGTGTTTTTTCCAGGATGCTCTGGAACTTTTCCCTCTCATATTCAACACTGTGCCTCTGCAGCACAGGCCTCAGATTATCGATGGTAAAGTTGACCATGTCCGCCTTCATTAGGTCCAACACACGGAAGATCTCTCTATTGTGTAAAAGAAATAAAAGCAGTTGAAATTTACTTTCTTCTTATGTTATAGCTAAATAAGAAAGCTCACAGCATTCATGTATTCTCTCAGCAGACAAACAGTTAAGTAGGAAGTGTTCTTGCTTTAAACCACAAGTGTGCAAATGTTCGAGGTCACACATTAAGAGATCATCAGTGAAGAGACAACAACATGGCAGCAAAGATTCTGCAGATCTTTATATCTCACCTGAACAGTGTCACAATATTATCTGTGCTGTCCCGGAGCTTCTTGATTTCCTCATCCCTGACTGGTGCACACATCTTGCCCATGGTGGTGATGATGTAAGAGGCAAGCCCCTGTATGTCTACAGCGTCGTTGTCAGCCTGCTGACGAATCAGGTCCATATCCAGCACCTCCATGATCTGGGTCCTTATCCGATTGGCACCCGGGTTAAGGAATGACAGTAAGGTCTGTCCAATGAGGAAAATGTTTGTCGTTTTATTGAAGCATTATTTAATTCATCATGTGAGGTGATGCAGATAAAGAAAAGCAGAGAATATGGATCACGCAAAAGGCGCTGCAAATAAACATCAGGAAAATGTTCCTTAATTTTGTACAGTCAGAGGAAAAAAGTCATTTCTATAAACGCAGAGAAGCTGTAAATATCAGACTGTGTGTGTGCTGACCTCTCTGATTTCCTCCAACAGTCTGATGGCTTGCCCATACTCAGGCGGGTCGTCATTCAGCTCAGACTCCAGGATGTCCCAGAACGCTTTGTGGACATTTTCTCTAACCATCTTCCATAAACTAAAAAAAAAAGAAATGGTGGATTTTGCTTAGCTGAGTATATGATCTGTCAGGAGTAATGGCCATTTATGAAATGGGCTTTGATCGATTTGTGGCTTTGTTCTCCCATCTCTCCAAACATTGAAGGACAAAACTCAGTGCTGTTTGGCAGGGATGGTGCACAAAGGACTAAATGATTATGACATACATTATTTTAAAAAATAAAATGTCTCCCTTACTGCTGAGTATGGAAAATAATTTTGGAACTGATGATAAATTACAGAGTCTATCTTATCTGCAGCTGTCTGTCTCCTCACTCTTTCCCTAAAGAAATTCTTTTTCTCTCATCCCCTCATCTGTCAGTCTGGCCTCTTCATTCTTTTGCTGAGTTCATGTTGTGCTAAAGGTAAACAAAGACAGACAATGAATACAGGAGAAAAGACAAATTCTTCTATATCTGTCTCTTTACTGTGAAAAGGAACTGATAAAATTCAATCCAGATCCAAAGAGATGTATTTGATCAGAAGTTGGGACTTATGCTACCTGTGTTTATTAGATATGAAAATATACCCTCTTTTTTTGTCAATTTATTCAATAATTTGTCAGTGTTTTTGACCAATTCACTTACTTTTTAAGGCACAGGTAAAAGTAAATGAGTAAAGATTTATTTAGAAGGCACTTTTCAAGTAACAGCATCTCTTTGAATTTCTTTTAGTTGTGTCATGTTCCTTTCAAACTAACATATTGTTGGTTGCCAGACCCCTTTTACAGCTTTTTACAGCATTTGGGTTTGTAATCATGATAACTAAGTTTTTATATGAGGTGTATGCATAATTTTGTCAACACTATAAAACTTGACAGAGCATAGATCAAATAAATAGCCCTCTCTGACTATTAATCCAATTTATTCCACATTGCTGTTATTTTTCTATTTTTGTAAAAACCCTTACCTGACAAACTGGTATTTAGGTTTACTAATATACTACAAAACATGATCAAGTCGCAGAGAAATGGAGACACAGGATCTTGTTTTATGCAGCTGATATACCTGTTCTGTGGTAGGCTGTCTGGCTCCAGCTGGAATTTGCGATTCATAATGATCTCATGGGCAAAGCTGAGATTGAAGAGGTCTCTGGCAGACTCCATGACTTCATCTAGGGTTACGGTTTTGGGTGGGCTCGCTGTGGGAAACAAATATTGAGTTATAAGTAGACAAAAACAGTGGGAACATAAAATTGACTGACATTCTATTATGATAGTAGCGGTGTTGGTTATTCTTGGAATGTGATTTCAGACATGTAGGTCACACTCAATTGGTTTTCCTAGTCCTGGGCTTAGATGTCTTAAAATATTATCAGCACTAACACAATGGTAGCATGAATATTCTTTTCTGAGACATTGCAGAAGCCAAACCAACTGGTAGGCCTTTCCTGAGAAAGGAAGACAAACATGGACACAAAAATGAAAACAATATGTCAGGTATTGTTCAGTGAGCTTAAGCAGAGAGCAAAAAAAAAAAAAGAGGGAAAACTCACAGGAGGGGGTGCAATGCTTGCTAGAGCAGTCGCTGGTGAAGCTTTCACGGGAGCAGTCCAGGTCACTGGTGGAGGTCATGCTGTCACAGCGCTCTGATGACGATTCTACATCACTGCCTTGATCTTCACCGCTGGATGTGGACACGGGTCGCTCATCGTTTAGAGGCATCTTGGGTTACAGCTGCACATGAGAAGTTGGATAACACCCACATCTAATTATAACTTTTACAGATAGCCAGTGGACTTCCTATCACGTTATCTAACTCGACCTGTTCTAAAAGTCGCAAGTTAATGAGTATTTTACTACTTTCAAGGGATCTTGGAAGAAACAGGTTTAACTGGAAAGTTTGTCATTCCTTCGTTGTTTGGATCTTCAGTAGGAGATGAAAGCCATAGATATGGTAGAGAAGTCCAAATATATTGAGAGATGGACTAAAGCATTGTTGACAGTAAAAAAAACTGTGTGTTACCTGTGTGTTTGTGTGAGAGAGAGTGCGAATGAGAGAGACGGGGGGAGCATTGACTTTTCACTTTAGCGATAGTTGTTGTCGTCAAGGCAGTTAACAGAGTGTAACAAAAACACCAGTCACGCTCAGTAAAACAGCTGGTGGGCCAGTCACCATGGAAACAGACATAGCTGCTTTGTTGTACTCTTCTGAGTATCAACATGTTATTAAACTTATGGGAGCAAATGAGGTCATTTGTTGGGAAAACTCTTGATGACTCAACACGTGCTGACTGCCACGGGACAAAGCCAGGACACAAACAAGACTCATTTCCACCAAAGGTTTAAACAAACATTTGTATTCCTTGTGGATAAAAGGGACTCTTTGTCCAGGCTTATTTGAGATCAATTGTGTCTCCAGGGTAACATGGGACAACAGAGGGTTTCTCAACTGTCAGAAAGATCCTGTTACACCTGTCCATGTGTTGTCTCTCTCACACACAAATAGAAATACATTAGCATAAGAAAGAAAGGTACAAATTAAGAAAAATCCAAGTTACAGCTGAACCCAGTGAACTCAGTATTGAAGTTGTGTGCATGTACCTATCATAAAAACACCAAACTGTATCTTGATTACTGTAACAATTGAGCAGGTGTCAGTCTTTCTAACATTATCTAAGACATACACGCTGGCAGGGTGACCCTTGGGTGTTCCTGTTCCTGCTTGCGGTTATCTGCGGCCAAAAATGAACGCACACTCCCTCGCTGCTCTTTTTGGTTTAAAGATAGCACAGGAGGGGTGAGGGTGGGTGTCGGAGGGGGGAGTGTGTGTGTGTGTGTGGGGGGGGGGGAACGTGACTTCCACATACCCCCGCTGTGTCCAAAACTCATTCATTACATCATTTGCCTGACCGGACAGCTAGGTCACAGCAAAGCAGCAGGCCAATTTTCAGAGATTATCTAGAGTGATGGGTGCAAGGCAGTCCAGAAAACTGATGACGGATTAGGCCCACTCTATCATCTGCTGCTTCTTAATGCTGTCTGACTGTAATAAAATGCATTAGTTTGTTGTGACAAACCCATACAGCAAAATGACAAAGATAAAAAAACATGTTTAGAGATTGAATTACTGATTTATACATTTAATAACACTGACTGTACATTGTAGACAGATACAGCACTGGAAAGCTATGTGCTCATAACAACACATCTGAAATAATATCCATACATCTTGGCCAGATGTTTTGGATCTGTGTCATATGAACAAAACAAAACGTGAGGGAATACAATATGTACTGTTACAGTAACTCCTTCAGAAACAAAGAGTCGTCAGGGATCCAGATTTGACTGCAGCATAATGTAAACAAAACAGTGGATCAGGGAGGCTGGGCTAAGCACCCAGGGATTCTCCTTATTGGCTGCAGCTTTCTGTCTCTCACCCCTACATGGAAAATCTTTGGTTACAAAGCTGTGCACATGGATAAAAAAAATACCCACACACGCGTAAGAAGTGGGTACACGTGATCTGAGCTACAGACCAAAACAAGAACTCCATGCACATCTATCATAGTACATGTATTCCTTTGTCAGTGCCAGACTCGAGAGAAAAAGTGCAGTATAAACATAATGCTGTTTCTACAATATAAATGTATTGTGTTTAAAGTGACTGCTGTTACACTGTGGCAGCGTCTTTATGGCAGGCTCAGTTATTTGACCAAATGTTCCAGCTATGACAAGCGACTATAAATCATGAATTTGGTTATTTTTTTGCGGAGCAGCATATTTTGACGTAAGCTAGTTAAAGCTTTTCGACGACTGTAGCGAAGTTTCCGCTTACTAAACACAACAAAAGTGAGACTCAAATCAACATAAAAGTAACCAACTGAGGCAGTCGAAAGATTGAAAATCGTATAAAGAGTGAAACGTGCTAAACAAAAGCGACTTTTACCTCATTCAAGTCTCCTGAGAGGGAGACTGACACCAAAATAGCTCAGCTCTGAAGTGCAGATTGGTCGTCGTTCGGTACTGTTTGTCTCTCCGTTTAAAGGTCCTTCGCTCCCCCAGTTGGGACTGAGGACAGGCAGGTGAAACTATTTCGCACATAGGGGTGTTTAACGGCCAAGAAAAGGCGAATATTGAGTTTGTGTTTATGGATTCCGGTGTTTTCTTAAAAAATTAAGTTTTATAAATCGACAAGCACTAATATAAATGCATGGATACACTTAGTTCGGGAAAGGAAATGTAATACTCTGTACTACATTGTACCACCCCTTGTTGAAATGGTACGCTCCGCTCTGCTTTGTTTACGGATGTGAGCTCAGTATGCTCATACCTGGCTCATAGCATGGATGTGTTGGCTATGGCTCATTGTGTGTGTGTGTGTGTGTGTGTGTGTGTGTGTGTGTGTGTGTGTGTGTGTGTGTGTGTGTGTGTGCGTGTGTGTGTGTGTGTGTGTGCGTGTGTGTATATTATGATTGATTCATAATTTGTGTTCGGCTGAATGTCTGTTGTTTCTTTTGCTTCTATATTTACTTGGTTGTTGATTCAGTGTGATAAGCAGGTTTGTTTGTTGTGTTTATTTGGTAAAGTGTGTATGTAGAATGTAGACGTATATATGACTGAGTGTGTGGTGGATCCCAGGGAGGATAGCCAGTTACCTATGCTGGTTCTAATGGGGATCCTAATAAAGAAAGAAAGAAAGAAAGAAAGAAAGAAAGAAAGAAAGAAAGAAAGAAAGAAAGAAAAGAAAAGAAAGAAAGATGAATCATTTCATTGTAGCGTCCAGATTTGTTTTCTGGTTATGTTAAGACCAATTTTTATACAAGACATTTGGACTTGTAATAGTCAGAAAACAACCAATTTATAACAGCGTGACAGTGATCAACATGCAAAATATCAGGAACCTGAAAGTAAATGGAATTTAGCTATCATTGATTTGACTACATCTGTTTAAGGACTCAATTTACATCAATGCTATGTCCTTCCAAATGGCAGCTCTCTAACTTGATTTAGGAGAAGTTTTAATTTAGATTTTAGCCACAGCATGAGACAGAGGGAATAAAGGTAAGGGGAATGATCATCCAACATGAAGGATTTTCATCCCCTTCCGGGAAAATGAAAGAGAAGGTGTGTGGTTTAACAGTAAGAAAAGCAAATAATATATGGAGTAGATTCATGTAGCACTAAGTCCAAAGGTCAGTTGTATAGGGACAGCAGAGGTAACAATAGATTGGTTACACAGGAACAAGGAAGGACAACAATGATAAAATTATGTTTAGGTCTGCAGTGCCTTGGAAAATGCCATTACATGCAATGCATACTGTAAGAGGAATTACATAATGTGTGATGAAGACAAAATATATTCAGGCTTTGAGGGGAATTGTTTGGATTTGAAGGATGTTATCTTTAGATATTTGGATATAAGTGCTATAAAGATATAGTGTGTAACACAGTGTATCAACAAAGCGCTAACACTTCACAATCTCACTACTGAAAGATGAGTAGCCTCCCACCAATCCATACTCCAGTCTATTGTAGGTGAAAGATGTGCAGCAACGGCTGTTAAATGCCATAAGAGGAATTCAAAGTGTGTCTCAGAGGACTTCTTGGGATTTTTATTTTTAATTTTATTAATCTCATAAAATAGCTTGCAATAAAATTAATTTTCTGGAGAGGATTGGATGACTTAGTCCTCCGGTCCCCTCTGGTTTCTCTCACATCCCTAGAGTTTTATTGTTGCAAAATAGAGGCCGACTTTTTTGTCAATAGTGTGATTTAATGTAATTTACCATGTATTATTGACCAGTAGTTCCATTTACAATGTTTGTCACGTATGGAGTTCTTGTTGTAATAAAGCCAATTATTTGAATGAAACAAAACTCTGTGAGCTAAAAATGTGCTGCTGTAGAATAGAGAAAATGAGCTGTCTGTAAAATGGGCTGTTCACTGAGCTGAGGAGACAGTTGCAAGATGCAGAGAGTTTTTATTGGAAGGATTAAATAAACAGTTGTGGAAACTGTTTAGGAGAAGAGGAAATAGTGGGTTTTATTTTTCTCACAAGAGACTATATATATGAATGCTGAGAGAATGCAGTTATATTATTTTAACAGAGTACATGAAAATCATAAGCAAACATCCGATGGGTTTATGTGTGGCAGGTGAAGACCGCAGACTACAGACTATGGTGACAGTGATTGCAGCATATTTTCCAGCAGGGAATAGAGGAAAAACTGCAAGAACTGTAGGCTACAGGAACTCATTTTCTTTAAATATATCCTTTTGAAAACAATTACTAACTTAAAATAACAGAAAGGCAATTTTACCTTATTTGCGATCCACCTACTTTTAAATAAAACAAATAAATAAATAAAACTGGCCGGCAGTGCGTGTTGTTGTCTGTAGGAGGCAGCAGCGTACAGCCTGTTGACATGATTAGAAGAAGAAGAAGAAGAAGATGTTTACGTCACACGGAGAGCTTGTGATGGCGGTTGATTTGACTCCTCGGTTCAGAAGGCTGAACAGCCAAACACGAAGTTTTCGTGAAAATATACAGCATGGTAAGTTATGAGTGTAAAATGCTAAATATGTTTAAGGTTAGCTAGTCTCTCCTTTATGTAAATGTAACCACAGAAGCGAAACACAGCTGTGTAAACAAGTGCGGACGGTGGAGGTTTAGCACTGGCATGTTATTAACGTTACGTTAGCCTCGTCTGCCCAGCCGTGGTTACTGGAGAAAAGTAATATCTCGGACTAAAATGTTTTATAGACCAGAGTTTCATGGAAATGGAAATCCATGGACCTTTTTTTAGTTTAACGAGGCTGCATAGAGTTTTCATCAGTGGTGGAGGAAGCAAAAGTAGTAATACCACACTGTAAAATGACTCCACTACAAGTGAAAGTTACTTCTTATGGGAGAAAAACGGCCCTGAGTTTTATAGTAACCACAATATATTTTTGTATTAATGTTATACATGAATTCATGTATAAGTGGCATTTTACTTTGTTGGATTTTATATACATTTGTGTAGGTTTAATGTATAATAATGCGTCATATATGTCACAATATCAGCATGTTATTTGTATGTAAAATCTTAATTTATAAAGTAATTAGTACCTATAGCTGTCAGATAAATTTAGTGGAATATAAAGAACAATATTTACAATAGAGCTGAAATGATTAGTAGATTAATCAAGTAATCAATCAACAGAAAATGAATCAACTATTTTGATTATTGATCAATTATTTAAATACTTTTTGTCACAGTCACTGGTTTGAGCTTCTCAAACATGAATATTGCTGGATCTCTTAGTTTCTATGATATTAAACTGCAATAAGAAATATTAATATGTCATATTGAGCTTTGGGAAATTGTTGTGTACAGTTTTTACTTTTTTCTGGCATTTTATGGACAAAAGGGTTGATCCAGAAAATTATCAGCAGATGAATTCATGATGAAAATATTCATTAATAATTAATAAAATCTGAAGTCTGAAATGTTGTGGAGTAGAAGTGTTAAGTAGCATAAAATGGAAAAACTCGAGTATGTCAAATTTGTACTTCAGTACATGTACAATCCAACACTGATTTCTGGTGAAATGATGAGTGTTACTTTTTAATGATACTCTCAACGGTACAGTGTCCATCCTCAATATTGATATACGTATATGTTGAATAAGCAAACCTCAGAAAGAAATCTGTTTCACCATTTTCACATCACCAGATGTTAGAAGTATTATTTTTCACGATGTAGTTGTTGTTATTTATGCTTCATACTCACTCTTGATGAGAGTCAGAACGGGTTTATGAACAAATTGCATATACAAAGATTTTCAAGGTACATGAACGGGCGTCTTGTATATGCTTAACCTAATTCCATCTGCACTCTCTCTTAAACGGACAATTTCTAGTTTCAAACGGATTAATCCCATTCTGGCTAGAATTTGCATAACAATGGTCAGAAATAATACCGTTAAAAATGTGCTGTTATTAAGCAGTATTACACTTTAGTACCTTAAATTCACACCCTGCATGTGTTATTTGTGGCTTTATGAAGTGTACACAAAGTGTAATAATATGAAGATAATTGACACAAAAATCTCCGTTACAGTCTCTTGATACAAAAGAGAATATGGTGAAAATAAACTCACCTCCAAATCTAAATAAATCCTGATGTTTCAAGTTTATTGTCATTTCATTAAAAAAAATTACTGCTGAATGTAATATCGTTTCTCTCAGGACCAGGGTATAAAAACTGACAAAACATAATGAAAATCTAATCTGTATGGGAAGTGGTTACATCAGTAACCTTAGTGTAATAAAACATCTGTTTTTCATAATTAATTTAATTGAGTGTCCCACTAGTTTGAAGATGTGTTGCACCTTAATGAAGTCTTTTATAACATTTTAGCTATAGAATTAACCTGTTTGTCTGCTTTCCTCTGACCCTGTGTCTCCTAACAGGTTTCTCAGGGCCTTTCGGTGCCACTCAGCTGTGGCACAACATCATCCACGCCCTGCAGACCCAGGTGGAGGTGCGCCGCTGTAGGAGGCATCTGCGTGTTCACGCCGAGTGCTTCACAGGCTCAGACGCTGTGGATGCAGTTCTCAGTTATTTGATGCAGAATGTGGTGTTTTGCACTAGCGAAGTGTCTCGCCTTAAAGCTGCACGACTCTGCCAGGCTCTGATGGAAGCCAAGGTGTTTGAACCAGTAGGAACGAAGCTGTTTCGCAGAGACAAGGAAGTGACATTTGAGGACAGCAGTTGCAGCCTTTACCGTTTTCTGGAATATAAAGTGTCGCCCAATTCTGCCATGCACGACTGCAATAGTGACACAGAAAACATGCCACCAGAGGGGCGGGAAATAAAGAGGAAGAAGAGCTCCAGGTTGATTTTATTCATCTTGTAAAAATATTCTGATATTAGTGTTTTTCAATATTACCCAGTCCCCCTACACAGAGGTTAGTGTTAATTCTTCAACCACAATGCTTCCTGATTTTGTAGGAAGCTGAATGAGCTGAGAACAATCTCCAATCCCCTCGCTGTTGGACCATCAGACAGGAAGGTTGAGAGGCTGCTGAGGACTATCAACCTGCGACCATCCCTGTCTCCAGCTCTGACCACAGCTCCCACCGCTTCTGCCTTTCTGTCCAAGGCTGGTAAGACTGAGCTAATTTGTCTGTATTTGCCAGTATGCGATGTGTGCCCTATGCAAGTGAATGACACTGAAGAAAGATACAGTGGATATTTTACTTTTACTCAAATGTTTTTCCTACTTTTTTCTCTCCCTCCAGTGGTGGATGAGGTTTGGAAGCAGCAGACGCTGCTACAGCTGCTGCAGATAATAGAGTTGCCCATGCTGGACTGCATCCTGACCTCTCCTGCCAAAGTTCATCCCCAGGCTTGCAAGGCTCCTCTGGCCACTCAGGACCTGGTTATCTCTAACACATGCCTGGAGAGGGAGCTGCCTGACACCCTTAAACTGCCTCAGTTAGTACTCTGATTAATACTTGCACAGGGGACATAAAACTATAATCATATAAACTAATACTCTTAAAATACACTCGGGTAAAATTTTTGAAAAAATGAAATATTTTTGGTAAGCTTGACAGTAAAATAAGTTAAAAAAATTGCTCTATTTCATAATTTTTTTCTCAGGTTGGATGGGTGGCTGTCGGCAGCAGCAGACTGCTTGGAGCTCTTCCCCGACCAGCTGATCGTTGTTGCAGGGGAACAGCTCAGCCAACGAGGTGGTGATGACTCTTTAGACGGTGGCCAGGCAGATCAGAGGGAAAACCAGAAGAGACTGCTCTTTGACACCATTGCCAAGTACTACAGTGGACAGGAAAAAGCTCCACTTCTCTCAGGACGCTACCTGGATATACATGTTGCCATTCTGAATTTACTGGGTAAAACTTGATAAGCTTTACAATGATTGTATAGATTTAATGTATGGCATCTTGAATATGGTGGGAATAAATTTGAGAGCACATGCTGGCATACTTAACATCAGAAAACAAGCATGTGCATATAAGCATTAAGACATATTTCAGTGACAGCACCGATCTGACATAATTCATTTTCTGGTTTTGCTCTAGTCATGAAGGTCAGTACTTTTTCTCTCTATGAATATATTAATCTTTTTCTGCATCTCCTCTTGTTTCTTTCCAGATGTCGGGAAGGTGCAGGATGCCATCAAAGCTTCTCAGTTGTGTTTGCGACTACTTGGGACGAGCATGAGAGATGAACTCCGGAGATTACTGGCCTTTATGGCCACAGCAGCTCACTTAGATGCCTATCGTCTGCAGAAACAGGTAGCTTAGTAGCCTCTTTCATCAGCTCTGGCTTCTTGTGCACACTTATAGGATTCTTACTTTATTGAAAACAATGGGAATAGAATGTAATTTCTCATGTACTAATTGTGTGTTGTGTATCATTTGACTGATTTATTTTGCAGTATTATAAACAAGGTTGGATCAGTGGTAACTATATTGGAATCTGTCACTGACTTTCTGCTGTTTTTCCTTTCAGATTGATAACAGGGCCCTGGTCTGTCGCACTTTTCAGAGGGCGATTGTCCAGAATCATGAACTGACTCGATCCCAGAGTGAGACCCTGGTGCTGTTTCTCATGGACAATCACACTGACCTCTTCAAGGTACATTTCTGCCTTAGCAGAATAATTTAAAATTTAGGTCTCACCAACATATATACAGTTGAGAAGTTTTGCATCACCAAAATTTCTTAATAGAAAAAAAGATTGTATCAAGTTTTATTAAGGTGTTAATTTGTCACAATAGCAGAAAATCACTCAAATGACCCACAATTGCATTTATAAAGTTCCACTTCATAGATACAATGTTGACTGTAGACCTACAGACACCTGTTTCATTTTTCATAAATTTGTATTTAACATTTTGAAAATCCTTTACACCCTTTCTTACTGTAATGATTACAGACTCCCACATCCCTGATTGAAGCTGTGAGGAGAACACTGAGGACGATGCAGCAGGGCAAAGACCCCGACTCCATTGCCAGTAAGACAAATTCAACTCCAGGAAAATATACGCACAACAGCCGACCTTACACAATGCACCACATGAAATAACAACTCATCTCTAATCTCCATTGTGTATTTAGCACAGATTTTGATCTGGTCAAAAACAACTTTTTAACTTTGTATGTATATAACTGTAAAAACACAGCAATGACGGTCAATTCAAGTCCCTAATCCGTTGCGTTCCATCCTGGTTAAACATACAGTTTGTCACAGTTTTTATCTTCTACAGCTATTGGTTTTGATTTTATTTGGATCTCTTTTAGCTCATTAGCTAATCTTCCAAGAGTCCACATTGGTAACAACTGACAATTTAGTCCCAAAGCATCCAGAAAGCAAATACTCCCACCAAGGCTACACAATCCTCAGTTTTTTTAAAATTTTAAACATAGTAAATGTTTAGAAAGTTTTAATCTGCTTCACAAAATACACATAGTGACTGTGGCCTGAAAGGATTTCATTTTAACACCTCAGTATGAGGAGTTATGACCAAAAATATTAAATGTTTTACAGATGACCACATGGTAGCACTGTTGCTCCAGAACCACTCCAAAAACCTACCAACTTGTTTGCTGACATTGTGCATTAATGCTCCAGCTGAAAACTAATATACTTCTCCCCACTGTGTATTGCAGCGTTCACCTTCTGCCAGCAGGTGACGCCACAGGAATACGAGGACCAGCGTGAGGCTACAACTCTGGAGAGCCTCAAGCAACTTCTTCATGACATCTCCTCCAGCAAGAACATGCCTGTGAAGGAGAAGAGGAGGCTGCTCAAAGAATTTGAGAAACATCACCCCGTGGTCTTCCTCCAGCATTTCTCCAGCACCTTCTGAAAATGGTATTGATTCACATCTAAGGTGCACTTCAAAAAGCCAGTAGATAAGAGTGTTGATACCTGCTTACACTGTAGAATTGTAGAAGTCTTTTTTTTTTTTTCTAAATAATTCTTATTGTCCTGTAGCACTGGATGGGTTAACACTGCAGTTTGATGAAGCATTTTGAGATACAGACTTAACTGTAGTTGAGACTGGTTTTGCACTAGTTTATAAACTATAACATATCATCTAATCTAACATACCAGGTGCCTCAATAGTGTTGTCTGTGAGCTGTGGAAGATTCAGCTGTTTGTTGCGGTTGGCTGTTTGTGTTAAGTGAGGGCAGTTTTTTAAAGATTTTACATTGGTAGCATTAATTTTATGTCATAAAGGTGAATAATGTTTAAAGAAGGTTTAATTCTTTTGTGCCCTTGATTGTTCTGCGGTTACTATAGAATATATGTATATATATAAAGTATAAAAGGGATTACTGAAAATAAAAACTCAGTCAATTAGCCAGATGTTTTGAGGCATTCTCCTGTATTATCCTGAGGCTATTGAAGTTAGGTTGATTGGGGCTTTTGAAATGGATCAGTGGTTTTCTGAAGTAATGCTGTGCACTTCGACATTAATCTCTCTACATATCAAATGAAGAATAACAATATTATAGCAGCCCTTTTGTTTCTTGTTGGTTTTTGGTTTGGTTCATTTTCAATGTAGTGTGGAAAAGTACTGGAAAAGCAATACTAATGTACCTGAACACAGTTTATGACTTGTTTTGGCTAGAGATGAAGTACGGAAGTTGTTTTTTTTTTTTCCCCTTGGAAGGTTTAAAAATGAAATGTAATATGAAATGAAAACAGAAAAGGTACAATAGTGTTAGCTCAGGTTAATTTAATATGTTATTAATTGTTTAAACTTGGTTATATACTTTTATTGCAACTTCTTTGGGTTTTACTTGAAAGGTGGACATTATGCCTTTTCAGAGGAGGAGGTGTAATAAGTATATTGTTTTAGGCTACTAATTTAATTTTAGGTCAAGTGTGATGCTCAGTTGGAATTTTTTCTTTTAATTGAATTGTCATGCAAAACTAATTTACTGTCAATCAGCATTGTCTGTTCTTTGTGTACACTGAAACCAAGTGAGAATGCACTTTATGATGCTGAAACATGCTTTATTTACTGTTGGAATAACATATCTAATAAAGTTTAACTGACGATCTCAAACATGACTTTGCTGTAATTTTTTTTAGTGCATGTCTTATAGCAAGGAATTCACCCTCGGTGGTCCTTGATGTGGTTCTAAGGGGTTCCCTAATAAGAGGAACTTAACTAAAGTCTATCTCCACTCAAAAATGTGTTTTTTTTCTTGTTCCTACAGTCGGATATTTGAGCTTCACTGTGCAGAGTTTGATACTAGAAGGCTGTTTTCACATTCATCTGCTGAAAGTGGAATGTTTCTCTGTGCTCACTGAAAATCCGATTTTAAGGGTTGGGCCTACGAGCAGGACTTGTGACATCACAACTAGTTTTGAAGCCAGTACTCAACATTCACAAGTGTGGCATGGAAACTTGAAGCCTACAGTGCACAAACACTGAAAATGGACTTTACAGTGAAGTAGGAGACATCTTGTGTTCAGCAGTTAAACTTCTGAAATGAGGGAGAATAGAATTAAATTTCTGTCAAAATTGAAAAAAGATTAAATTGATAGTGAATACAAATAAATTGAAAGCAAAAAAATGACCTCAAAGGCTAAACTTACAATAAAACTTTTGTGGTCCGTTTTTCTGCTGAATTTTTCAGTTTTACCTCTGACACAAAGCTCTCATGTGAGCGGCCCATTAGCCAGTTACTTTTGAAGGGACCATGGACAGACATGGATGTATGATAAGAATTTATAGAAGATCTTATAATACATCCATGAGGACAGGTCAATGGGAAGTCGTACTACTTGTTGCACTTCCAGACCATTGAAACTGAAAAATTAAACAGCAGAACAGGAATCAAACAAGTGACCATAAAAGAGAAATTCAGATCAGTGAAAGTAGAGAATGTTGTAATCAAATGTTTCATACTTGTAGTTTTATCGTAAATTTTGCGTTTGAGGTCACTTTTTTGTTTTCAGTTCATTTTTCACTTTCAATTTAATTTTGTTAGTTTGATTCTTAAGAAGATAGATTTTGTTCAATAATTATGACACAAATTTAACCCCATAAATTTAAAAAAAACAAAAAAAAAAACAAAAAAAACGCTCAGGATATGATGACGTAGACGCACCTGATTCCGTTAAAAAACCGGAAGAAGGGTTGTTCGTTCACTAGCGTACCAAGCTAGCTCATTTCGTATGCTACTGGAAGACATGGGGGCTGTGTGTCACAGCCGTCATTGACAGCTGCGAGTCTACTTATCAAAACAAAAACAACTAAGACGCCTTTTCATATTAAGGTAAGTCGCTGCAGGGTTTTTGGAGTGACGGCGTTGAAACAAACGCTCCTTAATTGTAATGGCAGTAACGCCAACGTCACTGTCTACTTGCGCATTGTTGGCTAGTTAGCTTGGTTTAGGTGACTACCGTGAACTGTTTGTATAAAAAGCGTTTGACAGTAGACGCCAGAAAGCAGCGATGTTATAAAGAGCTAGTTACATAGGGAGGTTAGTTGTCTGTTGTTTACCGCTAACGACAGTTTAACAGTGATCTGCTAATTTTGGCGTACAGGGCTAAACAAGACGGTTAACTTGGCTAACATCAAGGTATTGCCCCAACCAGACATGACAATCACATTAAGCGACAAATATAGCATTTAAATGCCTCAACCAATCGCTAAAAGTATGGTTTAACCCCACACGATTAGCCTGTGAAATCATAACCGTGTTAGCAAGCTGGTTTTAGTAAACTGACGGTTTTGGTGAGGTGAATGTCCCTAAACGTTTCCTTCTCAGTTGATCTCTGCGCCTGGCGACAAGCTGCCAGCTTAATGGTGACATAAACTTACTATATCATGTACATTTAATGTTACTGTCATCATTATGACACTCAGCAAATAAACCTGTTGCCGACAAAAGCTTTAAACAGCCTCATGATAGGGGAAATTGATGCAATATTGTTGATTATTTAAACCTTATGGTCACATATTTGCATTCGTTACATGCGTGGCCTTAGCCCCTCATGAAGTAAATAATGCAACGGCACAGTAAATGCTACAACGTTGACAGCCGAAGACAACAAGGAAAGTAAAGGCACTGAGGAAGATTGACGACATAAACAAAGCTGCGACTATCGGACAGAGCCATGGTTGTTGACAGATTTCACTGTTCTTTGTACCCTAAGTTTGGCTGTCTGCATAATGTTTAAACAGTTGGCATTGACTGAGCATGCATAAGTGACTGAGCTTGAATGAGGTACTTTTAAATATTGTATATCAAAGCTATATATAGTACAAGCATAGATTTTCATTAACAGGATTGGTTGAGGTGGGCACTGGCAAGGACCCTACACATTTGGATTTAAATTCAGTATGCCAGTATTGTCTTACTTTATATGACAATAATATATATTGCCAAAAGCTTATTCAGCTTTGGTGCAGTGCAATGAAATAAACGTCAAAGTATCCCATTTAAGAAAGATAAAATCCCCCTTAAGAATTGTACACATGTAAATGATTTGGCAGTATTTTTATCAGCCATGTTCCTTTTGTCTGACTTCCTATTACCCAACATGCTTTCGAGTCACCCTTAAGTCTTTTGAAAGAGAGTGTTAATGTCTGTGGTTGAGCTGGCTCTGAGTCATTTCATATTTCTGGGGACAGCTTGGGCTGTTACGGCTGTTATAATGCTTATTCGCCTGAGACAGCACAGGTGGGCACTTTGATGTGTAAATTTTCGAGCAGGTGAATTAGAGTGCAAGTTTAATGGATTGCTGACAGCTTTTGTTTTAGCTAGAAAGGGTTGGGCTACAGCCGCCTCTTTCGGTGACTGCAGAGACTATTGTGGTGTTTCCATATTCGACTGGCTTAATCTAAAACTGTATTTTCCTTGAGCTGCTAACCTGTCCTGGGTGGTCTTCCATATACCTCTCTTACCTCAGCTGCCAGGACAGACCTGAACATGGAGTCCATGCTGAACAAGCTAAAAAGCACTGTCACAAAGGTGACAGCAGATGTCACCAGCGCTGTCATGGGCAACCCGGTGACACGGGAGTTTGAGGTTGGACGACATATCGCCAGCGGGGGTCCTGGCATGTGTTGGAGGATCTACAATGGCACCAAAAAGTCCACCAAACAGGTGTGTGTTCATATCCTACCCCAGACCAGACCAGCTACTCTTCATACAAGTCTGGATTTAAATGAATACATAAGTAAAGCTACTACATATCAGGACGAGCTTTGGAAATTTCAGGGCCTTGTCGTTTGTCTTTGCCCCTCCAGGAAGTGGCAGTATTTGTGTTTGATAAGAAGATGATTGACAAGTATCAGAAATTTGACAAGGACCAAATAATTGATTCACTGAAAAGAGGGGTGCAACAGCTGACCAGACTACGTCACCCCCGTCTCCTGACTGTGCAGCATCCTCTGGAAGAATCACGGTGATTAACACACACAGACACACACACACACACACGAATGAGTCACACCTCACAGAGGGGCTTGACATTTGAGGGAAAAATTGCATAACAAATCTATTTGTCTGCTTCTGTGTGTGCGCGCATGTAAGCAGAAGCTTTCATGATCAAAAGACCCTGTCAACTTGTCCCTGAATAATTTATGACCCCTGTGGGCAAAATAAGGTTGAGGCTGACATGGGCTTCCTTTTTTTTCCTCTACCACTCTGTCTTCTTTTAACTTTTACCCAGTGCAGCTCTTGCTCTAACTCACAATGATTTTTCTGACTCTCTTTTTGCCTTTTTTGTATTCTGCTGTTAGAGACTGTTTGGCGTTCTGCACAGAGCCAGTGTTTGCCAGTCTCTCCAACGTGCTTGGCCAATGGGACAACCTGCCCAGCCCCGTGCCTACTGACATCAAAGAGTACAAACTGTATGATGTGGAGACAAAGTATGGCTTGCTACAGGTGAGAGGGCTGACTGTTGTTAGTGGGTGGTCTGTCAGGGCCCCTAAGATAAGATGCCTTTAGCAAAAGACTACGTTAAGTTATTCTCAACAGACAGAAAATTACTTTTATTCCTGCAAAACATTGAATGTCACACAGCATGCATTTGATTAACAGTAAAACATAAGAAAATGTTATTAAAACAATTGTACAATCAACAACTTCTGTACATATCAGTGTTTGACACACTGGCATATTGGCCTACAGTAAGACTGCAGATGCATTCACCACCTTCCAATGTATAATGAAACATTACTGAACGAGAACTTTTTGACCTTTTGGAAAATAAAGATTAAAATAATAATACAAATGTAACTGCAAAAAAACATAATTTTGACACCATATAATGAGCACACAAAATCTTAATTGTGTAGCAGGTTTTATTACTATGTAGCTTACATTTGGAATTCCAGTCTGCATTGATAAACACTGTTACTTCTCAAAGCCCATTGAACCACCTCAATTCCAAGCCTCACCTTTCATTGTTATGCTGCTGTCTGACAGGCTGCAATATCAATTCACTTTTTTATCAGGCTGTATTTCTTCACTCCTCATCCATTTATTCTCCCACTCACCCACATGGTCTAGAGTTTTTTTTATCTTGCCTTTTTGACAGCTAGTATTCATCACTGAAATCAGTGAATTTATGGCTGGGAGGCTAGAAAATGCCTGCAATATCTACTATAAGGTTAAATTCCGTATGTAGTAACTGTATAGTAGTCTTTTAGTCATTACCAATTACTGGTTATACTGCTTGTCGACTTATTCACTCTGAATATACATGAAATATATATATATATATATATATATATATATATATATATATATATATATATATATATATATATATATATATATAGCTTTACCACACTTGAGGTTTTGGGCTCTGATCCTGATTGAATGAGTCGAACTGTAAACAGCAAACAATGTGCTTGTGTCTGTCTTACTCAATTGTACTGACATGTTCCTTTTCTATCTCTTTAGATCTCGGAGGGTTTGTCGTTTCTTCACAGTGGGGTGAAAATGGTCCATGGCAACCTGTGTCCAGAGAATATCATCCTCAACAAGAGTGGAGCCTGGAAGATCATGGGCTTTGACTTCAGCATCTCCTCTACCAACCCATCAGATGCTGACGTAAGTTGAGGACTCTTGTTCCCTCAGTTCAGCCTGTCAGGCAGGGCTTATTACTAGGGATGTACGATAATATCGGCATGTCATTTTAACGCCGACAAAGGCGTTAAAATGAAATATCAGCATCGGCCCCTAAATGAACATTTCTGCCATTATGACAGGCCGATCTGTAACCTTCTCCTCCGTGGGTTGTTTCATGCTGATGGTCCCAGTGCTGCCTCTGCAGGTCCACTAACCTGCTGCTTCTTCCCAGTTTAACCTAAATAACAAACCGAGGGTCGGTGCTCAGGTTGGATCCACGTGGAGAGCCAGGGTTTGCTGGGAGGCTAGCTGACTGGCAATGCTGCATGTTCCACTAGCCTCCCAGCTAGCCCCTACTCTCTGTGTGGATACAACCAGAGTACCGAGCCGCAGTTTGTTATTCAGGTTAAAGTGGGAAGAAGCAGCGGGTCTGTCGGGGAGCTGAGTGAAGTGGAACCTGCAGAGGAAGCACCAAGACCGTCAGGGTGAAACATTCTGCGGAGGAGCTGCTGTGTTTGGCTGCACAGATAGGAAACCGATCAGATAACAGGATATACTATTTGAAAAAACCTCTTCTTTTTTTCTTCTTGGTTTATAATGGCAGTTGGCAACCAGCATATTAGGAGTATTACCGCCACCTCCGGCTCCAGAGTGTAGACCAGAGATTAAATCCTACCCATTAATCCTGTCTGTCTAAATAAACTCAAAGGAAACTCTGCTGCTTGACCCACTTGGCAGGTTCATTAAAGCTTTAATGCTGAGCTCCTGAACTCCAGTCTTCCTAAGTTCTTCCTTCATATATTGTCTTTCTTGATCATGATTAGTACAATCTATGATTGCATGTGTACAGCCAGGTGGAAAAGAATATGTGCATGTATTGGCATTGGCAATCAAAATCCAAAATGACTTGGAAAATGTATATTGTGTATATATGTATATTGTTCTACTTATTACCAGCAATTTTACTGAAGGAAATGGGATTTGTACCAAGTCTGGGATGAGCTGCTGCGTAGGAGGCTCAATTGAATCTCCCTGTTTGTTTTCACATCTTACACATGTCCTCCTGTGTTCTCTCTATCCCTTCAGCCTAAGTACACGTGTAAAGAATGGGAGCCCAACCTCCCTCCTCTCTGCCTCCCCAACCCCGAATACTTGGCCCCTGAGTACATCCTGTCTGTCAGCTGTGATTCAGCCTCTGACATGTACTCGCTGGGTGTGGTCATGCATGCTGTCTTCAATGAGGGCAAGCCTGTTTTCCAAGTCAACAAGCATGACATTTTTAAGAGCTTCAGCAGGCAATTGGACCAGGTGAGTGGAGGTGTGCCCAATGTGGGAGAATGACTAATGACTGCATAGACTGAAAAGATTATGAATGAAGTGTTTATTTAGTGCTGAATACAGTAGATTATTCAACTAATCAGGTGCCAAGCAAATGCAAAACACTTCCTTGTTAAGATTAAGATTTACTTGCTCTTCATAATATAATAACTATTGTGCTATATACACAGTTAATTTGATGTGCCAACATGCTGCTACAATACAATGCCACGGTGCACATGCTATACTTCTGTTTTTTTTTTTTCATGCTTTCATGCTGTTGTCTGCTCAGATTTGAGTGATTGACCAGCTCATATTTACAGTGGATGCCTTGTTCAGATCTAAACTGATTTTGGAAAAACAGAAACATGCTTGAAATAATTCTTCTTCTGACATCTTCTGGCACACTCCAGGATCAGCTGCTCCAAACTAATGTGAATGTTATGTAGTCTCAAAAATCAAATCATGTTGTGTTTTTATCAGTCAAATGCTGATTTTGTGCCCCTCCGTAATGTTCTGCTATTCCTTTTATTTCTATTCTATGGAATTGTAGCTTACCAATATAAGTCCAGCACTGCTGAACAAGCTCCCCGAGGAGGTGCGGGACCATGTCAAAATGCTTCTCAGTGTCACACCTACTGTCCGACCTGATGCTGACCAGATGACCAAGGTTTGTATTGTTATTACATACATGCAGATGCAAAGAATGTCAACTCACAATGCAAATTGTCATAGTATGTGCTTCTGATTACTGGTAGTGTCTTCTGGCTTTCTTTTGATGACAGATGTCTTACTCATTATGTTTTTGTGTGGAATCCAGATCCCATTTTTTGACGACGTGGGCGCAGTGACCCTGCAGTACTTCGACTCCCTCTTCCAGAGGGACAACCTACAGAAGTCCCAGTTCTACAAAGGCCTTCCCAAAGTCCTGCCCAAACTACCCAAGGTAATCGCTTGTACATTTTGTATAGGGAAATGCAATATGCATTAGGCACAAAGGGTAGGCCAAAGAGTTGAAAAACCAGTATACAATTAGAGATATTTGGAGGTTTTCAGATTCTTTTACAGTACAGGTACTACAAGCTTGGGTCAACTTTAGTCATCCTTTTCAATACCTGACTGCTCATGTCACAGCCCTTCAGTATTCCCATATTGAGCTGAAAACATGATCTCACCTGTGAGATACCTGTGCCTTTTTTGCAGTCATATGCTCTCTAATGGACTCATTATGGACATGCAGTATATACAGTTTGAAGTAATCTCCTTTTTTAATGGCAGCTTCTTTAATCCATTCTGATTTCCTTTCTCACAGAGAGTGGTGATGTATCGCATCTTGCCATCATTGACCTCTGAGTTCATCAACCCCGACATGGTTCCCTTTGTGCTGCCCAACGTGCTGCTGATCGCCGAGGAGTGTACCAAGGAGGAGTATGTTCGTCTCATCATGCCCGACCTTACACCTGTTTTCAAGCAACAAGAGCCTGTCCAGGTAGACACAAGCGTATGACTCAACTCATACAGTATGCCCTTTGCACATGTCTGACACAAAGTCGGCTGTTCTAGAGACTCTACTAATGCAGTCTAAGCATGTGTTGGTAAGCTAGCAATGCACTCAAGTGATGATGTGATCTAAGTAATGTGCTTTACCTTTTTCTAAAAAGAACTTTTGAAAAGATGATGTTTCTGCCTTTTGCCATTTGTGTGTAATTGAAAAGATAAAAATAACCTGACTAAAGAGCATGCTCAGTTTGGGCTCAGCCTGTCATTTTATCAAGACTTGTCTTTCTCTGTATTTTTTCTTTCCATGCTCCTTCAGGCTAGTAATATGGTGAGTGGTCTTTGCTGTGAATATGCTCCTGTCACATCAGTTAGCGTGTGCGTTGTGTTGTCTGTAATACTAAAAGCTGCACTAAAGCCACAGTCTGCGCTCTCTTTCACGTACCACCTTACTCATCAGTAGGAAATAGCACAGTATTCTCTTGCTTTTTATTCTTGTTTTCCTAACTGGGTCCCTGTGTTGTGCAGATCCTGCTGATCTTCCTGCAGAAGATGGACTTGCTGCTGACCAAGACACCGGCGGAGGAAATCAAGAACAGCGTACTGCCTATGGTTTACCGAGCTCTAGAAGCCCCTTCTGTACAGATCCAGGTACAGGAGGAAAATTGGTCTTCTCAGTGTTTGAGGTGCTGTTACACCCCTTTTTATTTAAGGATAAACACTGTGAGAATAGTTGCCAACACTGACTTCATCGGTGTATATTTTTAGAATAACACTTGGACACCTTTGGAACGTTTTTTGTCACTTGCTGTTAGTCTGCATTATCTTTTCAGTTTTACTTTGACAGCACAGTAAGAATATGCTGCATTTGGCATCATAAAAATGTCATAGTTCATAACATCTTTCCCGTGGAACAGGAGCTGTGCCTGAACATCATCCCGACATTTGCCAACCTGATTGAGTATCCGTCCATGAAGAACTCCCTCATCCCTCGAATCAAATCAGCCTGCCTGCAGACTTCCTCTCTAGCTGTGAGTTTCCATCAGTCATTTTCTGCTCTCAGCTTGCTCTCTTCAGTCCTTCTAGCTTCACACAAATGATCTTTCTCTGTAGTTCTATCTTTAGGTGTCTTTATTTTTGTTTTTGTCCTTCTCGAACACTGTTACACAGTCGACTATCAACTGAAATTTCTTACTGAATTTCTCTCTCAATGGTGTTACCTATTTTAGTACTGTAATCAACAGTATATGTATTCTAACCTTGTCTATGTGTCCTGTTTTGTCATTGCTTAGGTGCGGGTGAACTCTCTAGTGTGTCTGGGGAAGATTTTGGAATATTTAGACAAATGGTTTGTCATTGATGAGATCCTGCCCTTCCTACAACAGATCCCCTCTAGAGAACCCGCAGTACTCATGGGCATTCTAGGTAAAGAAAACAGAGCCTCTAATGATATGTCTTTCCTGTATGAAACAGATGAGCAGCCTCTTGGTTTGCTTGAGCATTGGTTATCTGACTTTCCCCATCTCACTTTAGGAATCTACAAGTGTACCTTCACCCACAAGAAGCTGGGCATCCCCAAAGAGCATCTCGCCTCCAAAAGCCTGCCCCACCTTGTGTCTCTTAGTATAGACAACAACCTCAACCTTAATCAGGTACAACACAGCCAAACACATACATGCATTTTTTTGTCTTTGTCCCCTTTTGTTGCTATGAAGACATCATTATCCTTATAGGTGTCCTTGAAGTTTCTTCTTTTCTTATATATCTTATGTATTCCATATTTCAGTTCAACTCGTTCATGGTGGTTATCCGTGATATGCTGAGTCGCATGGAGGCTGAACACAAAACCAAGTTGGAGCAGCTGCATATCATGCAGGAGCAGCAGAGGTGCCTATCACGATTTTATGCGCCCTGTATAATATCTTTTTATTCACTCTGATGAAATATAAAATGGTCATACATATTAATGGGGGATTTTATACAAATTAGCTAGGAAGGTAATTATAAGGTAATTGGATGTGTCAAAGCAATGAGCCGTAGATTCTTGTCACATAATGATGATTATGGTATGACTAATTGAGATGTGCAAAGGCCTCTTCAGATTCAATCTACTCTGATTTTTTTTTGTTTTAATTATTGTCTCTCCTAACAGGAGTTTGAACATATCTAGCTCAGGGAACCAATCAGAGGAGACCAAGAGTCCACCTAGCTCTGGGAACCAGGTGAGACGATGATTCTATGACAACCAAGTAAAGGATTGGAGAAAATGTGTATAACTACTATGCATGAAAGGTTTTCTTGTGCCTTAAATTTTCTAAAAATTGGAAATTTTATGTTTTATCTCTGGGTGCTGCAGTTTTTCCATTCTGTCTTTTTATTCCCCTTTCAGATTGATGATATCTTTGGCAGCACAGGGGTTAATGGGAAAGAGAATGGGTCTTCAGCAACAGCCTCACAGCCTAATAGAGTATGGAAACAATGTCACACCTCATTTAGACTGATCTTCACCTTTTGTCTGTTTTTACATGTAGTCTAATTTGCATGTTCTCTCTTCCTCTGCATCACTCTTTTCTCTCTCTACTAGATGTCTCTGACTCTAGAGGAGAAACAGCGATTAGCTAAGGAGCAAGAGCAGGCAGCCAAACTGAGGAGCCAGCAGCCGTTAGCACCACAGACTGTCAAACCAGCCTCCACCACCAACACCAAGGTAGAACATACATACTTCTGGTTAAACAAACACATGCTCCAACACTCATGGATTGTGATGATAAATCTTACTCTTTTTTGTGTTGCAGACTAAGGATCTGACCAGCAGCCTTCTGAACAACATGACATCTCTAAACAGCTTATCCTTGGCTAACACACCACGACCAGCCCCAGTACAGGGTACCACCATCTCTGTCTTCCCCTCCTCCACCCCAATGGTGGCCCCCATTGGCGCCTCAGTCTCTAATGGCTTCAACCAACCCATGGGCTTCCAGGCAGGAGGCATGGGGATGGGCATGCGGCCCGCAGGCCCAAGCACCTATGGTGGCATGGCCACCACTACCAGCACCCCAAATTTTGGTGCCCTCACACAGAATCAAGGACCTCTTGGGCAGACCAATAAAGGCCCCGACATGTCAGCCTTGGACAATCTTTTTACAGCAAGCAAGCCCAAAGTCACCCTCAACCAAATGGGTCCCATGGCTCCACCTGGAACCAACACCCCTTGGCTCAATCAGTATGGTTCGGCCCAGAACGCTCAGACTCAGATGCAGGGAGCGCCAGTAGGTATGGGAGGGATGCAGAGTGGATTTGGGATGCAAGCAAACCCTTTTTTCAGCCCTCAGAACTTCTCTCAACCTACTGCTGCCCCTGGCATGAACCAAAGTGGGATTAAACATAGTGCATCTGTCAACAATGATCTGAAAGACTTATTCGGCTAAAAGTATAGCATATTCTTATAATGACTGTGGACAGAAGAGCCTTGATTTATCTCAACAAAAGACACTGATTGAATGTGAAGATTTAAAAATCCTATCAAGGGTGTTGCTGTCTGTATTTTTAATCTGACCTGGTTTAAATTCTGACTCTCGATCACATTCAGCTGGCCACTGGGCCTCGGCAAATTAACCTGCACCTGAATTCCATTTCTACTTGACCAGAAGGACAAAAGGTTGGGTTGGGAACTTCTTCTATGCTGTGTTCTTTAAATGCTGGGGGTTTCCTACTGTTTTGTACTTGACATTCTTGGGAGTGCAACTGTCACGAGTTGAGATTAATCCCAGCTCAGTTTATTCAGGAAGGTTTTGTGTTCATATCATGAGTGATTGAATGGCTCGAGTGAACTTAACTCCATGAACTAGCTGCATCAGAATCACCCCTTAAATCCTGGAAGAAAAAGACAGAAAAGTCATCTTCCATGGTTCACATCAGCTTATTTGCTCTCATCTTCTTCAGGCTTCTGTAACTTTTTATTGCTTTTCCAGACTATTTTAGGATTTGCTGCATGTCTCAAGTGATCACAGGTTGGCTTAAAAACAAATACCGCATACACCAAAATGTCTGAGCCCAGAGGGGAGGTAGCTTCAAGTTTAGCACTGACAAGTTTGCTGTCACTGATCTGCATCCAGGAGGCTCCTCCGTGGAGACGATATGAAAGGGGGTGTAAAAAAAAAAAAATTGACAGGCCAACAGTTGCAGTGTTAAACGGGGCAAACCAAGTAGCCCCTCTCAAGCCTGTCTCCATGGTAACTGCTTCTCTGCAGCACCAGTAACCTCCATTTCATGAACACAAATATGACTGGCTCTCGTTCTCTTATCATCTGGGGTAAACTATAGTGAAGTTATAGTGACGCTATGGTGAAGTTAGTTTTGTCTGGTCAGAGTTTAACAACCATTTCACCTCCTTTGGAAACAAAAGACATGTATGAGTTTCTGTAGATGCAGTATGAAAGACTTATCTGATGGTAGTGGAACAGGATGTGTGGAGTAGATCTTACAGCAGTGTCCTTTTAACCAGATGCTAATGCTAAACGCGATGAACAAGGACCACGTGCACTGCTTAGGCTGTTGTGCCTTACATGGGTACATGTGTAAAACTAGACGGACAGTACTGATCTGTTAGTCGGGCGTTAACATTTTCCCCTTAATCAGCCGTCTGGAGTTTGCTTCTCAAATTTCTTCTAAACTTTGCTTTGTTGCATGTTGCTGAACTTGACCACAAAAGATCTAAAGTTTTATTTTTAGCATCTTTTCTAACAATGATTCCTAATGATTCCAGTGACCAATGATATTCTATTTCACACATACACAAGCTGGATTTTCTCTGAGGTTTTTAAGGCGCCCCCAAATCCCGCAGTGTACCATTTCTGTTGAACAATTTATACAATGAAGAGGAAATCACTATATATTTTGATTTCAGCACTTTTCAGCTGTCGGAGGACCTGTGCTGGTGATGTGATGATATTATGAAGTGTAAATATATAGTTATTTAAAAATGGATTGCTATGTGAGGGCCTTGACATTTTTATGTTCTTGTGATAATGGTTAAGAGGCCTTAGATGAGTTGTGTGCAATAATCTATACTGGTAGTGGAGGGGACACTGTGTAGTGCATTTCAATTGACCCAATGAAGTGATGTGTCCTTCTCCTTCAACTTCATTGACCTACAATAACCACATAGGTCTGTCAGATTTTCTAAACTGCTTTAACATTAATGTGTACTCATTCGAAATCTCACATTTTTGAAGGTAATTACACCATTTTACGGTTTTTAGATGCACCTTGGTCACATTGTGTTTCTGCTGACGATGATTGTTGTTAACATGCTAAAGTGTAAAGTCTTTAATTAGATTAACTTTTTTTTTTTTTTTTTGTATATCAATGCCACCTATACATGGTGAGCTTTCTTTGCAGCTGCATGGCAGTGTTACTGGCTGGTGAATCTGACTCTTCAGGTTCTCTTCATTACCCCCATCGTCACACATTGGCTACAAATGTGTCTGTGACTGGATCTTTTGCCATCTGTCGATCAATATGTAGTACTGTACGTGACAATTTTGATTTCATCACAAAGTGGATGTGATGTTTGGAGTGTGTGTCACATATCCTGGCAGAACCCCAAAGCGGAAAACTAAAGCTTATTCTTCTACAAAATCATTTGTGTACTACCGCTGTCCATATATGTGTATATGTGTGGCCCTTGTTTTATGTGTTAAGGTGCTGGTGTCAGAGGTGGTTCAATGAAAATCTGTACATATAAAGGAAAGTACAAAATCTGCTATTCTCAAAGGGTGATTGTTATTTGTGTGATTTAAAACACTAAACACAACTTCAGACACTGGAACAGAAGTAGCTTTAATTTAGACAAGAAAGAGTGACTACATGGCAGCATTAATGGATATTTGAGGATTTTCTGAATTGGCGTGATACAGAGAGGAATACATGAAATCTCAAAGCTGAACTTCCCTTTGGTTTTAGGTCAAAAGAGGTATCATGTTGAAAAATAAAAACAAAGATTAAGAAAAGTGCACTCATGAAAAGGCAGTTTGAATGAACATTTTAACATTTACTCAACTGATCATTTGCAGTTTGACATAAAATATGGGTAAACATCCCTTTGGTTGAAGGTTAAAAGAAGCGCAGCATTAAGCATTAAAAATTGAGGAAAATTTTAAAAATATAACTTATTACTATGTTAAAGTGCATTCATAACAAACCTGCAGATACTTTTGTAAGAGCATAAGGTGCGCTGCATTCGTAATGTAAAGAATATTCCTACACACCTTGTATATTAAATCTTTAAATAACTGCCATGTACAGTAAGGTTGTCCAAACAGCAGAGAGGAGGCTGCATTTGAGAAACAGTACTACAACCTGAGGCTGGCAGTGAGGTCAGAGGCTTTCCTGATTGATTGGTAAAACCAACATTATCTGTTGTTGTCTCAGTGAGTCACTGGTTAAGTCTTCGAACTGGTCTGGTGGTCGCAGTGGACAGGTTCATCTGAGTCATGGCTGCAAAAGACATGCAAATTCAGAATGAACTTCTGATAAATACATTACCACCTGCATTGAGTGATAGAGACTCCCACCTTGCCAGGAGTGAAAAACAGTAGATTTCTGTGCTTGCAGCTCACCTGAGAAGTTAAGCTCATAGCTGAAGTTCTTGGTGGTAAACTTCATAGTGCCTGATGGGTTTTGTTGGTACTGGAGCTCAATATCCTGACTGGAAATACTGCATTTTCCCTACAGAGGGGAGTAACACAAAATGAAGGAAAACACATAAAGGATGGGTTCACAATTTTTTGAGTCTGTCCACAGGTATTTTGTGCATTCAAAAGTTCATCTGAAGCTTATATGAGGCTTCAGCAGTCTGAGTTAGTCATATCAAGTGGATATCTGCCACATTTACATCAAATTCCCTCTTTGTGTTTCCTCAGACAGTGTTTACCTGTTGAGCTATAGTGGAAGTATAGTAACAAAAAGAGGAAGCTTCATATTAGCTTCATATTAGCTTCAATAAACTTTTAAATACATATACAATACAAAGGAGGCCTGGAGATTTTAGCCCCCATCACTTAAATTGTAAGTGCATTATGGAGGGATCTTCATCTATGGCCATCTATTCCATCTATCTATAGCAAGAAAAACCTATTTCAATGTTCATTTAGGAACCTGACTATTGTTTGAAGACAGACTTGAAAAATTGTGATCCGGTCCTTAAAGCAATGTACGTACTGTATGTTAAGTCTTGTCAAGCATTGTGTGTTTGTGTGCACTTTATGATTAAATGATATAACTTAGATGTTAGATCTATGAGTAATGTGTCTACCTTTGGATTAAACTGATTTATTAATCTTTGCTAACTTCTAACTTATTTACAGTATCTAGTGGTATTTATTCATGAACAGAAGAAAGTTGTGTCTTACATTAGAATAATCTTTCCATTTTCCACCGATATCTTTGAACTGCCAGCGTGGAAATCTGAAGAAGAGAATAATGTTAAAAACATTTACAGTACCATTCATGCATTTTGCAAACAGCCTCATACTAAATGAGTCTCCTGACCTGCTGTTCTGTTCACTCCCATTGCCAGCAGTCCTCCTCACGGCTCTTGTAGTCCCGATCTTGTTGTTGACTTGACACATTCCTATGATGAACCGGTATAGAGAGAATTTTAGTGCCAATTTTAACTCCTGTTCTCAACAAAAAGAAAAAAGACTGTACATATTTTTTATATATGTAAGTGTGCGTTACTTGTAAAATCCAGTGTATAGGAGAATCTGTTGATCTTGAAGCGTAGCTGGCCCTGTGGGTTCAGCTGGTATTGTGTTTCAATATCAGTGCTGCCGAAGCCACATATCTGCACACATGCAAACAAGATCAAACAAATCCATGTTATACTGTGTGTGAGCTTTCATTAGAAAGGATTGTCTTGAAATTATTCTCAATTTGACCAACAGATGCCACTGTTGATTATTTCACATTTTATTTACTTGGAAAAAAGAAGAATGAAAGTTTCTTATCTTAAAACATCATACTAAAAAGTACCTTAAAATCGTAAAAGTTATGGTTTCTAGCTGTAAGTATGATAAAAACTATCAGTGTTAACTTTCTTTTGGAAGTTTTGAGAATAAACTTCTGACTCCAGCTACCTGAAATTGTCGGGTGCCATACTTACATATGCATCGTATTCTGTCCATTCCCCCTCCTCTCCCATGAACTCCCACTTGAAGCCTCCATCAGTGAGTTGTGAGGAGGAAGCCGCTGGAGGAACTGAGGCGGAGTAAATGCTGCGAGGACATGAAGAGACTATCATACATGTTCAAACCTGTGTACCTTTCCTATTTAGACAAAAATATAAATCCTAGAGATGGAAGGTCTTACCTCCCTGCGTTGGAAGTGAATTTTGGACGTCTGCGGACATTCCTGCGCAGGCCCGTGATGCAGTTTGTTTGGGTCATGGCTGCAGAGGCAATTAGTTAAAACTCAGTGTGCACACGCACATTTATCAAAATTACCAAGCTCACACAAGCAAAAATGACATACTGGAGAAGTCGAGTCTGTAGCTTGTAGAGCCCACTGTGAAGCTGAAGGTTCCCCGAGGGTTTAGAGAGAACTGATGCTCCACATCTTTACTGCTGACTGAGGAGGCCTGAGTGCTCAAGCCCTGAAGAAGAGGAGGAAAGAGGATGGACAACAGAGGGAAGTGGTGACTTTTTGTGTTATGTTGATCAAGAATGAATATAAGATTTGTAGAAAACCTATAACTCCTCACCTGGGATCCATATTCCCGCCACAGCTGGTCATCTCTGAAGTACCAGCCTATGTCCTCAGTCTGGCCCGGAGGAAGGAAGCTTAGTCTCTGAACCTTTAAAGCTGTGTTCAGCGTCTGCAGTTTATCAAAGTCTATAAACACTGACCCATGACTAGTGTTGATGGTGATTCCTTTAGCTCCAGGTTGGCAGTAGTGGGTCTCGATCACATGGTCATTGTCAATTTGCAGCCACTGTTGTCCGTCTGACAGCTGCCACACATAATGTTTCCCATTGGCTGTGAAATAGAGCAACATGGGTTAATATCATGTATTTATTGTTCTATATGATCTAGGTTATTGACAAAGAGTGGGCAGTTATAAAAGCAAGTCAAAGCCAGGTTAATGTCTGTCATTTGGATGAGCGTGGAGCTAGTTAAGATAGTCCAGGTGCACTTCCTGGTCTGTGAATGTGTTTGTAGAGATTAGACTAGAAAAGTGGACATAAAAAGCTGATATATTCACATGGCATGTTAACTCTTTACCTGAGGGAGGTACTCCACCCATATATAGGCCTAACTTTCTCATTTAAAAAAACAACAGCTTCAACTTTAGACATCTAATAATACTTGCAATGTTGTTCTGTTCGTTGTAAGTCAATCCTTATCAATGGCAATCAGCTAAAAGGCTCAAATATAGACCTACGTGTAAGCAGCAGGAATTTATATTAGTTTACATACCTAGAGTCGTCTGCGAGGAATAACTCATCTCGTCCTCATTTTCCTTTAAATCATAGCAACAAATACAAATAGATTACAAAGAGACTTTAGACAATTATCGGCAGAAGAGTCTGTGAAGCTCATAGCAAAGACTGATTTCAAGGAGGAAATGTTTTGTAGACTTACCGAGCTCCGAGAAAAGAACACTGCAATAATGAGAAAAAGGCTGATTACACAAACAGAAAGAGAGCAATATTTATTTGTATTTGAGACTTTAATTAAAACTTTCAATCGTTTCATTAAATCCCCTTTACTTACTCTTAGTAAGAGACCGACGTGAAGTCAAAATTGACTTGTCAGGAAAGCTGTCATCAACTTTCACTTTCATTTCTCTACAATATGACACCAAATGAAACCATAAGTTTTATGTGAATTATTATCCTGTTTAAAAAGGGTTGCCTGACGTTTTTGTTTGGTAGACGATAGGATATAATATTAATCGCCTTTTGACTGCAGTAAAAACACGTTAAGGCACATTTACTATATTATTTACTGGCCACTAATGTGGGAAGTTTCGTCAAGGTATATTAGCCCGTATTTTGTAATTTGACATTTATTTAAATGACTGTGTTCTCATACAGTTAATTCGCTGATTGGTTACAGCAGGGATATGTGGATGGATCAATGGCAGCACCTTAACACTGCTGAGGAGGTTTTCTAGTTAAATTTGAGAATATTCAAGACCCCCTACAGACATGTTTTAAGACATGAAAAATAGTCTGCTTTAAATAATAATTTGTGTTGAGATGATTTTAGCTCAAAAAGTTCAATTACATTTACTCATTCTCCCTTATTTATATATATCCAGAATCTGTATGCATATGTTTTTCATTCAAAAGTTCAACTACTAGACATTATTTTGTCTCCTTCTTCACTGAAAAGTAAATTGTCAATGTATGTGTGCACTGGAGGCTTATTTTTATCTCCGATATGGGGACAAAGATTTATCCCCTCATAGTGATTTATGCTGCTTCACTCATAAAACCATATAAAATATCTAAAATAAAAATAGCCTATTTTGAAAAAAAATCTAAGTAAGTAAATGGCTGCAACGTGAGAACAGTCATTAGTGCAAACAATAATAAAATCAGAAAAGGACTTTGGACTGTCAGCGCTCATGTGTCAATAGAGATGACACTGCGTCTGACGCATTAAATGGACCAAGGGCTACGTAACGACGCAGTAAATGGACTAGGGATTTCCTCCTCCCTTGCTCGGATATTTGCAGAGATATGGGTTAAAAAAATCTGTACTCCACAGGAAAGCATAAAAAGACAGAAGTCCGTCATCAAACCAGACTTAGTCTGACGAGCAGGTATCTACTGTAGCCTGTTTATTTTATCATGACAGCACGCTGTGATTATTTTCTATTCAATATTGAAGTTTCCATAGAGCTTAAGTAAACAGTGACTTGCAAGAATGACATTAAGTGTATTGGCACGTCTGGCAACATTTGACCTTTTGTTTTGTTGTATGTGATTACATCTCCTGTATGTCTGCGTGAAGAAAGGACCAGGAATAAACTTGACATCACATCCCTGGGGGTGAATATATCGCGCTAACCTGCATATACGTGTTAAACCTAGAAATAAGGTGACACAGAGAAACATTTCCCCCTTCAGCAGATAAATGTGAAAACAGCTTCAATCCCTACATATACATTATTTTGCACAGAATGAAATAACAACGACCAAACACATCTTTGAGTGAAGGGGGAAAGTACTGGTATCATCTCATATTGACTCAAAAACAACAAAACAGACAGTAATGCTTTTTTCCTTTTTTTTTTTTTTTAAAACTTGCATTCAATATGATCCCAGTTCAGTGCAGGTTACACATGTACATCAGTTCTACACAGAATACTTTAGTATGAAGCAGAATAAGATATGAGGCTGGCCTTCCAACCTTGAGTAAAAAACGATATGAATTGAGCTGAAGAATCCACAATCATAAGTGTTTTTACGGCATAATGTAACCACCTGAGTCACCAGCTTCAGAGGTATGTCATGTAAAACCAATGTGCAAAGGCAGCATAGTAAATAACCTTGAATTTGCACTGGGTTTGGTTTGGCAGTTTGTAAATATGTTAGAGCATGAATGTACCATCAAATATTATATCTAATAATTATTGCAGTGTTTGTCTATTTGTTAATTTTCTTCTTCATATTCTGTAGCACCATAAATTATTTGCATCCCTCTGGCACGGAAGTGCACAGCAAATCATGTCTTATGAAACAAATCAAATTAGAAATTATGATGGCATCACTTATCCCCCTCTAATGTAAACACAATGTTAGATTTTCCATAAAGAGGCCAATGTAGAAACAAACCTATTGAAAGCCAACAATAAAAAGTATTCTCCCAACACACAAAATAAATGAATATCCGATTAAAGCATAGAATACGATATTGCACAATTGTGTTCTTAAGGTCTTCATAATCCTCTTTTGTGCTCACACCAACACACGTCTGATGTTGCGCGTATGTTTGGTCTTCAGGTTGGTTTGGATCATCGCTGTGGAAAATAACAGGAAAACAAAATAGAATTTAATTTTCCATGTGGTGTTTCAGGAGTTTTAAAAGGCAGTTACAATATATTATAACTGAGACTCTTTATTAGTTGTTCATTGTATTTTCTCTGTCCATAAATTTCCCAGGGAGAGCTGGAAAGAACTATACAATTTGGCTCCAATAATAGGTGGAGCAAAGAAAAAATTTATGTTTATGCTTAGTTTAGCATAAGCTAGCCTGGCTCTGTCCAACGATAAAATCTGTGTATATAAACCTCTAAAGCTAACTAATTAAACTGTTATATCTTGTTAGTTTAATCCATATAAAAACCAAAGTGTAAAAAGAATAAGTTGTGCTTATAGGAGTGGTTATGTTATGTTTCTCCCTGCTTTCAGTCTTTATGCTAAGCTAAGCTAAGCTAAGCTAGCCGGCTGCTTGCTGCACATATTTACCCTAAAAATATGAGAGTAGTATATCAATCTTCTCGAAAATGTGAAACTATGTTCCTTTAAGTGTAACATAGAGTGTTTTAGTCAGCATAGAGTAGGTCTGCTTAACATGCAAAAAGGGACATTTCTCTACAGGCTAGCATACAATTAAACATGTTTGAAGAATAACATTTCCAGTAATAAATTAATAATTCATGAATATTTTGTTGGGTTTAAATGGAGCAGTTTTTTCAAGGAAACTCATCTGCAGCTACTTTAAACTCACCACAACTAACTAAACTCTAATAGCAATCTCTATTTTACATATAGCTAACTCCTAATTGCATATAGTTCTTTCCAGAGAACTTTAAACAAATTAAATGTTGCCATTTTTTCTCTTATTACAGTATTTAAAACATGACTCAACCTCCAAAGTCCAGCTGGTAGGAGTGTCCGTTCACTTTGAAGGTCATTTTGCTGTTGGGGTTTTGCTGGAACTTCCTCTCAATGTCATCGCTGGTTACTGAGCTTTCAGTTGAACTGCCCCTCTGCAGAAACAAGGTCATTCAAATCATAACAATGCTGAAACGTATCACAGCACTATTATTCAGAGACATATAAAGTTTCTCAGCTAAATATAAACTCCACTCTGCAGATAACCTACCCTTTGTTTGAACTCATGCCATTTTCCACTGTCTCCCTCAAACTGCCATTTTGGTTTGGTGCCTATGTTAAGGTTCTGTAAACCTTGTGCTGCCTGAGAAGCTCTGTAACAAGAAACATCAAATTATGGATTCTGTCACAAAATTAAAGAAACATGATGGTTGGAAAGCAAATGACTTGAAGGAATAGCTTGACATTTTGAAAAATGGCAACTGCTCCTAGCCAAGAAATAGTCCATTAAATATCCCTGTAAATTGGCAAATTGTCATCTTTGCACTTTGGTTTTTGTATGAATTAAACAAACAAGATATAATGTTTAAATTAGTGAGCTGTAGATGTGCTGGTAGTTATATATATTTTTTTACCTTTGTACAGCGCCAGGCTAGCTCCCCCCCACATTTCCAGTCTTTATGCTACGCTAAGCTAACTGGCTCTAGGTTGTGGCTTCAGAGCGGTATGGAGCGTCTAATCTAACTCTTGGTCAAATAAGCAAATTTCCCCAAATATCAAATTATTCCCTTAAAATTATTTGAACAATTATTGACCCCTGTTGGAAAATAGCATGACATTCTCCAGTGGGATGCAGCTTCTGTCTCAGCAGTTTTTTTTTTACATATTTCTTATTAACTGGACTGAAATTTTATCAGTTACGCCAACAAATAAAATCCAAACTCACGCTGCTCCTGCTTGTTGTTGTTGGTACACTGGACGACGAGTAACTCTCCTCTTTCTATTATGACTCACCTGTCGCATCTCTAACAAAAGACAAAGAGGAAAGAATCAGGTTGGTGTGTAAAATTCAGTTGGACTGGTGTTATAAAAATGAGCATGCTGTGATGGTTTTGTGAGTATACTACACCTGGGAATTTAATCTCAAAGGTTTCTGAGCCCTTTCTGAAAGTAAAAGAGCTTGTTGGGTTACTCTGGAACTTCACCTCTATGTCAGAGTTCTTCACAGGACTGGGGTTACCCTTTGAATCCTGTCAGAACAAGTAAAAAAAACCCAACAATTAACAAAACTGACAATGAAGATTAAGAAAAAATGTTTTCAAAGCTTTAAATTCACACTTGAAATTACAATAAATATGGGACTTGGTGTAAGCCATCTACCTTCTCTCCATACTTGATCCACTTATGACTCAAGGTGCAGTACCAAATCCACACAGTGTTTCCATCATCCAAACGTCTCACTTTCAGTCTCTTTCCATACACTCTCATTTTGTTAAAATCTATACTCACTGCCCTGCAGAAAGTGAGAAAAACAACAACCAGGTCATTCCCTGCTTGTACTCAGACAGTAATCAAGCATATTTTTTCAGTGCTTTACCCATATTGTGTGTTGTAGATTTTAATGCTTTTGGTGTGGGGCAGGGAGTACTGGGCCTCAATAATGTGATCATTATCAACATCCATCCAGCAACTTCCATCATTCAGCTGCCACTGGTAGCATCGGCCATCAGTAAGCTTTTCATCTAATAAAAAAAGACATAATATTGACTTAAAATTAAATTGAGCAACACTTAACAACACTAACAGTGAATATTATTCTATTTTTAAGGGGAATTAAAGCTGCAATAATCTATATTTTTATATGAACAATGTATCAAATGACTATGTGAAAGGTATCTGTCATGATGACAAACCCATAAAGAATTTTTACTCGACTATAGAGCTTTTTTTTTTTGCCTCTTTTAGCTCATTGTTTTGGGTTTTTTGAAAAAGCTCGGATAAACCTCTTGTATGCTACCTGCCCAGCACGTAACAGCAGACAAAGTTAGTGATGACTCAGTGAGTAAAGTGGAACATTTAACAGCCTAAGCGCCAAATATTTTTCTCCAAAGTTGTTGGAGACCAAAAAAAAAGGTTAAAATCACAAACAACAACAGCAAAAAAAATCCCTTACTGCAGCTTTAAGTAATCTAACATTTATCAGCTCTGTACTGCTGACCAAGATTCATGTTTAGCAACAGGCCTGATGTAAAAAATGAATTAAGAATGTAATATTGTAGTTATTTTGTTTCATAGATAAAACTTCTAAATGTTTATTTCATTAACTTTTGGTCTTTTTTATCTAATGGACAAGCCTCTAATATAATGCATTCTCTTTCCAACCCTGTATTTTTACAATTGGAAAGATTTTTCTTGCTAATGACAACAGGGATCCAAAAACACATTAAGTGAAGAGGTGCTATTTCATTATCTACACTTTATACTGTATTTAACAAATCACATTGGTCAGTGAAGTCATTACAATCCAGACAACATATGATAATCTCAATCCTTAGAGCCTCGATTCAGATCAGGAAATGGCTGTAACAGGAAAAGAAGAAATCTCAGAAGAGCAACAGGAAGCAGGGGATCACTTTTCCAGGATGGATAGAAACACTTGCAGTAGTTTTACTGTTGTTGTTAATAATTGTATGTGTTATGGATATTCCATAACTGACCAGGACAACAGAATGTCAAGCTGTACTCCTCTGTTCTCTCAAACAGAAGATAACACATGTTGTTTAATAAACCAGGAGCCTCACAGGCGAACCAAGGCCAGAATGCAGGTCATCATCAGACGCAACAAGACAAACCAAAGATACAGATTTAGGTCATAGGTTTATGATTCGGAACTGACGAACTAGTTTCTATGATTGGCTTAAAGGCTGGTTTTGGACTGTGAGGGTCAGACGAGTTTGGGGACACCGTACGAACAGGAGGTGTCCCTTGAGTCGCTCTCCCTTGCAAGGTTCTTCATTAAAGTTTTCCCAGAATCATCATACGAAGTTTGGTTTGGTCTTCTCTTCTTCAAACTGACAACTGCCAGTGCATCAGCTCCGAAAATCCACAACAATTTGGCGTCACGAACAGGATTTCAACACAACAAAGACGTGGTAAGTGCATAATTTTATTTTATTATTGTGCCTTACCATGTCTGCGTTTGACGAAATCGCAAAGAAACTGTGCATCACTTTCACTTTAAAGGTGGTCACAAAGTGAACAAAAAAAAAAAAGCAAAAAGCTGATGGTTAAAGAATCTAAACACATGAAAATGTGTTGAAACTGTGCAGTGATAAGCAGGTGCAAAGCATGTGGTTGTGAAGAGGTAAAAAAAAGGCAGAGTTGAGTGAGTCTTAACTCCTGCAGTGCCACAAAAGTGGCTGGGGTTTCTGGGCTAGCTTCGGGCTACGTCCGGCACAGGGGGACCCACCTGAGGTTTAAACTATAGAAAAGACGTTTTCGGGGTAGGATTTGGCCTATTTCGTTTAAGCCAAGATCGGGGATCATCCACTCTGTGTCCTGTGAGAAATGTTTTCAGACTTGGGATTCTAAGTCCTAGAGTCGGGCGCCGGTAAAAATTTTTTCAAACTCAGAGACGAGGTACAACTAGAATGACACATTCACATCTGGAAAGACATACAAGATCGAAAACTAACATTTTAGAGCCCCCTCTAAACATTACATCCACCTCAATAAATGCTCCAAAAATCATGGTTGGCAACACAGCTGTCTGCAAACCATGGACTCCTGCTGAGATAGTTGGAATGACACAAAATGCCCCCAATCCGACCACAAACCCAGATGAATACTGGGGATGGTTAAGATATGTATGCTCTGTGTATAACTGTCTGATACCTGATGTTGAACAATTACTTGCTGGCTCATACAGAACGGAGTGGGATTTGTGCAAAGGTGAATTTCTTTTCCCTGCTCGGACAGAGGATGGCCAGTGGCCTCCTCATAGAACCATGATTGACTGGTTAAATGAAGAAGCAAAAACAGCAATAAGAAAATGTGCACGACAGCGCACTGACTTTAATAAAGTAATTCACTGTGTCCAAGATGCATATGAAACTGTACCTGAGTTTGTTAACAGATTTACACGTACTTGGGATAGCAATGCAGGAATAGGACGAGAAGGAAATGAATATTTTGTTGTTACAACCTTTGTGCAAAATCTAAAACCAAATGTTGCAGCTGCATACAAATTGTCTGTCACCGATTGGCAAACCAAAGACTGGAAAGCAACGGTAAACAAAATGATGGCGCTAGATAGGTGTGAAGTTTTTGCTGAAGACAAATCTGCCTCCTTCCCAAAACAAATGTTACAGCATGCGCGACAGGGGGGTGGACAACAGCATTTCAAAAACAATAACAAGCGAAAACCGGGAAAGTGTCACAAATGTGGGAAAGCGGGACATTGGGCTAATGAGTGTAGAAGTGGTCGTCGTCAGAACAAGCAAAATTACCCATTCCAGGATCACCAAACAAGGAATTTCCAACAAACAGCCCCCCTTGCTTTACCACAACAACAACAACAACCACTACCACCTCCTCCACATGTTGATAATGTGAATCATGGACAATATTACAATCAAGCATAGGGAGGCCATAGAGGGGCAGGATCAGAAAAAACATTTCCCATTCAAGCAGCTGTAATTCGACTTTCAAAAGATCCTTCAGAAGATCCAATAATGCCTGTTGAAGTAAATGGTAGTAGAGTTGACATTATGGTAGATAGTGGGGCCACAATTTCCACTGTTAAAGCTGATGAGCATGTATGTACACCAACACCTAATTTTGTCACCACCGTGGGTGTTTCCGGCGTTCCTGTTGTTGAGCCACTATCACAGAGAGCTAAAATAACTGTTGAAGGTTCAGATGTGCAACATTCTTTCCTGATTTCTGAGAAAAGTCCAATTAATCTCATGGGACGAGATTTACTTTGCAAGCTACATGCCACCATTCAATGCACACCTGATGGATTGTTTTTAAGCCTACCTGATGTGAAGGCTGCTCATGCATTTCAGTTTTTGAAAACTATTGCTGATTGTTTGTATTGTTGGTCATTGACTGATTTTAACATGGCTTCCAGTTTCACAGTATCTAGCATTCAAAAAATTGCTCAAATTTCACCAGCATGTGCAACACAGATGTCTGCCATGAGGCCTGTACTACAGTGTCACTGTACAGCAGCATTTAACCCCCCAGAGGTGTACAAACAATTAGCTGATGTGTTTTTGAATACACAAGAGGGGTTGGAGTGTGAACAATGTTTGTTTGTTGGTCCACAAAGATGTGCAATTCCAATTCGGTTATCTGACGCACAGCGCAAATTGGTTAATGATAAAGATTCATTTCCATACATCACTGTAGCTGTCTCTCCTGGCTGTGACCCACAACAGCTTGAAAGCATGGTGGCACAGTGCCAGGCATTGAGAGGAGCTGCGCAGACTCCTCAAACTCAAACAATAACACACTTGGGCCTTGAGCTGTACATGTTATCTTTAACTGAGCACATCCAGCTACCTCAGAGTAGGTTTGTTTTGCAACAACCACCCCTCCCCACACAGTATGGGCCTCCATCAGAGCTTTCAGAGGTTCCATCTATTTTATGGGCTAAACATAAAAACCATGTGGGTTTTGTGAATTCGGCTCCACCTCACGAAGTCACACTCAAACCTGGTGCTAAACTACCAATGGTCAGGCAATACAATTTGCCACACAAGTCAATTGCTGGTATTGAAGGTGTAATTCAGTCTTTACTGGATCAAGGTGTGTTGGTTCAAACAACAAGCCCATGTAACACACCCATTTTACCCATTCCAAAAGCAAACCGCCCAGATGAATGGCGTTTTGTACAAGATTTGCAAGCTATTAATAGCATTGTAGTGCCAACAGCTCCAATTGTGCCAGACACAAATTCGATTTTAGCTTCACTACCATCCAACTCAACACACTACACAGTCATTGATTTGAGTTCAGCTTTTTTCTCAATCCCGTTGCATCCAGATAGCCAGTATCTGTTTGCATTTACATTCAAAGGAAAACAGTACACCTGGCAGCGTTTGCCTCAGGGTTTTGTCGAGAGTCCTACAGTTTACGCAGCAGCAGTGAAACGGGACTTGGATGACCTCCACTTTCCAGGGGGCTCCACTCTCCTACAGTATGCAGATGACCTCCTGATAGCTTCACCATCACAGGAAGCTTGTCGAACGGACTCCATCTTGCTCCTACAGAGACTAGCTGAGTGTGGTCATAGAGCATCACTTGCCAAACTGCAATTTTGTCGGTCTGAGGTGACATACTTGGGTCATGTTTTGAAAAATGGACAGCGCCTGTTGTCACCGGAGAGGTTGAAACTGCTGGTTAACATGCCTCCTCCCACAACCAAGAAACAAATGCTCTCGTTCTTGGGGATGGCGAATTATTGCAGACATTGGATCTTTGAGTATGCTGCTATGGACTCTGTTTTGCGAAACGCCACACTGCAATCAGCTCCTCCCAAGGTGCAGTGGACTGAGGACATGAACAAAGCTTTTCAGGACCTGAAACATGCTCTCACCTTGGCTCCGGCATTGGGGCTGCCGGACTATCATCAGCCGTTCCATCTGCATGTACATGAACGAGATGGCTTTGCTACAGGCATTCTCGTGCAAAAACATGGGTCTCATTACCGTCCAGTTGCGTACTACTCCTCTCGACTAACCCCTGTGGTTCTTGGCATGCCAGGTTGCTTAAGAGCGGTGGCCGCCGTTGCCATCATGATTGAGAAATCTTCTCCAATTGTACTGGCTCATGACTGTGTTGTGCACGTTCCACATGCAGTACTTCACATCTTGAACACATCTGCTACCCAACACATGACAGCTGCACGTCGTTCAGGCTATGAAGCAATCATTCTTCATAGTCCACACATCACTTTAAAACGCTCACCTCCATTGAATCCAGCTACTCTCCTTCCATTGATTGACACAGATGATGAGCATGATTGCATCACAACTATTGACCTGTGTACATCCCCAAGGCCAGACTTGTTGCAGACACCAATACCCAATTCTGATTTGATTTTTTACACTGATGGTTCAGCTAGCAGACCATCTGATAGCACACATCTAGCTGGCTATGCAGTAGTTAACGATTGGGGGGTAGTAGAGGCAAAAGCACTGCCTCCAGGTACCTCTGCTCAAGCAGCAGAACTGTATGCTCTAACTAGAGCGTGTATTCTTGCTTCTGGTAAGGTGGCTACTATTTACACTGACTCAAGATATGCATTTGGCGCTGCTCATGATTTTGGCCAGTTATGGAAGATGAGAGGTTTTGTGTCATCTTCTGGAAAACCACTACAGCATCACACTTTGGTTAATGACCTGTTAGATGCTATTTTGCGCCCATCTCAGCTTGCAATCATCAAATGTGCTGCTCACACGAATGGAACTGATCCTGTTTCACGAGGAAATGCAATGGCTGACACTGCAGCCAAACAAGCGGCACTTTCCTCTCCCTCTTTGGTACTTCAATGTGCCTCCACACAACCTACCAATCCAATTCCAGTTCCTTCCGCTAATGATGTCGTGACAATGCAAAATCACGCTGATGACAGGGAGCGAAGTCTTTGGTTGCGTAAAGGTTGTAAAGTTGACGCGGAGTCTGGCTTGTGGCTCCACCCTGATGGTCGACCGGTTTGCCCTCGAGCTCTCCTTCATGTACTGGCACGTGTGACGCATGGTCCAGCGCATGTTGGAAGAGGGGTGATGAATGATGTTATTCGCTCACAGTGGTTTGCTCCAGGCATTACTCAAGTTTCACAAACACTTGTGGATAGTTGTATGATATGTCAACAGACCAGAAAAAAGAATAGCACAGTGAAACATGACCACTTAGAACCCCCATCAGGTCCTTTTGTAAATATGCAAATAGATTTTGTACATATGCCAAGCTCACAAGGCTTCAAATACTTGCTAGTCATAACCGACAGGTTCTCGAAGTGGGTAGAAGCTTTTGCAACGAAAAAAGAAGATGCAAGAACAGTTGTAAAGTGTCTGCTAAAAGAGGTAATCCCTAGGTACGGAGTGCCGCAGGGAATAGATAGCGACAGAGGTCCAGCTTTTGTGTCAAAAATCACTCAGGGACTGTCAGAAATCTTAGGATTTAAGTGGCAGTTACATGTTCCTTATCATCCACAGAGTTCAGGTCAAGTTGAGAGAATGAATGCAACTATCAAAGACAGATTGACCAAAACAGTCCTAGCCACAGGCCTGAAATGGCCTGATGCACTGCCGATTGTGCTGTACTCCATTCGGAGTGCACCAAGTGCAACTACAGGACTGAGTCCTCACGAGGTGCTGATGGGAAGACCAATGTCCACAGGGACAAGTCCCCCACTGACACCACACAAAGCTACTCTGCTTTGGACGGATGAGTTCATGACTGAGTATGTGAAAAGACTAACAGAGATTTTGAGAAAGTATCATTTACAGGTGGCTGACAGACTCCCCAAACCATCGGAAGAACCAATTCATTCCTTTCGAGAAGGTGACCTGGTATTAATCAAATCTCTGGAAAAAGTGTCTTTGTCTCCTAGGTGGAAAGGTCCATACCAGGTGCTGCTGACTACTAGGACGGCCCTGAAGGTCGAAGGCAGAGCAGAATGGATCCACGCCACAAGGTGCAGACTGGCCCCCCCAACCACTGGCGGAGGAGAGCAGAGCCCTGGCAGGTAACCGGATGGTTACTCCTTTTTTCTCTCCTGTTTAGTAGGTTCGGGCAGGGGACAGGTCAAGTCGGTCCAAATGAGAGAGAGACAGGAGTCTCTCTGATTCCAGGCGAAGGAGAGCGGAAAGGCTTTCCTTCTCATGACACAGTCGGTGCCATGAACCCAGTGCCCCATGGACAGGGGCGCCCTTTGCAGAATGATCCAGAAAATGCAGACCAAGAGCCAGATCTTGGACATACGGACAAATCAATGAGCCCATTGGGACTCTACAACACTATGGCGGTGGTCTACATATGATAAAACACTGTTTGAGACGAAGCAGAGTTCATCCACGTCGACGAAGATCTTGGAGTGCAAATTTCCAGGAGAAGGGGGGAGAACTGGTGTCTTTGGGTCATGGGGGTCCGGATTGGTCAGGTTCCTGACCACTCTTGCTGTTGCTGTCTTCCTTTTCATCCTCCTCTGCTCATGTGTAGGTTTGATAATCAAGCTGGTAGTGAAAAAGACCACAGGGTCTGTACTCCAAGCAGCCCAGGTGCATGTCACTGGAAACACTGCAGATCATAATCACACAGGTTTGAGGTATTATGATTTTGAAACTTTCCAGGACTGGATGAGGCGTTTTCACCCAGGTATCATTTCAGATGAGGAGGAGGAAACTCAAAATCTGTAGGTTTAATGTTTCTAAAAGCTTTCTTGGTATAAATCACTCACACCGTGCTAAATTGAATAGAGTTATGTTTGTTTGTACTTCATAAAGTTGAAGAAACATATCATTTTCTATTTACAGGTGACATCTTAGAATAATTTTTTGATTCTTTAATGATGTGATTATTAATCTTATGCATTTTTAGTTTGAGAAAAGTTGTAGAAATAGAGTAGTGTTAATGATTAATCTCTTAAATATCTAGTCATCTTATATGTTTTTCATTAATGTGATTGAATGTTTAATTATTTTTGAAATGTGTGTTTGAAAATTGATGAAAATGAAGAGGATCACTCCAGGAGGATGGATTCCACATCACCATGCATCGTATGTGCTAGTAACCTCTCCATGGTGATGGCCCTCTACTGTACGCAAAGTGCATGGGTTGAAGACTTCACTTTGTGATTGATTTGTTTTATTGTTATGATGTAATCAAATGTTTGTATGACTCCCCTTTAAGTTGCTAGGATTTCATCTAGTAAGAGGCAGGAAGTGTCTTGTCTTAGGTTGTTTGCGCATGTGACTGGTGACCTCTGTCAATGACCTCCTTTAACGCTTTGGTGTTCTAGGAGATCTTCTTTGAGGATTTGCCTCACTACTGCCCCTGGTGGTTGGAAGACAGAACTCATGGGTCACATGACAGTTGTTTTAAAGGGGTACATAAGAGGGGTTTTTTATCTAATTTACTGATTGTTTGCTTTTATTGTTATTGCATTATGTGTTTAAATGATTATGTGTTTTGATGATTTTACTTTTGATTTTGTTCAATGCAATTGTTGATTCTTGTATTACTTTTGTGTGAGAATTGTTATCTGTTGTGCGGATGTTGTTTCTACTCTGTTTGTGCCCTTACAGTCCACCAGTCCAGTCATAAATTGGTAATTTGTATTGATCTTTTGATCAATAAGAGGGGATTGTTATGGATATTCCATAACTGACCAGGACAACAGAATGTCAAGCTGTACTCCTCTGTTCTCTCAAACAGAAGATAACACATGTTGTTTAATAAACCAGGAGCCTCACAGGCGAACCAAGGCCAGAATGCAGGTCATCATCAGACGCAACAAGACAAACCAAAGATACAGATTTAGGTCATAGGTTTATGATTCGGAACTGACGAACTAGTTTCTATGATTGGCTTAAAGGCTGGTTTTGGACTGTGAGGGTCAGACGAGTTTGGGGACACCGTACGAACAGGAGGTGTCCCTTGAGTCGCTCTCCCTTGCAAGGTTCTTCATTAAAGTTTTCCCAGAATCATCATACGAAGTTTGGTTTGGTCTTCTCTTCTTCAAACTGACAACTGCCAGTGCATCAGCTCCGAAAATCCACAACAGTATGTACAGAGTAGACAAGAGACAGGAGTTTCAGGGAAAATGCAAACCAACTGCTGATGCATTAAACCCTCTTTCTCCTCCTCTACCACCTTACCTGTAGATGTTGATCTGTCCGAAGACCTGTTGCTTCCACCAAAGGAAGATCTTCCACCTCCGGGGTGCTTCAGCTTACATTTGGATCCTTTGCGACAGTTTCCTTTCAGGGCAAACTTGCAAACATGCAAGTAAGGGCACTCGTCACCGTCCCGACAGCTGCCTCTGTTGTAAAACTTGCAAGGCTCCCTCTACGCACACAGATAAAAACTTAGTTAGATAGTTTGTGTTAAGTCTAGGTTACAGTGGGTTTATGACTCCGGCAACTTCTCTGTCCATACACACACCTGACCGTCGTCGGATTCTTCATCTGAATATTCGTCACTGTCTGTCTCATCACTGACGTAAGATTCACCTTCAGATGTGTTTTCCTCATCAGACTCTGGAAAAAATTGTACAAAACCCGAGGAGACAAAGGAGAACACATATTAAATGTTCAGATGTTTTGTGGACACTTAACAATGATGGTGGAAGTGTTGATATCTTTAAATGTAAACTTAAAATTTACCTCTTTAGTCTGGCTTTTGATAAAGAATGATTTATAGACATTATTTACTTTATTTTATTCACTTATTTTATTGTATTCATGTTGTCAAATTTTATTTTATTATCATTAATATTATTATATATGTTTAACTCTCTTATCGATTGTATTTCTTTGTTTCTTTTTAATCTATTTTATTTAGTTTTTATTTCACTCTTTTTCATTTTATTATAGCTTTTAAATCTATTTTATTTTATTATATTTTCATATTTTCGTGTTCATTAGTTTCAAATTATTTTTTACTGTTTACTGTCAACACTTGTTCTGTTTATTATTGGCTGTCAGCACTTTGAATTGCACTATAACCTGTATGAAAGGTGCCATATAAATAAAGTTTGATTGATTGATTGTTATGAAATGAGGTGGAGTGAGATTACATATAGGTGTATTGCTGACAAAGGCAGGGTAGAAACCACTAACTCCACTTGACACCACGACCATGAAAACACACCTTGACTCTTAAATAATTAAAATAAACGCACACAGTGTAAGCGCTAAATATGTGTCATGACCTTTCATGGACATAATCCTATAGAGATTTTATATTTTTGTAGCATTCCTATAATAATGGATGACATGGTCTTAGAATATTTCCTCATGTTCTGTTGTTGTTGAGCTGTTATCACCGTTGAACTACTTTCTGTGGTTACATAACGTTTCAATACTTTGAACTAGTAAACAAATAATTTGATAATAAATTAATAACCCTGCTTTTTTATAGAATAACAAATCATATGTAAGTAATTATAGGTGTTAGGTTAACTATCTACTGTATATCTCCAGTCTTTTATCTTATCATACCAGCAACTATCGAGATCTAGATCTACTAATCAGATTCTTTTAAATGTTCCCACTCAGAGCTTTATAAAGCTGCTTTCTCCTTTTATGCTGCAAAATACCATTACCTTAGAAACCCTCCCTTCTTTGAATAACTTGAAAGGTCTTTTAAAAACTGCCCTCAAGGAAACATGTTGCTGTTTTATTTAACCTTGACTTGAGGAGGACTGTGTTATGGATATCAACGGTATGGCCTGCATGCCTCTCTTCTCTTACTCTTTCCCTTTAGTAGCTTTTATGTATCGTCTGTGTTCTATTATGTGATTTTTCTTTTTATGTGGAACTGTCTTGACCAGGACTCCCATAAAGAAGAGATCCTGTATCTTAATGGGACCTTCCTGGGTAAATAAAGGATTTAAAAAAATGTCTCATTATAGACAGTTTTAAACAAACTGTACAATAAAGGGAGATCTGAAGTCAAATCCATGATGTTAATCTACTGCCTCCTGCTGGATTACAACATTACATGCAGTATATGGTCATTATCTACAAACTAGAAAATAGTAACTAAATAAAAGTTGGATAATAAACGTGAACACATTGAATAAACTTCAATTTAATGTGTAAATTAGAAAAATAAAGTAAAGCATGATTTTTACAGAACAGCTTCAGACTATAGTTATGTATTCCATGTAAGGGAACCCAATAAACGAAACTGAAACTTTATCTCCATTATGATTGCTGATGTTCTTACGATAAATCAGATGAGTGTTCAGACATGCATCATTCTCATTGCTGTCTTCCTTTTCCACCCTTTTGGGCATTTCGTTTGATATCAAGCGCTTTATGTCTCAATACAATAGATACAGCGGCCACATTGCCTACAGATTTTGTAATGAGGGCAGGTTAGTGTCACACACGGAGAAAAAAGTAGTTTGAAGGTAAAAAAACAACGCACACATCAAGCAAATAAACAACAGACAATCAAATAAACAACAAGCCAACAACTATGCAGATAAATACGAGTAAACAACAAACTACAGTAATGTTTAAAGGCTACTCACGAGCGGCAGACGCCATCCTCCAGCTTGCGATGCTTATTGAAGCCTACTTTCGTTTTCATTTTCTTACATTTTATGGAAAACAGTCACACCCATGTAACTGACCGAGAGGCTGGTAATGCTGTGCTGCCCCAGCGCCCACATAACTTCAGACTGAAGTCTGTATCATATATGTAACTAAAAAACACAAGTTTGCTGATTTAACTAAAAGCCCACTGACATCAGGAGGGATGTCTGAGTCTTGTGTTTGTGATTAATTTTGCTGCTGTCAAAACACTACATCCATGATAGATAGAAATATAAATGAATGATCAGCCTTGTAGGTTATAATTTTATGTATTATTATGCTTACTTTTAGTCTTGCACCCCCTACTGTACCCTCTATCTTTACTTGATTATTGGTATATTTGTTACATACACGTTTTTTTTGTTTATTTTCATGTATCAGAATCATCTTTATTGGACATGAATGTTTACGCATACAAGGAATTTGACTCTGGTTTAGTGGCTCTAAATGTATTTACACAAAATAACAACACAACAATCTTCAGAAATATACACAAGGAATGACTATATACAGGTGAAACCGCTTCTGTTGCCTGTACACAGTATACAAATGGTGCAAAGAAGTCAAGAGTGCAAGGAGTGTTGAGATAAATATTAAATGGTAATATAGTAGGTGGTTATGGTATATATAGCCTGTTCAAGTACACAGTAATGAGTGAAATGTATTGCATATTTTGTATTTTAAACTAAATAAATATCTATAATTTGTAGGTACAGTGGGTAATATAGTGTTTAAAGATTGTACCTGAGCTAACTGTTCATAAATGTGACAGAAGGGGGGCAGAAGCTGCTCTTGTTTTTGGTGGTTTTGGTGCACAGTGTTCTGTAGTGCCTACCAGAGGGGAGAAGTTGGATTTGATTTTTGATCTGATTTGATTTATTTGACATATCAAAACAAATATATATATAAATGTCATACACTGACAAGTACATATATATTTAGAATGTCGAGGATAACACAATAAAAAGTTAAAAGATAATTTATTTCCATTGTGGTCCTCTTTCGAGGCAGACAACGATAGCAAGACAAGTCACATATGACTAAGGTACCCTGTACCATCAAATAGGCTACAATAACAGAAGGTGTGAAGGGTCTGCAGTGATTTTACACGCCAGTTTCCTGACTCTGGAGGTGTACAGATCCATGAATATGTGTACATGTATATATGTGTGTTAGTATGTTCAAGCACCTTCTATCCTCCCTGGTATTATGCTCTACTGATGCCATTTTTTATAAATATATAAAGTTCACCGGAGAAACTGCAACCAAGTATGTCTCAGAAGTACTTTTCCAGTGTTTCTTTTGTATTGTGCTAAACCTCCGCAACGCTAGATGGCGATAGTGAGCTGATTCTGCCACTGACGCCTCCTCTCCAACAGGTGGCGGTGAAGCGCTCTGCGGCGTTTCTAATAAAAACCACCGAAGAAGAAGTTAGGGTCCCTCTGAAGGAGGACGCAGTATTCTTCTCCTACGAAGTGCACTTCATAGACAGAGTGAAACGAAGAACGGACAGTTGAAAAATATGGAGTATGAGGATCACGCGTACACGAGCACCACTTATGACAAAGTCAACCCCGTGGAGTTCACTTATAAAAGTAAGTATAGGCGACAGGAAACGTTTAAGTCAAGCTGGCCACATGCATGTGGAGTTAGCTTTGGCACCTACAATAGCAGGGGCTCCACGGTAAAAGTACACAAAAAGCACCTTTCAATTAAAAGTGAATGCGCTCAACTTTAGTAACTGAATCTCTGCATGTTAAATGTAGGTTTGTTTGTTTAATCGCAAACATAAAGCAACAGGCACAATAGCTACCAAACTGTTAAAGTAAAGATCTAATCAAAAAGAAAGAGTCCCAAGTTTTCTGTACATCTTTTTTTAAACATTAAAAGGGAAAAAAAGGAAAAGTGGCGGTCATAATAGACTGAAATACAGTCTGCACACAGAATGAAAACCAGAAGTATAATGTAATTTCATTAAAGGGAGTGGAAAATTGTGGACTGTTATTTTTTTGACCCTTCATTTTCAGCAGCTCCCATGAAGTGAGTTTTAATTCATTTCTTTTTTGTAATTTTTGTCTCTTACAGTGAGTTCTAAGGAAACTGAAGACTTTGTAAAGCTGAGGATTTCAAATATTTTCCTTTTCTCTGGAAGAAGAAATACTTCCATGTGGGCATGGAGGTATGCTGGCAAGTTAAAGCTCTTGGAGATATCAGCATGTGAAAATGGGAAATATGTAGATGTATAGGATGAATGTGGGATATAGTGATAGGATATTCTGCACTGAGATTTTTCTGTGCATTGTAAGTTTTACTGCCTTTTACACTTACAATAAAGTCAGGCTCAGACTACAGGAGTTTTAAAATCCTAGCCGATTTTGAAATCAAGTTGCACATAAGGAGAAACTTCACAGATGCTCTTCTCTCTAATCTTAAACATGCACACACTATATATTATATTATTGAGATTATCGTGCCAGAGGGAGTAATGCACCACCTCACGTGATCTCATAGGACGTAGATGTAAACAAAATGGAGACTGACATGGTGCAACAACTTGCTTTAGTAAAGCTCTTCTCTTTGTCCCTATGGTTATGATACGTCTTCGAAGACACGTTATATAGTCGTGTTCTTGCCACATATCAACAAGCCCTGCCTCCATCTCAGCTGTCCAACGCACCTGCACAACAGCTTGTTGTTGTTTCTTCACGGTCGCCATTTCAAAAGTCCTCTCGTTCACTTCCGTCTCCTTGCAGACTTGTCTCTCTCATTGGCTATTGTGGTCCTGCTCGGAAAGTAGTGACGTAATCATCCAGATTTTAAATCCTAAATATCAAATCAATGTCAATCAAATTATCGGGATGGCCCCGATGAGTCTGCAAGCAGTTCTGGAAGTTTAAGATTGGATCTTTAAACTCCTCACATTACCAGATAATCTTGGCCGAACATTGGTACTGACCAAGGTCCCAGACCAGATTTCTCCTCCGATTGTCAGGAGGGGTTGAATCAAGGATAAATTGGCCCAAAACTCCTGTAGTCTGAGCCCGGATTAAGACAGCGTCCATTCTTTTTTTCCCCCCTCATACCTTTAATTAAGACATTTTGCTCATCATGTTCCAGTGGTGAACTTGAGAATACATTTCCTTTTTAGATTTTTTTTGTTTTGCTATATCTTTCCACTGTTTCCTCCAGAAGTGATAAGAGTTTCCCATTGGGAGTCTTTGGTTTCAGTGTTTTAAACAAATGTCCTATTAAGAAAGCTCTGTTAACCTGGAAAACATAATGTTATATTAAGCCAAGTCAAGTTTATTTATAGAGCAAAATAACACAGATTACATTTGTACATCACTCAGATGCTTATATTTTCAGGGCCATCCTAAAACATATGGGTTTGCAACACAAGATGACCCATAGTCAAGCATCCAAAAAATGGGAAAACATGAAGAAGAGATACAAGGTACTACTTTTTTAAATGTCACTTAGATATATCCAGCATTTTGGCAGATTTTCCTCTTGACTTGTTGCCCTCTAACTGTCTCCTCAGGAGCTAAAGAGCCCTCCAGAAGGGGTAAAAGTCTTCCCTGAAACGTGGCCTCATTTCACTCTGATGGATGACGCCATGGAAGGTCGGTTGGAAGGCAGCGCCCCCATCCTCAAAGTCTTCCCCAGCGACAAAGACAACAGCGATTTCTTACCCATCTCCAAACCCAAGAAGAGGAGGGTATCCATGGCAATATCCTCTCCCACAGCTTTGGTAGCAGGTGGGCCGGAGATCGAGGTTTCACTGAATGGAGATGGGGAAGTGGGGGAAGAGACAGTGCAGGAGGGAAGCCTAGAGATAGATCGCATCATGCAAGAGGTGGAGGACGAGAAGAGCACGATGGACAGTGAAAGACAGGCAATGGAAAGGGAGAAACGGGTGATGGACAGGGAGCGGCTGGTTCTGCAAAGGGAGAGAGCAGTGCTGGATAGGGAGATCGCCGCTTTGGACCGAGACCGAGCCTCGCTGGAGAGAGAGAGGGCGATGATAGAGAGAGAAAAGTCAGTGATGGAGAGGGAGAGGGCAATGGTGGAAAAGGACAGAGACGCTGTGAGCAGGGAACGGCTGGCTTTGGAGCGAGAGAAAGCCAGGCTGGGGAGACTTTCTGCATCCAAAGAAAGGTTGGAGGAGGTTACAGAAGACAGCAGCAAGGTGAAAGACTCAGATATTGTGGAGAGGAAAGAGCGGTTCCTCAACTTGTTTGAAAAACTTATTGAAAATTTTTGAGAGAATCCTTCCAGTTGCCTCTTGTGAATACTTAATTTGAAATTAATTTTTATTTTTTTCAAGAAAAATCCTTGCTTATGTGCAGTTTTTCTGCACAAAACCTCCCTTGAAGATTTTTGAAGATATTTCTGATCAGTTTCCACCTTGGCTGCTATTCACAATACAGTACTTCACCTACAGGTTGTCAATAAAAACGTTGAGCCACTCCTTGTTCGGAGAGGTCTTCAAAACAACTTTATTCACTTGTGGTTATTCCATACAGAGCACACAATAGCAAGCTATTAGCATTATTCTTAACCCCATCCACAATCACCAAACCCCCCCTCCCAAATCAAACAATCGTCTTTAATTGATCGACTCTAGACATTAGTCTTTGGTATAAGCTATTGTGCATGGTTAACACATCACTTTTTGAAATGTAATATACCAAATATTGCAGTTCATGTAAAAAATCTTTTTTTTTCAGAATATATATTTTTATATTACAGTACAGACTTTACAACAAATGATTGTGTTTAAATGCGTCTTTTATTGCATTAGATACTCAATATACCTTTCATTAAGCTCCAGCTTCAATAAGTTTATGCTAGTATACATTTCGCAAAGTGTTAGATTTGTCATTAATATTATTAATATTATTATTTTTTATTTTTACAAAACAAACATATTTAAACAATATTACTGGTTGTTTTTGCCAGTCTTGAACAGACACTAAACAGAAACATACATGCCATTTGAAGGTTTCGTCAATTAACTGATTTCTCCGAATGCCACCTATTGTTTACTCTTAATCAAGTTGCGGAACAGTTGGGCTTTTGAGAAAGTTCTTGTGTGTATGTGTGTATATTTGTATGTGTGTGTACATGCGTTTGGTAGATGTGAGAGTGACCATTTCAGTGTGAACAACAGGAAGAAGGTGCAGTAGAGAAGTGTATATGTGCTTGATCACCAGAATCCATTTGTGGGTGTTTATGAAACATAAATATCCACACAGAGTATCTGCAGTATATATATATCAGCAGCATGTATGGCAGTTTTAAAATATGCTGTTGTAACTGACCGTTGAAATGAGGAGTGAATAAATGGTATGTGTGTCTGCGTGTGTGGTCTTGTGTGTCAATATGTACAAAGATGTGTGCATGTGGTTGTATTCATGGGAGTCAGTGTGCAAGAGTGTAGGTATGTGTCTGTGTGGTTAAATGAGATCCCCGATGGGTATACGGGGCAGGCAGATGTAGGCCTGTGGGGTCCTGCTGAGGTTGATGGGGTTGCCGTCCAGACGGATGTCCTCCAGTGCATTCCTGATGTAGTTGAAATCTCTCAGGTTGCAGAACGTGTCCTCGTGCATCATTTGAATATTGTTACGCTGCAATGGAAGATAGAGAAGGATACATAATGAGATTACACTGTAATCACATTTCTCTCAAGTCATTTAATTTAGTTATTTCCCTGAACTGCACAACAATCACAAGACCGTCATACTCCAGAACGGGGCTTCGTGCTCAGAATCAAACAAATCTTTAATGTCCCTTTTTGGCCATGCTAGTAGCGTGACTAACGGGATGGCAATGTCCACCACTGTGGTGCAGAAATATCTCAACAATGAGGTGGAATGCCATGAATTTTGTACAGACATATATGGTCTGTAGAGGATGAATCCTACTTTGATGATTTTTCAACTAGCACCATCACCAGGTCAAAATTTTTCCATTTACCCAATGCTTTGGTTTATGACTAAATACCTGCAAAACTAATGATATACTCTGTGTTTACTGCTAATTAGTAAAAGTTAGCATGCTAACACACTAAGCTAAGATGATGAACATGGTTAACATACTTACTTAATATCAGCAAATTTAACATTATGATGTTAGCATTTGGCTTAAAGCATCACTGTGCCTGCCTGCCTTCAAGGCTACACATTAATCATATCACTCACAAGTTTTTGAATTTCCCTTTTGGTCTAAACAGCTCAACAACAATTATTAGAACCTTACACTCCAGTGTAGGGTTTGGTGCCAAGAGCCATTTTTTGATCTGGCTCTAGGTTGGTAAAAATATACAGATTTGTTAAGCTCAGAATCTAACAAAAATCTATCAAATATCCTTTCTATTATTAGCACCGAGCAATGTACCATTCATCCATATCAAATATGCCATCAATCTGGGAACACTTGTTGAAAGATAAACCTAAATAGACTCAATAAGATATTTCAAAAGGATTCCGATTCAATAATGGGGTTCTATACCAATTTCAAGTTTTCACGAAATGCTAATGAACCCCAACCCTATTCCAGAAGCCACTCTGTTTTGTGTTGGCAGAAATACATCTCTAAATCCATGAGCTGTTCAGTGACAAAAGGGTGTTACAGAATGGTGCCATGTGGGCTTCTTTGTAGCATCTGCGCAGACCAAATACATGAAAAGATCTCATTTGAGTTAATTACCTAACAGCCCTGCACACTCATGGTCCATGCACATAGGTGTTTTCACTTATTTTGCCTGATTACACTCCTTGTCAGGACCATGAGGGCGTGTGTGCTCAATTGACATCTCTGACACCTGTATTTATTTTGTTGTATATATTTGGGTAGGAGAAGTTACACCTTTATCACTCTTATTGGTTTGTGAAATTAGGTGAAACTCATGAAATTTCAGTATAGGTCCATTCAACTTCAATCTCAGCAAAGGCCTAATGAGACAGTTAAAACATGTGTGTGCACAAGGCCTGTTATTATTTACTACTTCAAATTGCCTCTTCAATCGATGATTTTATCCATTTGTTTTTTTCATGTCAAACTAGGACTACAAATATTTCTAACTCCACGACTGAGAGCCTGCATTATGCTTTGAACACGTCACTTTCGATCTCGACCATTAGGCCAAAGCAGGTACCTGTAGGTGTAGAGATCGCAGGCTGTCTGGTAGAGGCACAGGGATGTAGTCAATGTGGTTGTCTGTTAGGTACAGGTACAGCAAGGCAGTCATATCCTGGATACAATGAGAGAAAGATACATGTCATTGTCGGCCTACTAGCTACTAATGTGACAGATGTTTAAGGTATTCCCAACCAATATTAAGGTTTTCTTGACTATACAAATAGAGATACTCCTCCTACTTAAATGAATAAACAGACAAGATTTCTATTTGTCCATTTCAGTTCCACAAGGTTTTATAATTTTGTCAGTAAACTGTAGCATAAGCAGGATGCCAATGTTACGAGTACTCTGGGAGATTATAGAGGTAAAACAAAGTGGTGTGCAACCCAGTATAACAAGCAGTTCCGTACAGTGTGTGACAGTAGGTATACGTACTTTAAACGCCTCTTTGTGAATACCCTTGCTGCCGATGTTGTTGTGGCTGGCATCGATCAGGGTCATGGTTTCTGGGAGAGCAGGCAGCTGTGAGATGTGATTTTCTCGAATCACCAGCTCCTCCAGCTCAGGTAGACCCAAAAATGCTTTTTCATCGATGGACGTTATCTCATTGGCGGTTAAGTCGATCCTCTTAAGCTTGTCTGAAAGGAGAAAATAAACTCTGAGAGGCTGCTTTCAGTGGCTACTGACAGCTCATGCCATCATCAACCAAAGGAAAGGGTGTGATTTAATGCATGACATTCTCATTCACATTTATGGAAACATACTCATGAACGCAAAGTCAGACTTGTTGATCTTGGTGATTCTGTTGTAGCGGGCATAGAAGTGAGTGGTGTCTTTCGGGAGAGGTGGTACACTATCCAGCTTCAAGTCATCACAGTAGACCGAACCACCAAGGCACGTGCACAGCAAGCAAGTGGGCATACCTGGAGAACATGGATAAGAAGAAGAAGATGGAGAGCAGGAGAGGGAGGGGGTAAAATATAAAAAAATAAGATGTAGAATATATTTCAGAGGACAGTTATCCCAAATACCCCAAAGACCCAAAAGGTTCTAATCCACAGGGCAAAGTCGATTTCACAAAGGGAAGTTCCTCAAAAGGAACACATTTTTATCATGCTTCTCTGAATTCAGTGCCTGTGTTGTTCAATACTGACCTCGCCTGTCAACCTCAGGCTCATCAGGCTTTTCGGGCTCATCAGGCTCTGGCAGGTCAGAGCTCCCTGACTCATCTACACCGCCAGTACCCTCCTGAGGGGTTTCTGGTGTGGTCGGAAGCAGCCCCTCCTCTTGTTAGAGACAAGATTAGGCGTTAAAGAAACAGGTTAGATCAACATAGACACGGAACACAAAGTCTGGCAATCAGTAGACCACTGTTTGCCGCAGTGATAAGTTATATATATTAGCAGTGTTACCCAAGTGTAGGCATTTAACTGTTGAATGAAAGTTAAATGAAAATGGCTTTTTGGAGTTAATAAAATTAAATGATTTGCTGAGTAGTTACAAACAATATACTTGTTAGCAAAGAACAAAAAACCCCCAGTTTTTTTAAGACTTTCAGTTGCTACTAAGCAAGATAACTACAATGGACTTGGTATCAACATATATGTGAAAACAGTATCTGCATTCAATAACTCAAAGTAGAGTTACTATCCCTTTTCTGCAGACAAGGTGCCGATGCTGGAACCAGTTCCCGCAATAAATCTTGAACTGTTGTAAGCATGTCAATTTCCAAAACATTCTTGCCCAGCAAAATCAGCTCTTCTCTTGCACCTTTAAAGCGCCTTGCACCTTGCGACCAACAGCTTTAAAAGGGTACCTTTTAAAGCTGTTGGTCTTTAACCAAGTAAGCGGTGATGTTGAGGGTGGGGAAGAGAAAACCAATGCTGCTAAAGTTATACACTGATATACTGGAGGAGGTGGACAAAACTGACAAACAAGGGCCAGTTCATAAGAAGATTCAATGCCTCCCTGTCCCAGCACCGGCACCAGTACTGGCATCTTCTTCAAAAGTATTCACTTTTTGGCATATGTTTTGGTGTGTGAGGCATGGACTTTATCCTGCTCTTAACATATCTCACACAAGTCTAGGTTAAATACTGACCTTTATCAACGTCAGGGACCAGAGTTACGTCAGGGACCTCGGCGTCTCCAGAACCAGAGACACCAGAAGTCCCTGACTCTCCGGAGACCCCTAAGTCTCCAGAGCCTCCGAAATCCCCTGAGGCCCCTGAGGTTCCTGAAGCTCCTGAGAACTCCCCAGAAGCACCCGATGCCTCATGAGGGATAGTGTCGGGAATGAGGGGCAGCTCCTCCTCTTGTTAGAGCCAAGGGGTGGGGTTAGGAGACACGAGGTTAGGGAGGTGAAGGGTAGGATGGATAATCAATCAACCCATTAACCCATCAATCACTCACATATCAGATGAGACAGTAGGTTAGGAGGACAATGATTATGAGTAACACAAATACAATGGCACACAGTAAAATTACAAGGTAAAAAGTCAACATTTAACTACATTTGAAAAGGACACAGTTAAATGGAATTACTGTAAGACGATTTGACATTAATCACATGGAGAAAGACAGATCAAGAAATAGTGTTACCACAAGCTTTAATCTGCTCTTTAAAAGTACTAACCTCCAGATATCAATGTTATCCCTGAGAACCCAGACTCATCAGAGTCCCCAGAAACCCCAGAGCTTCCAGAGGCCCCTGAGATCAGGAGATCTCCGGAGAACCCAGAACCAGACTGGTCCCCAGACCCTCCAGAGCCCAGGGGGAGTTCAATAGAAATACCAGATCCTCCAGAGCCAAGGTCCCCAGAGGCTCCGGAAGTTGCGGATCCCATGGTATCCCCAGATCCAGACAGATCCCCAGATCCCCAGAGATCCCCAGATATCAAGAGATCCCCAGATACCAAGAACTCCCCAGATCCCCCTGAGATGTGGAGTTCCTCAGAAACTCCGGAGATCAAGACAATATCACCAGAACCCCCAGAGGCGCTGGAGACCAGTAGGTCTCCTGAGCCTCCAGACCCAGAAACCCCAGAAGCTCCTGAGGCCCCAGACCCTACGGAGCCCCCAAAATCCCCGGAGACATGAAGGATGTCAATGGGCGTCAGACGCAGCTCCACCTCTTGTTAGAGACAAGATTAGGTATTAATAGACAGACAGATGAATATGAAATGGATCATTAATTAGGTTTGTAGGCTATAAGTTCACAATATTGATTAGGTTAAATAGTAGATGACAAATGGACACAATGATTGAACAGGACACATTTAACCAATAACAGCTAGTTAAATGGAATACATGCACAGACAAAAGATGATTGTTGCAGACGATGAGTTTTGAGGACAGATTAGTATGTTTTTGTTCATTATGGCTGCTTTCACAACTCCATAGGCCCAAGAAAGAGCAAGGCCCTCTTCCTTAAACTGTGTGACCTTTGGATATCAAGCGACTCTATGTTTATGGGTGTACAGATTTAAATGTGTGTGCTTTTTCAGACCTTTCTGTGTGTCTGGGCCCATGAGAACCCCAGATCCCCCTGAACCCTGAGGGATAAGCTGGGGTGTTAGGGGCAACTCTTCCTCCTCCTCTTCTTGTTCTTCCTGTTCCTCCACTGAGGCCTCAGGTACAGGATAGTTATAGTCAGGTGGGGCCAGTGTTCCAATCTCTATCTGAGGGAAAGACAGCAGCAGTGAGTCAAAAATGTCAGATAGGTTTAACTTGAGTAGTCAATAAAGTAATATCATAAAAAACAACATAATGTTCTTCTGTACATAAAATAAAAAGCAGTTTAAGCAGTTGGTCATCATTAGCAGACAGATAATAGTCAAAGTACGCAATGTGTTTCAGTTCTATTTTTGCTCTCCCTCTCCTTAATTAGTGAACATGACCAGTAAAAGATGCCACCTTAACAAGGGAGTTATCCCTCTTGTCTCAAGAGAATATCCAGAAAACCTACACCCCTTTATTAAATTGAGTTTAGCTTGTAGTCTATGATCTCAAAACAGTTTTTAGAATGTGATTAATGCAATTAAAGATGTTCGTGCAGACAGAGGAATTAATACTGTACTGTTAGGCACACACTGAATCATATAGGACAACATAACAGATGCAAAACTCTGTACAGTTACACCTGAACCACACACTTGCAAACAGACATAACACTATTAAAAAACAGCATTTTTATAGATTTGGGGAACATAACAGCTGCAAAACTCTGTACAGTTACACACGAACCACATGCTTGCAAACTGACATAACACTATTAAAAAACAGCATTTTTATGGATTTGGGGAAGCGGATGATATTTCCTACAATGAATATTTGACAACTTACTGAAAGGTTAATGTCTGTCTCATAAATTGCTACACAGCAATTTATGAGACAGACATTGACATTTATATGTATGATGCTGACAGTCAGGGTATTTAATGAATTTCAATAACCTAATATTGAACAGTATGTCTCTTCTTTCTTAAAAATCTGTCACTTACTGTCATTGCAACACTGTCAATACTTCAAAGTATTAACACATTTATCTCACAGTCTATCCCATTAAGGCTGGTTGACCACTTCATCTTATTGTGCATTATGTATTTAAGTTACAAAATGAAAATGATTGCAATAGGCTAGATGTCACATTAGATCCACTGTGGCCAGAGATTACTGACACTATAGAAAACACTTTATTCATGCAATAACAGCACAAATATCCTTATTGGTGTGTTAATATTCCATTTGTCATTTAGGCCAGCTCAAGCAAAGGCATGAAAGTCCACCCCTTATACCACTTTCAACTACTCTCTGTGTGATGTGGTATTTAACTGAAGGGTGCAAGGCTTGTGACCATGTGTTCAGGTTTGACATTGTTGTCATGTAGTACCATCATTTACCCTGTAAATTTAGTACAATGTTAAATGTAAAAAATGTTAAATGGTACATTCTAGTGCTCTGTGTAAGGTGAAATCCTGGTTTCAAATCTGTTCTGTGACCATTTGACTCTTCATCCTTCCTCTATCTCTCTTTGATGTATTCAATTCAAAAAAAGTCAAAATTCCAAAAAGGAAATCAAACAAACAAGAGGTGACACAGTTCAACTGCTGCACCACAGAGTCAAGAACCATAAGAAGAGCAGCACAGACTCCACCACTAGATGGTAGCAAAGTGTCCAGATTTACGTATCAATAGAGATAGATGGCAATGACAATGCCTCTACTAAAGGACATTTTTGGTGTAGAAACACCAGATGACAAAAGTGATAAACATTTGCACTTGCCACTGACTTAAAGCACATTCTGAAAGTATAAGTGTATATGATATGTCATTGCATAATATCAAATAGTCTATACAAAAGCATACTGATGGGTGTCTTGCCATCATATAATCAGTGCCACAGACTACAATACTTGCAAATCACTTTTTGTGAGAACAAAAAAAAGACAGAAGTCCAACTTCAACCTAGATATTCAACTTTGTTGTCTTTATAGAAATGTTTTTCTTTCAAGTCATCCCACCTCAAATTGTCAGATATAAATAAATTAAAAAGACAACTCTATCAAAGCAACAAAGCTTTATGAATTACAGTGCTTTTAGTTCCTTCATTAAAAGCTTCAAGTTTATCTAGCTGGTGATATAATTGTATTTACAGTCACTGCAGTCGCTCTTTGATCTTTTTGAGTTTTATCAGACCTGCAGTTCAATCATTGTCCAGACGAGGGCGATGAACGCCCACACACTGCCACAGGTAATACCTGACACTGTCTCACGCCCAACAAGGCTGACTCAAGGCTCCAAAAAGGGAATGGTCCTTGTGGAACCAAGACACACATGGTAGCTGCAAGAATCCATATTTTAGTCTTTTCAACGCATTTCAACCACTGTAAATTATACATGTATATCAATACAATAAAGTCAAACTGAGTTATGCCTTTAGGTGATAGGTTCACAAACATATAACTAAACAAAAAAGCCATGCAGAGACATAAAATGCAGCAGTGAAGAGATGTCCAACACTGAAAGTCACATTTTAAAGCTTGGCAGAGACACAGTTTGGGATACAACAAGGTGGGCCTTTGAAAAGTCTTGCACAGAGTTAGCTCGCTGCAGCTCTCCCCTTCATTTCCCCCTTTCCCCAAAGCAAACATATACACCCGAGGGGAAAGAAGAGGCGAAAGGCTGGCAACCAGAAATACAGAAAAAAAAACTGCATGGGAACACACATTGCACAGGGACAGACGTTGAATGTGAGCATCAAGTCAAAGCCAAATGTTATGTTGCTGCTTTACTACATAGTGTATCAATCAGTAGATGCATTCAGCAATGTGAGGGAAAAAAGTTCCAGCTACAAAACGCTTAGAGTATTTTTATAAGGTCTGTAACTGATGAGTCTGATACTAATTCACTGACTGCATTTTTTACAATAAGCAAAATGACAGACTGATTTGCAAAACTATTCATGTGCCACGGATGAATAAGTTGCACCAGGACATCAGCCAACCATGTTAGGCATGATTCATTCCCCTATACAGCATGTACAGTATCAAGTTGATTTAAATAGAGAGTTGAGTCCCATGAAATGCCTGAAAGGTTTTCCAACCTGGAGCAAATGCTCACAGAATCTCTTTGCTGCACACTTTACTCCTCTATATACTGTAGCTTGTTGTGGGATAGCTGAAAGGACAAAACTAAGGTAAAATGCTCCCTGTTTGTCTTCAAATAAGATTATTTCTGACTGTCTAGTATCTGCAACACTGTTGAACGCTCTCTTTAGAATTTATATTTCATTACATTCGAAAAAGTACAACAAGCCTAAAGGAGCCAATGGGGGCACATGGCCATGTGTTTTGCACAATGATTGTGAAAATAAGATTATTTGACATAATAACAAGATTGTGTGTGTGATACTTATTATTTCTTACAATAGAAATGTAGCACAAACAGCAATCTCAGAAATTACATTAGAGTTTAAAAACCTGACAGTTGAAACAATTGAATTTCCATACAGTATATTACACAGGTGCATGTTTTTTTGTCAGTCCCTGTACAAAAACAGCAATTTTAAACATTTTTTTTTAGCTTCAATTGACTAAACCAAGTTCCTCCTAAAGATGTATTTGACACAAGAGAAAATGATGATAGACAGACTGAATGTCTTCATCATACTAGGTGCCTAAGTTGGCGATTAAAACATTTGCAGAGACTTTTAAATGCAACAGACTGAAGAAGCTTTGCTCGGATAACTTTGTAGATGAGCCCTTGCCTTTCTCAAAAGAGACAAGCCCCGAGGAGAAAGAAGATAAATACCAAAAGCTGGATGTGGAAAGTAAAGACTCAGCATTCCAGAGGCATGGAGCTCATCATCGCTTCATTTCTCCCCTGACAACTGATGTGTGTGAATAAAATCTGTTTAATCTTCTGTGTTCTTGAGCAACCAGTCCATCAGAAGATCTTCCCTCTCACCTTTCACTGTGTTGTCAACAAAACAAAATGACAGATCCTTGATATATGTTATTTCTCAACACTGCAATTGTGAGACAAAACTGTGTTATAGTTCACTACAGACACCAATTGTACTGTTTCTCCTTTTCGCGCTCCCACAAATTCCCACAAAATCTTATGCAATGTGCTGTGTCATATCCAGGCTTGTTAAACAGAAAGATATTATCAAAGCCATTCCCCTGCAACACATTACAACTTTCCCACACTAAGCACCGTTATGTGTAACACTCAGCTATAAAGCTTTTTCACACCAGAATGCAATAATTTTGATTTAGAGAAAAGGTTGTGGTTGTACCTTTTTGCAACAGTGCATAAAAAAAATAATTCAATGCAGCATTACTGCCTCATCTTGTTAGTTCTACTACATCTTTTCATATCTACTAAATTTGCACTGGATTGTGGCATTGGTCTTAGATAACACCAGTGGTCTGATTGCAATCCACATCAGGTTTAACTTGAGTCCTTGGCTCAGAAAAAATCCAGTGTGAACAATTTGCCTCATGCCATCTTGACATTGCCTTGGACTTATTTCCTTGGTACAAAAAATATAAACGGGAACATGAAATTTGGCTAAAGCTTGCCCTCCCAGCTTGCCTTGCAGGCTGGCCACATCACAGTCAACAATTGAGCTGATTTAAACTACTCCTGGAATCCATTTTTCCTGCTAGTAGTCGTTTCTTTCTCTGTTCTCTGCCCATCTTTTAAAAGCTGTTGTGCAGGGAAGGATCTGAGTAGAATGAGAAAATAATTCAGCCCTGAAAAGCTCAGCTGTACTTGAGTTTTGCACACTTTGCAGCAGGTCATTCACTGTGGCCATCAAAAGACTCAAAAGCAGCTGCTTAGCTTGCAAGTCAATGACAACCACTTGCTAAAGCTTTATGAAGAGAACACTGTGTATGATATGTAGTGTGTATAAAAATAGACACACAATGCTCCACCTGCAACATTAAGTAGTATACATCACTTTTTCTTGGATTTTTCTTCTTGAAATGCTATAGCTGGAAATAATTAGCCTTAACTGAATGTAAAGTAAAAATTAAATCATGCACGGGGAATTTTCAGACTTAATAATGTACAATAATAATAATAAAAAAAGTTCCACTTCTGTGTGATTAAAAGTTGTACCCTTCCTTGATTTTTGCAGGCAGATAAAAAACATGTCTATCACTGGGCCATAAATATTGTTAGATTTCACGGCTAAAACTGCTACAGATCCATATGGATTCAGGCTGTGGAAGATTATGGGGCATGTAACTGAAAATGGTGGCTGGCCAAGGTATAAAAGTGAAATATTTTGGCCACAATAGTGCATAAAGTTGGAGAGCTAATTTGTCCATTTTCCAAACATCCCCTGTTGGTATGGGACACCCTTCTGCTCCATGAACCTGGTGACCTCAGATCAGAACCAGCCAATTCACTCATATTCCACTGTTACAACTGTGATTTGTGAAATCTGAAGATAATCAAGACTTTGGAGGATTGTAGCAGCCTGCATTCTTTCAATGTGTGTTGTAAATCATCAGCAACAGCAACCTGCCAACACCCATCACATCAAAAATGAGTCCACAATGAATCACTTATAATTACTTCAAGATCACCACAATGAAGTTCTCTTTAAGAAGGAAATTTATTGTCTTACAATGACAATTGAAGTTGATGAAACACAAACTCTAACTGCACATCCATCATGAGGTGAATAATTAAGATGCACTTGTGCAACACTGTTGGAAGTGTAAATTAAAGGCAGGGTTTTAGCATGGTATTTCAGCAAACTTCAGAAAAACACCTTGTAGTGAGATTTGTGGTTTCCAAAGTCAAGAATGTAATTTTCACTCTCAGTTTTTAAGTCATTGTGGAAAAAAAAGGACATTTTAATGTTCAGTAAATGAAAATTGAATGAACAAAAATTCCAGAGCTACTAAATGGACCTTGCTTTGCCATTTACTAGAAAAACATTTTTCCTTGCTGAAGGACCCTTGCAGTTTCTTACCTGAGGATCATCGATTGTCAGCTCATCTTCATAGTCATAGATATCCTGGTTCTCTAAATTTAAATTGTCTCGATCCACATCATAGTTGGCACTGTCGTATGTGTCCAAGTCCACTTGTCGGGAAAATCTGGGGCTGGCCACCACCGCTTTGAGGACGAAGAGTCCCAACACGAGCCGCACGAGCATCCTCATAGTCCACCTTCACATGGACAGAAAGATGTTAAGTCAAAAGGAGAAATTCAATTAAAAAATTTACAGGTGTTGAGTCAATACTGAACAGGTCATGACAAAGGAAACCCAAAACCTTGTTCAGTTTGTCTAATTTGTCCCATATAACAAGCTAAATTCTAAAGCGACATAGAGAAATTGACCTGCTTGAAGTACAGACTATCAGATAATCATCTTTAAACCAGTATACTACACTCTACAGAAGCCTTTGTTGTTGGAGTGGAGGACATTATTTTAGCATCATAACCAGTCTGTTGTGCTGCAGACTAGAGCTTGACATTGCGTCATATCACTAAGGTCAGTGAATTCATTACTGAGGTGCAGACAGCTTGAGGGATTGAAATGTGAGGGCCTCTTGCCTCACCATAGCCAGAGGCTCACTGTCCCAGGGAGCAGCCATCTTGGCTCAAATCAGTGCTCGCTTGTGGCGTGTCAAAGGTCAGAAGTCAGAGTTGATCTGATAAGGAACCATGGGAACGTTTTCATCGGTCTGAAGTCTTAAAACATCTGAGAAATCTACTCTTAGTCTGTAGGATCTCCAATTCGAGCAGGGATTTTGGTTTGCCCCTTTTTCTACAAAATACTTGTTTTGTTTTTTTTGGTTGGGGGCTTTATTAATTTCTCCCCCATCAAAACCAAAAAGGCTTTGGCAGAAACATGCAGCAAAATTCTTGGCAACTAATTTGGACGTTTGAAATGAAGGCACAGACAAGAGGGTCCTTTTTCTACTTGAATCTAAAATTAGTATGTATGATTTTCACTAAGTGCAGATCCACTATGCACTGCCCTGACCTAGATAGCTTCTGTTTATAATCTTGTTCATTTCCTCAGCAGCACAGATCTGGAAAGCTTAGTAAGGTTGATTACGTTCAGAAGTGTGGAAGCACTAATGAGATTAGCATATGTTAATTACCTCTTAATTAGCTGGTGCCACATACATTAGGTCTAGGAATTAATCATCTGACAGAGGGGAGTTTCATAACACACTAATGGCAGGTGTAACCACATCTCAGTAGGCCTGAGAGAGATCATGTCAAGTGCAAGAAACAGCAAAAGAGTTTAAAAAGAGTCCTCCAGGCCGGGGCAGAGAAACGGAGAGCGAGGGAACGGAAGAAGAGAGTGAGATGGAGGGAGACGTGGACAAGATGTTGGCCCTCAGGGTTAGATGGAGAGAGTGAGGAAAAGACTGAGTGAGAGGGAGAGAGCACGGGAGAGCAAGAGAGAGAGAGAGCGAGAGAGAGAGAGAAAGAGAGAGGCAGGTTTCTAAGCTAACTCAACCCCTCACCCTTTACAGAGGGCCTTTATGAGGCCCGGTCGCTGCCTGTCTCAGCACTCAAACTCCAAATTCCACCGAGGTTTGTGGACAGGATGGCAGTCAGTTACGGCTACTAGGAAAAGCTTCATTCAGTAGTGAGGGTGCGCACACACAGACACACAGACACAGACAGACACACACACACACACACACACACAAACACACACACACACACACACACACACACACACACACACACACACACACACACACACATATATATATACACACACGCACATACTTGGAAAGACACATCCTCTCACAGATGCACTCTGTCTCAACACATGTATCTTTCAGAGAGAGAAAATTGAGAAACCTCTGCACCTATTTTTGGGATGAGGACAGATATAAAATAAAAAAAAAGCCCTTCCTGGGTTATTTAAGTCATGAATCTAATCTTTGTTGATATGAAAGGGTTAATGCAAATCAATCTCTACATTGTCCAACATGAACTGAGTGCACCCTATTTAGAAAAGGTGACTGGCTAGTATCTGCACTGAAATAGATTCTCTGCCATGAAGCTATGAAATCCAGCATGGCTACTCTGAAAGAAGGGCTATACTAAAGACAGAGGTGTGCTTTTATACAGGCCATCACAGTGTACAGTGTGTGGAAACTGTGTATGTGTGTATGAGTGTAGCCTCCAGACTACCTCCGTGTTATGCTTGGCTTGGCAGTGGGCATTCCTGATATCCAGTGATTCTACCTTTTTCCCTCAAAAGCCACAAGCAAACTTGACAGACATCCCTTTGCTACAGGTTGGAGAACAAACTGGTACATTTGTATCAAAGAAAGGAATTGAAAAATCCTCTGTCAAGCAGGTGACAAGAAATTGAGAGAAGTATATGCACATAAGTCGATATAACATGTTATCAACTGCCTCCCAAAGAGATATTTTGAACAAAAATGGACAATAAAGTTTAAGAACAGTTAAATATCTAGAGGCAAAATTCACCAAGCTTGATTACAATTTTCATCAAAAGAAAAAAAAAAATGCTGCAGCTGTCAAAATGGAAACATAAATCAGTTTCACACAGGTTGTCACTAACTGAAAAACCACCTGTAGGACACTCACACCTGAATCACATCTACTGAAGCCCACAAAACTACAAGCAAAATATCCCAATCATAAAGATAGCCAAGGACAACAAAGACATCCACATTTCAGTCACCTTCAAAACTCTTAAGACAAATCCCTGAATGAAAATAACGCGGCTGCACTACCGACCAATTAGCCAAGATGTTCCAATGCAAACCCTCAATAGCAGTGTTTTTGGAAGGGCTACTTGAGCCAGCTTGCCTGCCTAATCCCCTGCACCAGAGAGCCATTGAGCCAGCATGAAGATAACACCAAGAACGCTTACCTCTGTCTCCTGCTTTCCCGAATGGTCCCTTCAGCCGTGATGGAGATGCTGAGGGCTCCGGGACTTGGCCAATGGTGAGAGGTCGCGCAGAGGTGCCTTGAAGAGGGAGGGTGTGTGTGTGTGTGTGTGTTTGTGTGTGTTCAAGTGTGTGAATGTGACAAGTGTGTAGGTGTGTGTGTATGTGTAGGTCCGTGCGCTCTGACAGACCTGAGTGCCCTGCCGCTTATGTGTGAAGGTAGGCACTGAGACTGATTGGACCAGAGCAGATTGCTTTTGGTCACTCGGAGTGCACCCACCCCACACCTACCGTACACCCGCATGCACGACCCTCTCAAACACTACACACACACACACACACACACACACACACAGACCCACACGGACATCAGACAACGAGAAAGAGAGTGCAAAGAAAGGCCCCCCAATGGCAAAATACCTTTTTATCCTTTACAAGAGTATCCTTTATTTTTCTAAGAGTGTGGCTCAATCAGACTGAAATATTTGTCTGCCTTTTCCTGGGGTAAAACTCTGGCATGTGTTGCTTTCATGTATGGGGGGGATCTACGGGGCCCTTGTACACAATGGGACCTCTGTGAGGAGCCCCTGTTAGCATGGTGCTGAGAGGAAGTCCCCGCTTGGAGGAAGGCCTCTGCCCTCCCTTTTGGTTGAAGCTGCTTTCTTTTTGCATATGTTCTCCTTTTCCTGCAGATCTGAGTTCAGTCGTGGGAGAACATATCTGTCTGACTTAAAGGGAAATTATGTGATCTGGGTTAAGAGCCGAAGAGCCTCAAGGCAAGTTGTTCTTTTGCAGTTATGTACAGATCTAGGTGTGCATTCAAAGTCTGTTCCCAGTGTACTGTTGATACAAATAATAGGACATACACAGGAAGCTCTGTCAGCTTTATTTGGCCACAATTTTGTCTCAACCTGCCCACCTCTCTCTCTCACTCCCATGGTAACTCTAGACCTTTTGATGAGTGAGGGGAAAAGGACGCAGTGGAAATGCCAGACATCGTTCTGCACCTGCCGTATAAGCTGGGATTTATATTCAGAGCTTTTCTTCTGCCAAGCATTCTCAGAAGGCAAAGAATTGTATGACATTTTACCCCAAAACCTTGACACAGTCATTGATGCCCACATATATTATGACTGAGTATATTGCAAAGAGCTTGAGAAATCATGCAGAGTTGGTTTGGTTTACTCTGTAGAAGCATTCATGTAGTAAATGGCAGTGAGATGGACAATTTATGCATTTATGTTTGAGTCTTCTACTTCTGGAGCCTTTTGGGACATGATCAAATGATTGGCACTAGGAAATGCTGATCTATTCAGGGTAATTTTCAGTGATATAATTTATGTAACTCCATATCATAAAAACCTTTGAAAGAATCATTCCAGACAAACATACAATAGATTTGTCTCATGCTTCTCTGTTCATTTCATGGGAGTCTGCTTCTTGGTTTATTGAAAGTCAGAAAGTGAAAGTTAAAATAGTAGTTACACTGGCATGGTCTTTCTGGACTCACTCCATACTTTTGTCCAAACTGCAGTGTATGGGACTACAGTATACAGCTATAAACTGGTTAAAGTCCTACCTCACAGGGAGAGCATTGGTCTGTGATGTTGAAGGGACTCTGTCAGAACCAAGGGACATATGCATATACAACATGCAGTGTGCCGCAAGGCTCAATGTTGGGGCCTCTTTTATTCCTCATTTATGTAAATGACATGCCGACTGCAGTAAAATATACGTTTTTATTGTATGCTGATGACTCCTCTTTAGTAGTGGCTGGGAAGATATGCACCAAATTGATGTCACTCTTAGCAGAGAGTTAGAAAATGTAAAGGAGGGGCTCGTGGACAACAAGCTGTCTTTGCACCTGGGCAAAACTGAGTCAGTTCTGTTTGGCAATAAGCATAGGCTGCAGAAGGCAAACAGGATAAAGGTTACATGCAATGGCAATTAAATTGTATTGCAGGCTTGTGTCACATACCTTGGCATTACTCTGGATTAGTCACTCTCAGGTGAACTTATTGCTGAGAAAATACTATACAAAAGTGCCTGTAAACTTAAGTTCCTGTAATGTGGACATTCAGTAGACAGACAGTTTGACATTCCAATTATAAACTTGTAACAACACTCTCTCTACAACACCTTGTAACTACAGTACCATTTTGATCCTGCCTGTTCTGCATGATACAGTGGCTTGACGATGAAACTAAGGAACAAGATGCAGGTTATGCAGAATAACATCATTTTACATTTATTCACTAAATGTACCTCCCAGAACTCATTCAAAAAGGTGGGCCTGTTGCCAGTGCAGCTCAGGGTGGAACAGGTGAAACTCAACCACGTGTATAACATCATCAGTGGTGCTGTCCCTGACTACCTGGGCTCACAGATAGTCATGGTCCATACTCAACATGGACACAACACCAGGGCTAGTGTGTGCTCATGCAGGGTGCCATGAGTAAACAATGTAACTCGGAGTTTACTGTGGAAAAACCTTTCATTTAGCATCAAACTGTCAGAATCCAGAGGGGTTTTTAGAGGTCAGGTCTGGGCTCATCTCTGGGCTAAGATGTCCAGTTAGATAACGACAGGCAGGTCCTGTGTGTATATTGTGTCTTTTCATTATGTTTTTATTTGTGAGATGCTTTTAGGACGTATTGATTGTGACTAAAAGGGAAGATACTAGGACAGGGATTGAAGTTTCATGTCTGTTGTTTTTATATTAAGATTGTCTTTGGATTTTTGTTACTACTACTGTCTGTCCTGTTTTTTCTGATATCAGGGACCATGTTGGAAACAAGTGTTCTTACATTTACATGTTATCCCCTGGATTCATTGTCCTCTATATCCATAAAATCAATCAATCAATCAATCAATCAATCAATCAATCAATCAATCAATCAATTCTTCTTCATCTTCATCCTCTAACTAACTAACTAACTAACTAACTAACTTTTACATTTAGATTATATTCATGTTAAGTACTGGAGTTGTAAAATAATGGAAAAAAACACATTCATTTTCAGAAGTTTTATTCAAATTGAAGACAAATGAAATTTCTTGCCTAGCTTTTTCAGAAAAAATATAACCAGAATTAAAAAGTGTGTTGGCATTTCTTAAAAACAGTTGTCACATTTTTTTGGTATACAAAACATTAAGGAATATTGGCCATGAATATTCACAGGACTCTCAGGTTTCTACTTATTTTTCCCCCAATATTAAATAAAAATAAATTACCTACAGTAAATATGCATATTTTTAGAGTAGAATAGAGTAGTTGTCTAAAGTTAATAAGACCACAAACCTAGAACATAACACCATTCATTTGGCTTCAAGTCTACAAATATAAATCAAAGATTTTCCTGAAACAGTAGAAAAAAAACTAAAGTATTTTGCCTTTGCAATCATAAGCGTTGCCTCCTGCCAATACTCATGAGAAGATAATGAGTCCTTGAAGCTCTCACCATGTCACAACTACATATCACTGTCATGCTAAATTATAATCAGATTTTTGTTTAGTATTGTACATGCAGATGTTTACACCAACATAAGGCACAACTAGTGGTCAACAGATTGCAGCCTCAATTAAACCTAATGCATCAGTTCCTTTGAGATTTTAATTAAATTCCACTGAAACTGGAGTTTTCAGTGGAATTTTCTGGAACCGGAAAAAATAGCTTTTCCCTAAGACACAACAAACATGCAAATATTACTCATGTCACCACTTTTGATGTATGGCTTCACAGGTCTCTTTTTATCAGACCAGCGTCCACATTGTCAAGTCATCAGTTATGGGAAATTTGAATTAGCCTACAACATGTTGATGATTTGTCTGTGTTTTTTTTTTTAGATGACAATGGACCTAAGGAGACGGAAGCACAGAATGACATCTCTGGGAATTGGTGGCTTAATGTCATTGCCATCGAGTCGGAGGTAGCGCAGTCGAGGAACACTTTCATTGACGCTGTCATCCACAGCATCAACAGCGACAGGGCAGACATTGGAGCCACTTACACCTGAAATGCAAAAGGAAATCATAAGACTCAAAATTCTTTCAGCCGCAGTGGTTTTTTAAAAATAAACAACTGAAACTCCTGCAGTCTACGTGAATTATAATGAGATGAAAAGCATGAAGTGCTTCGGTAAACTTACTCTTGATCTTGTTGTGGTCGAGGAGAAGGTGCTCAAGGCCTGAGGGAATGAGGGGCACCTCGGTCAGCTGATTGTGGGACAGCTGCAAGTCCAACATACTGGAGACATTAAAAACATTGTTGGGAACTCCACTGCTTTCAAGCTTGTTGTGGTTGAGCCTGAGAAATGCCACTTTGGGCAATTCTTTGAAATAGCCAGCTGGGATCTTCTCAATGTTATTGCCATCAAGGAAAAGCTGAGTGGTGGTGGGTGGTAGGCCAACAGGCATGCTGCTCAGCTGGTTCTTTGCTAGATTGATCTGTACCAGGTTGTTTAGACCCTTCAGACTCACTTCAGTCACAGCATCATCCATCAGCTTGTTCCCCTGGAGGTCCAAGAGGTTTAGCTTATCCAGACCTAAGAAGACGCCAGCAGGGATCTTGGAGATGCGATTGCGAGAGAGACGTAGATGCTCCAGGCTAGCTGGCAGGGGAGATGGCACAGAAGACAAGAGGTTGTCATCCATGTACAGGTGGGCCAGCTGAGACACTGCATTCAGTGCACCTTCTTCCACTCCCTCACTAGTGATTTTGTTGCGATTCAGGTTCAGCCAGCGCAGCTGTGTGGCATTACGGAAGGCATCTGCTGACAGCACTTCGATTAGATTGTTCTGCAGGTAGAGATACCATGTGTGTGGAGGAATTTTGGGGACGCTCTTCAGGCCTTTATTGTCACAGTAGACAGCACGAGGGAAGTTAGGGGGACAGCGACACTCTTGAGGGCAAGCTTGGAGTTGTGCCATATATTCCTCATAAGGCATATCCTGGCTGAGAACTGGCCCGACCAGGCACAAGATACAGAGAAGGCTCAGAAGAGGTGCCATTTCACTGCCCAATCTATGATGAAAAGAAAAAAAAAACAATATTATAGAAAAGCATCTGTGTAATATGTGTTACACAGGCCTTAAGACATACTTATAGGCCAAAAAGATATATGAATGCCCTAGACATCCAAGGTAAAGAGGATCAGATAAGGAGTTATAATTTGCAAAGGATTGGGGACTTTGAGGAATTAGGATAACACGATGATGACCCATACAACCGTTTGTACTTGAGAACCTGTGTCTGTTTCCATCATTTGATTATAGATAAACAACTGTAATGGTAAGACCATTCACATACTAGAAATCTAACGTTCTGTCCCTTGAAATACAACAAATCATGCGGCTAGCTTCAAATACACAAGAATCAGCTGAGTGTCAATGAGAATGCACAAATGCACACTCTTAAGCTAAAACTGTGTCCCAAATTAGCCACCAGCGTGTGTCGCCTACTCTACCACTAATGTCATTGTCATTAAATTGCAATGGCAGCTGCCAACAGAGCAAGGTATCCTGGTCTTTCCAGGTCATTACTTTGCCCGCCAAATACAGGTAAACCTCCAAAGACAGGACACAGAGCCAGGTCAACTTTAATTGCATTAGGACAATCTTAAAGCTCAGATTTGAAGACTTTGCACGCCAGTTGTAAGGTGCACACTGTTCATCAGACTGTGCAATGTATCTGACCCAGCCCATTAGCGAAGCGTTGCACTCAATCCATTGAGGAGAACTGAATTCTTTTCCCTGTTAGTTCAGGGAAAGGGCAGATGGCTTAGTAATAACCACTGATGGGGTAAAAGAGGAGAAGTTCAATGCAAAAGGTCCAGTACAATAGAAACTATGTAACAGAGAAGTGCAGAAACACAAAAAAAGAAAAGAGGGACCAACAAAATCTGAAGTCAGCTCTGTCATCTTCTATCCACCCATCTCTTAAGCCTCTACTTTATTCTTCTCAGCTGCCATCTGGTGCTTGTTTAAATTCTTGATGCACTCCACGTTTGTCTGGAACTCATTTAGCGTAGGCCATGCTTTTCCATGGATGGGAGCACTTCAAAGACAAAGCCGACACAGCTGTTTTAAGAGAACTGCCCCTGATTTCTTACTGTATAGGGGTCCAAGCTCTGTCACCTAGCTTTGGAGTATGAGCTGTGGTGCAGAAGACAACAGCATGATCCATGCTTCCATAAAGATAAAATCACTAAAGTTGCAAGACAAAAGTTCTAAATACTACCAACCCTGGAACTCCAGACTCCACTTCCAGAAACCCAGCTTACCTTAAACTCTGTAAGTTGCCTCTTGCCTAGGTCCTTCGTTAGCAAGTTGTCAAGTGTAGTCCAAACTGATGAGGCTGCACCTCTCTCCTCCCTGTATTTGTACCACTAGCTGTTTCATTCAACGTGTGCCAGCCTGTCACTCATGATGACACCAAAGCTTCTCTTGGCCAATCAGATGTTCCCAAGATCAAAGGTCAATCCCATGTTGATGGGTAGTGTGCTAAGCCGTTTCAGCACTTGAGACATGTCCCACTTAGAAACAGGCTAATGCAAGCCTACCTGTTCTTTGTTTGCTAACTTCCACATGTACAACCCTTCCTCCCTTGGTTGGTATGCTTGATCTCTGTTTAACTCCACTCACAAATCCCTAAGAGTCCTTTGCCGACCTTTGTGCTAATTTTGTGCTGCTGCTGCCCATAGAGCAATCAGGATTAATTAATCTGCTTGATGCAAATTATTAAATCTTAAGCCAGTGTTTGCAGTCAACAGAGAATGAGGATCAACAAAAAGTACACAAATATAGCTCAATATAAATGTGTTGTACAGACAATTGTCTTCAAATAAGCATCTCATTGGAGTTTGAAGTGGATCCAGCAAGAGTCCATCATTCCTCTCTGCCAAAATGATAAACACATGATCACCAGAACTGGACTTTTTAAATGTGGGAGGATGTTACTAGTCTGATAGATCATCAGATTTGGTGTAAATGTATACATGGACCATCCTTGTTTCACATAGACAAACTAGTGGAGGTAGTGGAATTATGTAAAGAATGTTTTCTTGGCACACATCAGATTTCATAATACTGAACATTTGAATGCCACAACTTCTTATTTCTGGGCATGTGCGTCTCTTCGTGGCTACAGGTTAACTTATTTTTAATAGTTCAAGCAGGATAAGGCTTGCAGCAGGTTGAATGCAGATCTATGAACATACAATGACTTCAGTTTACTTCAAAACATTTTTTGGATGAAGTGGAGCATCATTAATGTTTGCAGGAATTGGAAGATGCTATGACGTCCGCATAGAGGATAGAAGTCCAAAGTAGTCCTCGAGGGAATTCTGTACCCAATAAAGTATGTGTAGTAAGGTTAGTGTAATTAACTATTAGATACTTACTAGATAATGTATTTTATGGTGAGGTGGTGTATTTTACTATGAGGATTTTGAGTGGTTTCCCATATTGTTAGGAGGGAAGGCACGTTGTTAGGGCTGCTAAAACATCCACCACAAAGATAACGCACTGTACAGTACTTAAGTACAAAACATTGCCTGCAAACATTAGAGCTAACAGTGTTATGGGACAGAGGTCAGACTTAATCTGAGGGGATTTTACTCCAAGCTGGCCATGCAAATTGTTTTTGTAGAGTCTATCTAGCTCAAGGATTGGTGACCTCCGAACAAACTGGCATGAGATTGCGCTCGTTTCCCGTGATGACGACAAAGGCTTGAATGCAACAGGATAATCCCTGCTGACTTGTGTGAGGACAAGAGCAACACTTATCCATGATCAGCCATGCAAGCCCATTAGAGCTCCCCCTGTGTCTGCCAAGGTACGTTTGTGAACAGCGATCATTCCCCGACACGTTTGTAATCTTGTATTATCAATTACACACACAGACGTTAGTCCTGTGTACATTTATACAAAGACAAATTACTATCTAGATGAGTGGACGCATGTTTACAGCACATCAATAACTGTGCTGTCCTAACATGGCTTGCTGGCTGATTTGTCTAAAGTGACTTAAAGCAGTATTTTTGTTTTTTTGGCCACTTTAGGGCAGTGAAAAAGTTGTAAACACAATATTGACATACTATCACCTAAAGTTGGCACGGGAGGTAGTCTAGGTGCTGACCACATAATCACAATGTCCCCAGTTTGAATCTGGTGAAGTCTGTTGCTTGTTTTTCCCTATCCTTCTCCTCTAATTTCCTGTCAGCTCTTTACTGTCAACTCTATAATAAAAGGCATAAAACTCTCTAATAAAGACGAATAAATAAAGTTTATATGTCAAATGTGTTAACAAACAGTTGCATATTTACACAACGAGCAGACACGGAGCACCACACAAATCCAATATTCACTCTTCTTTTAGTTCTGTTTCTTGAGGGAAACATCTGGCTCTGCAGCTGCTACAGTAAGTGCTTCACTATGTTGACCATAGCTCGTCCCTAACTTTGTCTGTCTGCAGTTTAGTGCAGGCCAGGTAGCACAGAGTGGGTTTATCAAAGTTTTTTCTTTACCTGAAAACAGCCACTTACTGTGTCTGGAAACAAGGCTGATGATAGCCAGACTGAACCAAAACAGTAAAGTTTATATAAAAACATTAACAAATGCAGCTTTAAGCTTGTCATTCACAAAGTCTTCTTCACACACCATTCTCCGTACTTCTGTAATTTTCTGCCAGCATCTGTAGTCATTTACAATCTTGCTCTAGAAGTAAAAGGTATATACTGTCTTTTTGAGGACTGTTTTAAAAGACAACTCTCTGAGGATGATACAGTTTGCTGTCAGACTGCAAAGGCTATTGAACTTCCAAGTACTTAGCATGCAACTAATTCGGTTAAATAACAGGACAGTCTGCTTGTAACCTCTGCGCTGAACTCTGGTGTGGTGGTGTATAGGAATGTGCTTCTACTCAGCCTTTCTACTGCTATGGCCAACCAGCAGACTTATAAGAGCTTAGGGATACAATCAAGAATCAGTCAGGATTTAGTGCAACAGTTAGGACTCTGTATAACTGGTTAAAGGGTAGAAACATTTGTTTTTTTAAAGGCACCTACAAGGTTACAGTAACCAAACAAGTACCAAAAGGTGACAGAAATGCGGATTAAGTTCAAGAAAGCGATTAATAATGTGTGAAGAACTCCTCCTTGTTTTTTAAAAAAAAATTTGATTAAACTGAAACTGGCAGTGATTTGATAGAAAGTGTTTCCCCGCACAGCTGATGGGGTTCACTTCCATTCTCATTATAACAGAATAGTCATTAACAATGTGTGTCAGGATTTACAACTAAATATCCCAACTGCAGAAAAGGGTGAGTCAGTGCCTCACAGACCTCTGCAAAATGGAACATATATTACTGAAAACAAATGTTGGCCACAATCTGCCTGACAGACTAAGGAGAAACACATGCAGAGGAATATGATAATGCTAATTTCCTGCCAGGGGCTTTGTCTCTAGGCCAGCTATGTTAATTACACAACGGGTTGTATTTGCACTGCATGGTTTTTTTTCAGGATCAGTTCCAGTTGATGGCTTTGCTGAAATCCACTTCATGACTTTGAATCATTTGAGAGAGTTAGTATGGCTTAGTGAATCCAGAGCTGAGAAAGTAGCTGTGTTTGTGGTTGATTATTATGTGGAAAAAAACATGTTTGGCAGTAGAAGTGACTTTCCTAGATATGTGTTATTTGGAAACATTTATTTAATTTCTTTCCAGGTGTAAGCTTGTAAAACTGTTGTAAATTGCATATGGAAGTGTCTATCTATCACTCTATCTATCCTGATATCCTGATATCAAGCATCCTCATTCATAAAATAAACTGGCATAAAGAAAAACAGACAAAACTGCATATAACAACTGAAACATTTAAAACACTCTTTCTTTTGTTTGCAGGGTTACTTAACCATTTTTATGTATTACCTGTAAGTTTTGAATCAGAAGCGGTTAAGGTGAACCACGTCTAAGGTAAAGTTCAACCCAATCAAATGTAAACCATCTGAAAAATGTACTGCACCTATATCCAGTCACAGCCTTTTACTCCTCCTCTCTCAAACAGATGTATCACAAAAGAAGGACAAGATCATCTTTACCTGATTCTCCAGCTGGTCACAGTGGTCTGCATGCAGCCAGGTGAGGTTTGATTTGTCTGCTCCTCCAATGATTCCTTCTGATAGTTGTCCTCAGTCTCAGGTTACTCTAATGTAGTCAGAGCTGTGAGCTAGCACGGCTAGGCTTGTATTGTTGTCGGTTTGATTCCCCAAAGGCTGCACCTTGGACATGTATCAGATGAACCGAGAGGATGGAGCATGTGCTGCTGGTGGGAGGATGATGGTGTGTGAGTTGGGATGTCCTTTCAGAATTTGTGTTGCCTACTTTTCTGCCAGCCCAGTAGTTTTTTTCTGCCTCTTTCGCTTAGTCTCTTCTTTTAGTGTAGAAAGTGAAGTCATCAGTTGAGGGTTAAACTGCAGTCACCCCACCCAACTTACCCATTTGGTCTGCAATGGAGGATGTGCTCTTTACCCATCACTCAGGGGGATGGGCGCATGACCAGTTTATGGCTCATTTCAGCTCAAAGGCCTTGGGGTGTGTTTACTGGGCTGTCAGGTGAGGTTATAGAGGAGCTTAAAGGGCTCAGACATTCACGCCCAACTTTTTATAGGAAAATTCCCTTTTTTTTTTCTTTTTTTTTTTTACAACCGAAGTCTTCTTTTTGTAGTTTTTTCCATCTTGCCTATCAGTGATAACATATTACCCAATGATGTCACTGTAGAGAATCTGGACTAAGGCACATAGCGAGAAACAGCAGTGCACCAACTGTAGCAATAATGGTGGAAAAGAAGCCTAAGACGAATTTAACACAGTTAACCACTTATTTAGAAGTAAAAGTTTTATTATGTTTAAAGTGGCTTACCCATAAGATATCATGGAAAATTGTTAGCCCCGTAAGCAGTAGACAACCTTTTAACCAACTAGTACAAGCATTTGTGTGCATTTTTAGTTTGATATTTATTCAAACAAAAGACATCCAAACCCAAATGCACAGATGAAGAGTTAAATGAAAGTGCATGTGTTTTACCTGCTAAATATCAGCATGTTAGCATTGTCATTGTGAGGCTGTTCGAATGTTCTTGTTGTATGGATGGATGGGTAATAAGAATCAAATATATCAACTGATACTCCTATACTTTTCCTGTTTTCATGTTTTCTGCAAATCTTGAATACTGTTGACTTTAGGTGCCTTCAGAACGACGACGATTGTGTAAGTTTAATAAAAATTTAATAAAATGTAATAAAATAAAATAAAATAGAAATATCTTGGTTGCAAGATATGCCAGTATGGTTGGTAGTGTGAGTGGGAAGGATGGACCACCAAGCAGCTGTTGATTTGTCAGAATAGAAAAATGCATTCAGACCAGCCACAAAAAGGAGAAACAAAAAAAAAAACAAAAAACAAAAACAATTTCATTAGATTCATCATCTGCAGATAATTAGTGGGAAAAACCTTAACAGTCCACAAAACACTGGCCCTCCTCCAGTTTCCTGAAGAGGGAAAAACAGACCAACCAGTTTGTTATCTTCCAAAGCCTTTTATATCGTGTCACCTGTCATCTGTGGCCAATCAGGGAGGGTCTTTGGAATTAGTGCCACTCTGATCCAAGTGGCATTAATCTCCCCTTGTTTGAAGCTAAATGGTATTCAATTGTATTTTTGACTAAAATTATTAATCAAATTTACCCCTTCAAGAGGCATGATCAAAAATACTTATTGTTAATGAAGTTAGCAAGTAAACGTTCCCGTCTTTGGAACGGATTAACATTACAGCAGGGAAAAATACCCACAGAGAAATTTTAATGGGGAAGTGCACTCAGGGAATTAAAGTTCCCCTACAAGAAACCTGTGTGAACAAAAAGACCAGACGCAAGTGAATAAGCATTTCTCAAACATCACAAGTTCGTGACTGATATGTTGATTGGATGAGCGAGAGGAATCCGCACCTTCCTCTCAGCATACATACCAACACTGACTCAATTACATTGTTGTTGTGCGATTGTGTGGTGAATCATCATGCTTCGATGTATTCAGTATATTCTGCATATGCTGTCAGATCTTTGGCTGTCTTTGGTCGCCAAAGCTCCAAATCAGCTGCTGATGGGTGTATCTTATAACGCGATCTAGTATCACCATTTGGACTGACGACCAAAGATTACACCACATTTCTCCCACAATCATCAACTTTTTTCTCAGACAACCCCACATCTAATGTATGTTTTGTAAAGGGACACTATAGTCACTATAGTGCAACAACAGTGAGGGATGTAATCCCTCACTGGCTTCCCACGCAAGAATATAATCATGCTGAAGTTACTATCTGATATTGAACTTTCATCTCTGTCCTGGTGAGCAGGTCTGCAATGCAAAAGGTTTAAATAACTATTTTGGGGTAGAAACTTGTCTAAAACCTATTGGAGACTCATGCTCTGTGTCCACAATAGACAAATATAATGTTATGTAAGCGGTGCAAGTGGTGGCTTGTGCCCTGAAACCCTGCAATAAAGTCTGTGCCACAAATACAAAAAGACCCAATTTGTAAGAAAAAAAGGAGAGGGATTGGGTTAATGCTTTAGTATTTTCCTTTCCTCCTGTCACCCCTCCCTATCTCCTTGCTCTGTTTCACAGCTCAGCTGTGTGCGTGTCTGCGTTAAGGCCACAGATGGGACATCTGGAGCCCATGTCTACACTTTTGGGGACAAGGGTGACAAAAAGAAAGATGCACAAGAGTGAGCAATTAAATAAAGGTTAAAGAGTTTGAAATAAAATAGGGAAGGGAAACATCTATGAACAATTATATTATTTTATGATGACTGAAAAGTATGAGTTGAGTGAAAATATGTGGAGTTAAGTTTAAGACTTGGGTGATGATGGATGGACAGAATATGAATTAAAAACAGAGATAAAGAGGTTGAACAGCTGGAGATGGTCTGGACTCTGGGATGATCTTTGGAGTTGGGCTGCCAGGCCGCAACAGCTGATTATACTTTCACTTACTGTCTCAAGAATGAGGATGTGAAGCTTAAGGCTTTATAAAGGACTTTATTGTCTAGACATGGGCAGCAGGAGCTCCGCTCAGGATTTAAATGAGGGCGACACAGGAGGAAGAGGAGGAAATTGTCCTAGATTGGGAATTGGTACAATTGACCATATGAAAACATGTGAAACATGTAGCATGTTGTAGTGGTATTGGCAGTGAGCAGACTGCTAATATTTTTACTTCCTGACTTGTATCAAGTTTACCTGAGCAATAATAGTTAAAATAGACCATTAAGTTATTACAGTATTGGATGGCAAAGGGAAGTAGTGCATTTGTAAGGGACCTCCTATCATCTAATGACAGAACAGAAAGCTACTAGCTTTCATTCACAAAAGCGGGTCAAATTTTAAGTGTAAATGACCTTGACAGCTGGATCTAATTACAAACACCTAGCAGGAATAAAATGGGACATTTGGAATGCATTTACATAATAACAATAAATGCCACATATCTAATCAACTAACTTGCAGTTTTTAAATAGTGTCTACTCTAATAAGGAACTCCTGACTAACTCTCCAGGAAGAATATGAGTGGTTCCAGCCCATCTGGTACACATCTGCCAGGATTAGTGGTGTTGTTACAGTTGGTGCACAGCTCTGCAAAAAGAAGTGACAAGTGAATGTAAAGTGCACACCCAAAGATAATGTAACTCGGCTCCTGATTAATTATCCACAGTGTCAGTACACTCACATAGCACAAGGAACAAGAGTTGTATCTAAGAGGGGATTGTACTGTAAAGTGGTTTTAAATAAACATACATTTTCTCTTATTTCCTGACACTAATATTTTTATTGTAATGATTAAAGATTTGAAATTGCATTATTTTAAATCTTACTCAGAACAAACCATGCTAGTGGCTCTGTGAGGCCACTTATCAGTGTTGCTTCAAGCTTAATGCTAATGTTAGCATAGTAACATACTCATAATGACAGTGCTAGCATGCTGATATTTAGTGGGTAATGTTTACCATGTTTATCACCTTTGTTTAACTTGTTAGCATGCACATTTATTTATTTTATTATTAGTTTTTCAGATTAGATATTTGGTCATGAAACACCAAAGTTATACAATTCATCTTGAATGTTGAATGTTTGTACCAATTTTCATGGCAATTCATCCAATAGTACTTCCTAGAGGAAAAGTCAGGGAATCACTCCAGTCTTTAGGATTCATTCTCTGGGATCCATGATTGTCTGTATGAAATATTGTGCCAATCCATCTAGTAGTTTTTAGATATTTCACTGGATAAGTCAAAATCTTGATCTGCTGGTGGTGCAAAACGGGATAGGATTCATCCACTGGACACAATATCTGCACCACATTTCATGATAATGCATCTAATAGTGGTTGATATATTTCACTATATCACAAAAGATTCAGCCTCATGGTGGCACTGGAGAAAAAGTCCAGGGATGTAGCCTTTCTTTAGCCCTGAATAATTCTCCACTTTTAGATGTTTGTCACTAAAGAAGACGACTGTGTTTTAATTTTGTATCTGCCGTGAGTGGAATGGAGGCAAGACCAATCAGAGAAGGTTTATGGGAAAATACGTGGAAATCTTTGTGTCTTAATTGGCTGACAGGTCGCTGTCAGTTCTTCAGTTGATGGGGTTACTATGGCAAGCTCACACAGTCAGTCAGTTTGAGGAAAAAATGGATATATGAAGATTTTTACCGGTCAAGGGGTTGAAGATGAAGCAGTGGCACAAACATCCTCTCGTGCTGAGCCAGGAAAACAAAGTCTGGTAGTCCTACAAACAATGGTAACACCTGAGGCAAGTTTTATGACCGATCCAACTTTTTTTCTGATCATGTCATACATTGACAGCTAAGTTACCGCAGATTTCGTAAAACAAAATTTTAGTTTATTGGCTTCAAAGAACACAGTTCTATTTCTTTCTTTCTTTCTTTCTTTCTTTCTTTCTTTCTTTCTTTCTTTCTTTCTTTCTTTCTTTCTTTCTAATTACAAATAAATTTAATTTAATCTTAACCTCATGTCCGTTTCCCTTCTTATATTGCAGCCTGGACAAGTTGGGTTGTAATACTGAAGTAGGCAAAATTTAACCAGTTAATATAATTTTAAAAAGACAGAATTCAGTCATTGTCTTCATTTTTCCACAAGTAACAATATTTTCTCATGTTTATCTACCTGTACCATTGAGGTGGGAATTGTAATTTATATCAAATAGATCCATCAGCAATGATTTTGCAACCAAATTATGAAAGTTTACTTTGTCACTTTGAGTAGTTAGTTGTTTTCAACTCTCGTTCATGAAATTGCCATTGTATTATGGGTTTTAAGGATTTTCCATCATGTAGGCCTAGTGATCATGGTTGTAGGTATCTGATACAATGCTCATTTTGGTCTGTGATACTGGAGTGGCTGGAATATTCATGTGCAGACTATATGGTAAATCAAACCCTTCTTCCCTCTCCAATTTTCACATTTTTCAAGCAATGTGTAGCCCTCATACAACAAAAAAAATGCATGGAAATAGTCTATTTAGAAATACATTTTTAAAAGTTTTTTGATTGATAAGAATCTGGGCTCAGACCCTGATGGCTAACAGTCCAGCCAACAATCCTGAATGCCAATAGCTACAAAAAGTATAAACTGTATATAACATTTGATAAGAATGCTCTTTCTTGCTCATTTATAAATTTACTCTGATAAAATCTCATATGGTGTGTATTTTGAGAGTTGTCGGCTGTGGCTTCCAGATTTTATGGGCTCTGATACTCTTTGGAAAACATTCATCTGTAATGAAAAGCAGACATTTGAGGCTCCAACAGTATCCATTAGAGTATTTTTCTGATGATGTAGGCACAATTTGGTCCAGTTTAGTGGCTATTATGACACAATGGTACAATACTACATGCCTTGTAGCTTGTTTTTATCTATAGTTTAAGTCCAAAATCTACAATTCACTACAAACAACTGGACTGGGTATAAGTTTCAAATATTCATTAAATGATATTAATATTCAAAATACAAATTGTGCAGCAACTCCTGAGTGTACTATCAAATGTAGGACAGCAATATCTTCTCTAGTATACACATGTTAATGCACTTATAAATAAAACATGACTTAAGCCAAAAATATTCCATACACTTTACATTAAAGATTTATTCTGGATTCCTAAATTGGATAGTCTTTTGAAAAATGGCGCAGAAACCAAAAGGAATGTGCTTGTTTTATTGCTTTCTTTCCCTCTGGCACACTATGAAACACACATTTCTTAAACTCCTCCAATCACCACAAGAGTAAAAACACCTCACCCTCTAGAAATGGCCAAAACCTGAACAGCCTTTCCTAGAATTCTTATCCCTCACTGACAGTTTTTGATTGACCTATGGAGATACAAAAAGTGGAGAAAATATGTTCAGCAATTGTTTTCTCTGCAGGAAAATAGACACAGTTTACTATGATGCAAAAAATGTTTTATGAATCTGCATCAGTCTGTTTTAAAACAAACTCAAGAAAGAAGACATTTATCACTTTGACCACAAGTGGTGCCAACAAGCATATGGTGGATCCCCTGAAGAGCCAAATATGCAGACTAAAATATATCTTATTGGAAAGAGTACAGTTAGACAGTCTTCTTTTAAGTAAACTTTAACTATTTGTATTGAAGCTCCACAGGGAGGCTTTACTGAAAAAATAATGTTGTCACAGAGAATTTGTGGTCGCTATCTGAGTCATTTGGAAGGGCAGATTTACACAGAAAATATTGTAAATCTGTATAGTACTAAGCAAAACCTTGCAACCCCTGCATCCCTCCAGGACCAGCAGTGTTTTTGTCTGGCTGTACAGCTACATGGATGGGTGGGACAGAACAAAGAAGATAAGTCCTGTGTACTCTAAATGAATGACTTGAGAATCACAGAGCCACAATGCACAATGCAAGGCTCTTTGAGAGCAATTTGGCCATGAACGTAAACAGGATATCTGAAACATACTAACAGGCCTTGGAGAATAAATAAAGGGATCTCACAACCATCTTAAAACCTCTACATTTTCCTTTTGCAAATAATGGCAAACAACATGACTTCATCCGAGTGATTTTGGCCAAAAAAGGAGGTGGTAGCTGCCAAAAAGCCAGCAGGCTCCACAGAGAATAGTAATCTACAACTAATCTGCAGTAACAACACATTTTAAAGGAGTCTAGTGGTGAGTTTGTAGATTGCAACCAAATAAATACCCCTTTTCTCACCCTACCCTTCCAAGCTTGTAGAAGAACCTACGGTGACTGCAAAACATGCGGAGCCAGTGCCAGTGTTTAGTTTGTCTGTTCTGGTCTACTGTAGAAACATGGCGATGCAACGTGGTAGGCGCTGTGGAAGAGGACCCACTCCCTATGTAGATATAAAGGGCTCATTCTAAGGTAATGAAAACCCATAGATTCTAATCGTCATGGGATTATACACTAATTAAAAATGCTTATGAATATTATATTCCATTTCTGCCAAGTACGTTCTGCTAGATGCCACTAAATTCTACAGACTGCACCTTTAACTGCTGAGTGGTATATTGTATTATCCCTGTGGACAAGACAGGAGTTTTTCATGTTTATTATTTATACAGTCACCTATCTGCTTTGAACCATTATAGAGCAATAGGATCCTTAGTATTGTAGGCTTGGATAGAGTAAATTCACGGTTTAGTCAGTAACATCAATGCAGAGATTTTCAGAGAATTCCCAAATTTGGTTACAATTACAGCATATCCCTATAAAATAAGCTATACTATATAAATGATATATATGGTGTAACTAATGACTTTATTACACCAGCCAAATAGATTTTTCCAAAACTAGAAACCCCAAAGTTATGTTATTAATAGTTACTGATTTATAAAGAACTAATAAATGACTTACTATCCATTAATAAACCAATAGTTACAATTTATCACCCCTTTATAGATTATGCCTTATTAAAAAGTGGTACAGGAGCCCAGAAGACCTTGAAAAATAATTTACATGATATTCCTTAAAGTTCAGCTATGTTCAACTCCTCTTTACATTTAAGCAGAGTCAAATAAGATGTTATACATGCTTTATCAATTTGTTTCCATGTTAAAAAATTAATTACAGCAGTCTTAAAAAGCGATGTCATACAAATATGTTGGAAACATAGTTTATTCAACTGTGTTTTGGTTTCCACATAGTAAATTCATGAGCAGTTTCTGATTCAAAGGCCACAAAAGAAATCACGATAAAATTTAAAATTATCCAGACAAAATGTGATATTCTAATAACATAGCTACACCATTTAATCAGCATGTCACTGCTGTCAAGTTGACTATGTATTGTTCAAAAGCATTTATCAGACATGTTAAACAACAACGTAACAATGGAAGCACCTTAACTGCAAAAGCTGTAGTTTATTATCAAAGAATGTTTCCATTGGATGCATGCAAGTAATGCAAATGTTGTATACAAATCAGCGATGCGCATGACAGCGGACAGCTAGGAATTAGGTAACGAAAAGAAACAATTTGACTCGTGATTTCTAAAAAACATAATCTTGTCATTTAACGGTTTCAACAGCAATATTATATATAGTAATTTCAAGGATAATACCAGTGGCTTTCATTCTTGTATCATCTATTCTACTTTTTAATGCTGCAAGGGCTATTTAAAACCTAAGTCTTACTCAACTGGGGCTTTAAGTTATTGAACGTTGAAGAAGGTATTCCTCTGAAGGGAGTGGATATTTATAAGTTGAGAATTGGTTTAGATAATCAAAGAAGTGGGACATCACTCTATTTGCATAAAGGCACCACTTACTGTATATGAGTCTGAGGTAGCCTAAGAATGACAGACTTATGTTAAAAACACTGGTATTTTCCTTGAAAGCATTTTGATACTGAAAATGTAACTGCTATTTTACAATTTGTTCATTATTTCTCACATTAGGAATTATACACTGAAATCTGAGTACACAATCTTTTCTTGCTGGTCCTTTGCACAGCAATGGATTAATTAGTGTACCCACATTATATCATACATGTTAAACACTGGAACATACAAGACACACAACAAAATGACGCTATAATTGAGACACTGGAGATACTAACTTCATTCATTGTTTACTCCATTGTGCCTGTATTCAACATAATGTCAGCTTGGAATGTTTGAAGTGTGTGTTTCATTTTTAATCAAAGCATTTAGTTATTTAACCTTTAGTCATTTACTTTTTTATGTTTTTTTATAGCATTTTTTTGTTTTTTTAAATTTATTTTTTGCCTTCATGTATCTACAAATATCAAGAGCCACATTTTTGGAGCACATGTAAGATGCTTGATGAATTTACAAATTGATTTGATAGTTTGAAAGATGTCATAAAAGGATTTGCAAAATGGTTGATAGCTTGTTATGCTATCAATTGTACCTTAAATTTGCCCAGCTCTTGATTTATTATTGATGCCATTACAATACCCCTGATTTGCATACTACTTGATATGTCAGTAAGTGCATGACATGACATGTGAGTACTATGAAAAGAGGGATGTTATGACATTTAAATCCACAAGGCTTTGGGGTGAGCTGTGGTTGTAGAATTGGGGTCATGGAAAGAGGTCCTTATTCAAACATGATATCCGAAGCTTGGCGCAGGCAGTTGGAGGAGTCAGGAGGCATGCTGCTGTGTGTGATGTTGTTGGCGTCCAGACGCAGATGCTTCAGACGGGAATAGTGGACCGGCCCAATGAACTTGCAGAAACTTGCCAGATCAAATTCTGTCGCGAGTAAAAAACACAGAGTGATCAAAGTTGGCAAAAAACCCTCAAAAACCATTTTGTCCCAAAATCTTCATGTACCCTGTTATTACTCCTCAACCCATTGTGCTAGACAAAAAGTCAATCCTGGTAAAAGACAAAATGCCTACAGCATTGCAAGACAAAACATTTAGAATTGAACAATGGTTTAATATAGTATCTTAAAATGCTAATAAGTAAAAAGTGATAGTTGCCACTCACTGGTGATCTCGTTAGCCTGGAGGTAGAGTTGCTCCAGCTGTTCGTTGATCTCCGGGATGGACTGCAGCTTGTTGAAAGACAGGTCGAGCTCCACCAGCGATGACACATTGAACACTCCAGAAGGAATTCCAGAGTCCACCAGCTTGTTGTGGGAGATCCTCAGGTACTGCAGTGATGGCAGCTTGCTCAGGTATCCTGCTCCAATACTGTCGATGTCGTTGTAATCAGCATAGAGGATCTCCAGTGAACTGGGGATTCCAGCTGGCAGCTTCTTCAGCTTGTTGTGGCTCACATCCAGGGACAGCAGCTTCTTCGGTCCTTTGAATGCCCCTGAGATGCTTTCGCTGGTTAGCTCATTGAACTGAACGTTAATGGAGGTCAAATTCTCCTTGTCGTTCAAGAGACCAGAGGGGAACTTGTTCATCTGGTTGTGCATCAACTTCAGCTCATCAAGGGACTTTGAGGGAGGGATGACAGGCTCTGTGAGGTTGTTGTAGCTGAAGAATAGTTTCTCCAGGCCAGTGAGTTTGTCGATTGTACCCTTTGCTACCTTTGCATTGGTGATCTGGTTGTTGTCAAGTACCAGCCAACGGAGGTCAGCAGTAACATTATCAAACACTCCTGCCTTGATCTCCTCAATCTGGTTGTTCTGGAGGTACAGGTACTTGATCCCTGTCGGGACTATGGGAACAAACTTGAGCTTGCGGCTGTCACAATACATGGCGCTGGGGAAATTTATTGGGCACTCACACTCTTGATTACAGTTGGGGCCAGAGGGCCCAAGCAAATTGTAAGGCTGGTAGTCATAGTCATAATACTGGCAGAGGGCCAGGCTGACCATTACGGCCAACAGGGGTACACGGAGAGGAAACATGGCGTCTGGAAATCCAACAGACTGAAGGGGAGGGGAGACAGAAGAAGACAGAAGGGTTAGAGTGACCAAGGACAGTATAAGATCTTGTGCAGGTTAATCGTGCATGAAGTATTCATTTATAAAGTTGGAGACATTAATGGAAAAAAATTATATAAAAAAACAAGAACTTTTAAACCATTATGCAAAAAGGGATCTGAACCTTCCCACTTTACACACACTATACCACCACACCCACTCCCCAGAGTATTATATAATCGGTGAAGAGTTCATGTCAACAAATTGGTAACCAATGAGTCCCAGAGTCCTTAATTCAATAGTCTGTGTCGAGCCACATCATTACAGCTGCAACTTGAATGAAACTGCACTGCTCTCAGCACCACTTCATCTATCAACTTGATAGATTTCTATACCTGAACTGGCAATGGGAGCAATAATGCAATGCAGATGTTCCAAGAACACTTGAACACAAAATATATATACTGCACCTATCTTTGACATGTGTATTACACATCAAAAACTAAAAGAAGTGATTATTGTCCTTAGTAAGGTTTCTAAACAATGGAGAAAACACATAGAAAAAGATAATAACACCAGGAATATATCTAGTTTAAGATCATGCACAAAAATCAAACCTATAGACAATGCAAAACCAGGATGATTAATTCCAGACCTATGAAAAATGCAGACAGACACTGGATCCAAGTAAAACAGATCATTTTCTAAAGTCTAAAGCCATCGAAATCTATGACACAGTCAAAGGAAGTGTGTATCCAAATAAACTTATATATCCAAGCATGTAGAAACTCCTAATACATTATGAAAATCATGAAGCATTTAACCCTCATTTTTTGCATGCACTGTTACTCTTGCAGTCTTTGTTGCAGTACTAGCCACTGCCCAAAAGCCCTTCAGTGACAGCTGATAATCCCACCCGGAAAGCAAAAAAATAAAGAGGAATAATCAAACAGGAAATCACAAATCCATTCCTCCATATGCAAGCTTACCTGTGCTTCTCTCTGTTCGTGTTTGTAGGGTGGAGGGCCAGTAGGTAAGAACACTGTGGTGTTCAAAAACTGGAAGTCTCTGGAGAAAAACACAGAGGGAAAGAATGAGAGAGGGGGAGGAGAGAGAGGGGTGGATGGAGAGACAGAGAGGGAAAAAGAAGGAGGAGGGGGGAGGATGGGAGGCTTCTGCAGCAAATTGGAGTTAGGGCGTCATAGAAATTAAAGATGTCATCTGCATGAATGTCTTGGGGAGCACCATGCAAAAACTTATGTTAACTAACCAAGAGCAGGTGCAAATGCTGCAGGTATACAGCACCACAAACAAGCTTAAAAAAATGCATAATGCTACCTCCACCTTTTCCACCTTTTCCACCTTTCCATCACCTTTACAACCACTTCTTTTAATCATCCTCCAAATAATCATGCCAAAGTGTTAACAAGCAAAAACTTAAGTTGGAGTTGGGTGGGCTGTGCATGGAAAAATATAAAGAGTAGAAAAAGTTATGCGTGGAAAAATGTGAAAACAAACTTTGGCTGCTATTTAATCCAGACGCTGGTTATGAAGAAGAATAAATTCCGGTGTACCTCTTGGGCTGTGAATAAGGCTTTGGAAAATCTGACAAAAGGGTTAGGAGACGGCCAGAAAAGACTTGCATAACACTTGCCGCAAACATTGCTTCTCCTTCTCTGTCTAAGACTAAAGGCATTGCACTGTAAGGGGGGGAAGGTAGTTTAAAGCAGATCCAATGGATCTCATATGTCTTTGCGATGAATTACTCCACTTTTCATTCTTGTACCCACACATTTTTCTTCTCTACATATTTTAAAGCCCTGTAATCATCCTCCATATTATATTCTCTATTCAAATACTCTATTCAAATAGTCAGACCAATGAATAAAATGGACTAGGGTGGTGTTTTACTTATCTGAAAGGTGCAGTGGAGAAAGGGGGTGGGAGAGAAAACAGCCAAATGTTTCTGCCATTTGTTGGTGGACGTCCATCACACCGTCAGAGCATGCTGGGAATTGACGCCTGGATTTAATTGGTCGCAGTCCAGTCTGGTACGCTACTCACTTATCATTCTTAGAGACCATCTTGGATGCATTTCTCATGTGTGGACAACTTTCATACCTCAAATTCTAACTACAGATATCAGATTTCCTAAGATATGTTAAAAAATGTATGTGCTCATTTTTCCTTTCCTCCCAGACCGGAACATTTGAATCTCTCAACTGCCTTTTCAGAACTGTTTTGTCCTTGCTTACTTCTGCAGGCTTGTTTGACTCTATAATTAATCTTTTTCATCAACTTATGCATTTGGGAGAGACAATAGACACCCACCTCATATATCTAAAAAGCCATCTGCAGAGAGAGATTATTAATTTGGTTTCAGTTTGGTTTCAATTCCATGACTTAACTCACCAGCGCCAGACTTTTTGACATTGGGATCGCCATTAAACATTTGTTTTATGTGTCAATTTTAGTTTAGTTATTGCATAAAATCAAAATCTTAGTAAACTTTATAGTAATAGTAGTAATAATTGATAATCCAAAACGACATTGCTGTATTATGTGAGGTATTACATTTTGATGGCCTTTAATTTTAAAGGTGCTATTTGTAAGAATCACTCATTAGTGACACCTGTGGCTGTTTAGCTGCAGTCAACATCCCCACAATATGCACCACCCAACAGGCAAAAATATGCATAAATCAACCACCTGAACTGGACCCGACCTGCAATCTGCCACCTTTTTGTTACCAACCATCTTTATTAAACACCAGTAGGCTCAGTGAGCTATGAGCAAGCAACAGGCTTGGTCGGGGAGCAATGCACTGTGACCAGGGAGCAACAGGCTTGGCCGGGGAGCAATGCACTGTGATCAGGGAGCAACAGGCTTGGCCGGGGAGCAATGCGCTGTGGCCGGGGAGCAACAGGCCTGGCCGGGGAGCAATGCGCTATGACCGAGGAGCAATAGGCTGTGGATGGGAAGCAATGCACTGCGGTTTTGTCTTGAAATGTGTGCTTTTTATCACCATTGGACTGCCGACAGAAAAAACAAAAGGGGTAAGCTATTTTCTCCTCTGGAGCTTGTTTTCTGCTCCTTTGTTGAGGAAATAATGTTGTTTTAGCTGTGTGTGTGTGTGGTCAGGAGCGGGCAACTTGTAATTGCAGCGGTGTTTTGATGTTTGATGATATGTTGTAGTCGACGGAGGCAGCTAGCCGTCTCATTAGCTACAGTATTTCTCCTCGAATAGCACCGTTTTTATTGTGTTGTTGTTTCGTTATGTTGGTCGTTTGTTGATGTTAATGGAAGACAGGCAAGGCACTCAGGAGTGCACAAAAATGTCACATCCTTTGGATTTTCACGGAAAATCAGGCCCGGATCATCTGCATAGAAATCAGTCCACAGGCTGTTACAGGCTGTTACGCCCAAGAAAGTCAGAGAGGGTCTAATTTTTTAAGTTGCATTTCAAACCCACTCACTCATTGGCAATAAAAAATTATTACTTCACAATTTCACATATATAACCTTTAAACTGAACAGACAGATAGCATTAGAGGATATAGATAAAGGTTAAGGTTTAAGGCCAAAAGGATGCTGTCATAAAACTGTGTTAACCAGACTCTCCATGCATCTCCAAAACCTGCTACGTAAAATGTTGGAAATGATTTGATTGATCACATAAACTGGTGAGGTTAAAAAAGTATGGAATGTTCCTTGTTTCGAAACAGTATGAAGACAAAAACAAACTCTTGGTCATTCAAGTACACAAAGTCTCTCTATCTTTCCACAATGAGAAGGCAAAAAGTGATTTCCAACAGTCATCTAAGCACACATCTCAGATTTATGAGGTGAGGACGTGGAAAATGTCCTAAAGCTCTTTCTCTCAAAATTTGAATCATTCTGTTAAACACTGTAAATTATTTTCTGTTCTCATCTTTGACACTTTATCTGTGAGTTAATTTTCAAGTCTCAAGGACTTTGTTTCTGAATAATTGATAAGAGACAACTCCCTCTTTGTACTCCCCATGTGTGCCTCTACTGACATTCAATGACGGATGACTTCAGAGTCACAGTTGATGCCCTAAAGGCCAGCGAGCCAGTCATTAGTATTGTTGGGTCACCAATTTGTAACCTCTTCAAAGTCACTTAACACATGTGAAACATACAGCCATTGAAGAGGCAATGCTGATGTTTACTTTTTAGAATTCCTTTAATGCTTAAAAAACACTGCATACTGTGTTTGCTTGTTTATAGTCATGTTTTTTTACATACATTTTGTAATATTCATTATGTTTTCTTGTTTCTGAATTCAATGACTCTTCTTACTAGTACTGTTGATCCCACTGAGAATCAACACTTAATGTCCGCAGGTTCATCTTCAGGGTTCAGCTCACTGTTACTCGGTCTGGCAAAATAAAACAATGCAGTGTAATAAAAACATAGGCAGGCATAGGTTCATTGTGCCCCAATTCAGGGTCTGGACTCTCTAAAGGTCACTTTGACAAAGGCTAGTCCTTAAGCAAAGCAGGATGGATAGGATACTGAAGGAGGATACATTTTTGTTTAATTGATGTCCTTCAAATCCAAGAAAAAGAAGGCTACATTTCTACAGCCGCAGTGGAGAAGCCTTTGAAATGGGACAGAGCTTGACATATTTGCTCTAGAGATGCACACTTAGGAGGATACAGCATGTTAGTTGACAGAAAGCCATGTTGTGCGTTGCTACCTGTGCTGTGCAAAATGGCAAAGGTTAATGTGTAGCTAGACTTTACACACAGGTGACTTATTAAAGTTGCTTTTTTCAATTCTTTTCCCCCTTTCCTCCCTGTGGGACTGCCAAAATCCCTCTGCAGTGCAGTCCTTGTTAGCAACAACTCTACAATTGACAAGGTGAGAGAGATGACAGTAACCTCCATGACACATGGTGTCACCATGTTTCTTAATAAATAGGAGGTACAGACAGGTGACAAATAAAAGAAAAAAGCAACATAAAATGTCTTAGTAAAGTGTTGGGCCACCACATGCTGCCAGAACAGCTTCAATGGGCCTTGGCATTGATTCTACTAATCTCTGGTTGCAACACCATTCTTCCAAACAATATTCCCTCATTTGGTGTTTTGATGGTGATGGTGGAAAGTGCTGTCTAACATGTCAGTTTTAAATCTCCCACAGGTGTTCAACTGGATTGAAATCTGGTGACTGCGAAGGCAATAGCATATGATTCACATCATTTTAATACTCATCAAACCATTCAGTGACCCCTTGTGCCCTGTGAACTAGGGCATTGTCACCCTGGAAAAGACCACTCCCATCAAGATAGAAATGTTTTCATCATAGGATAAAGATGATCACTCAGAACAACTTTGTATTGATTTGCAGTGACCCTTTGCAGTGACCCCCCATCTCGATCAACCAGTAGAAGTTGCTGCTGTAGTGATTGTTATCAATTTGAGGCCATAAATTATTAATTTGTGCAGACAAATGATTAATTCAAAGACATGAATCACCACCCATTTCTGTGCATAAATGATCAGAAATGTAGCCTTGTCCCCATACATTTTAAAAGCGCAAAGCACAAAACTGAAACTGAAGAAAAACTGCCCAAAATATTTATTTCGTTGAGGTTAGTGTGTTTTTACTCTGCTGGTGCTGTGGTGTTTTTGTGTTAAACCCAGACTTAAGTTGTTCCAGACTGCTCTTAAAGTGGAAGCTGGAAAACAGACATTTAGTCATTGTGCTTAGTCACTGTGCTTGTTCTCTTCGAATGTGTTGATGTCTGCCTCATGTTCTCATATCCTTTCCATTTCACCAGATGGCAGACATTGGTTTTCAACTGTGTTTTTCCAATACCTTGTAATTAATTTTAACTTGTTTAATTTTGTGTAACATTGCCATGAACATAAATTTGTGATTCATTCAGAATTTGTGTTTGGAGTTCTTCAGTGACGTCATCTTGTATACAATATATGTAGAATGAACAGGGCAGAAAACATAAGGTATGGAACAACAAAAATAAAAACACAGATAGTTTCTTCCCATATGCTGATAGATATATACTATATTTAAATAAGTATGTTTTCTTGCAAAGTCAGTTTGAAGCCCCTACCCCTTCCTTCTTGATTCATTTGTGACTCCAGTGTGTTTAACTGTTGCACTGTAAGTGGTTGTTGCGGTGTATTGTTTTCTCAAATAAAAAACAGAAAGCCTGTACTTCCCCAAACAAGACTGCAAATAGTCAATCTAATGACTCACTGTAACACGAAAAGGATAGTGCTGCTGATTTCACTGAGAATCAGCACATCAGTCTGCAACTTCAATAGCTCAGACATTGTATAAAACCAGTGTAAATGTGCCATACAGTATTTTTCAGAATTTTGTCCGACTTTTCCTCATGAGAAAGATCATTTTTGGTCCTTGAGAGGGCGAAATCTTAATGGAGGAGAGCTTACCTTTTTAAAAAATACGGTCAAATGTGGACATATTTTCTCACAACCTCTAACCACTACAGATGAATTGATAAATAAAACAGGAAATCATGCAAGTAATAGTGGTATTTCAACAGACACATTTGTTATTGTTGGCTGTATGTTAGAACAGGCGCATAGTCTTTTCTTAGGAAACATCAATGGAAATTCTAGGGATCTAGGACATTTATTTATTTCTCCGTAGTATTCCCTGAAGTAAAATATGGACAAAGCCCTCAAATACAGGGAAAAACAGTTTTCCATTTGTGCATACAAAGTCCACATTGTGCCCTTCATCTGTAACTTTCCAAAAATATTTGTTTCTTTGAGGGTTGGTTTTTCAACTGTGTTTGTGTCAGTGTTTGCGAGAACCCAGAGTGAAACTGTTCCAAACTGATTGTGGAGGCTGGAAAACACATTCTGACATTTCGCTTAGACAGCCTGGTTCCTCCCCTCAAATGTGTTCTCACTGGCTTCTCTTACTTTATTTGTCCTATTATAGTAATTTCTTTGAGTTTCTTGTAATACACCAAGTGATGAATGGCGTCCTCTTACAAAAAATATCAGAAGTTAAGTTTTCAAAAGTTATAAGCCCACTCATGTTTCAAGTCTGATTATTGCCATGCTCTCTGCACACATAAAATTATGTGCAACTATTCAGAGCAAAGCTGTTCTGTTATCTGCTCTGGTAGTAGACATTTGGTTGCAGACTACTTATCAGGTTATGTTAACATATGGTATCAATCTGTGCAAGGTCTGCTACATGTAAGCAACATTGTTTTTAAAGACTGACCCCATCTGATAAGAAACAATAAATGTTTATCATTATATAACAGAGGAACAATCGAGTGGAAATACATTTTTAATTCATTGCAGTCAAAGGCAATCAAAACATACAACTGAGATAGATATAGCTGACTGTGCACTGAACCCCCAAACAGCAATTATCTAATCATAGCTTAGCAACCATAACTAGGAAGGACAGGCCGGTCAAGCTTTGGATTTCTCCACATGCCGAAGCAGTGCGCATGGGACTGTTTTTACCATTTCCAATACCAAAAATACAAGAGTAAAAGTGTACGGAATAGATTAAACAGTGCATTTATCTGCTCTAAAATGAGACTTTGCAAGCGATAGCATGTCTGGCATTTAGCCTTAGTCTTTCAGGAGGATACGTATCTAGATTTATAAATCTAGATATAATGTTAAAGCTATCAAGTGCACATATAAGACCCCCTTTCAAGATTGTCTTTTTAAAATGAGTCAGCTCGAATCTTTAAAATGTAAGCCACAGACAGTGTTTTCAACCAACTCATGAAACTAAGATTAGCATTAGTATTTTTTTTTTTAGATTAGCTTAATTAGCTTGCTCTGCCAGCAAAAGTTGTCATTTCAATCGACAAAAAATGTCAGCTTGCTGGCTAGAGATAAGAGGCCTGCTTTTGTCAACCTCTACCTAAAATCATGGAACCATTGTTAAACTTAGTAAAACTTTTGAGTGGTAGATCTGACATTGTTATCATTGTAAGCTGCACGTGCAAGTATGAAAAACCTGCATACATAGCATCAGTAAATAAGGGATGATGAACCTTAATGGTCAAGTCAAGTTAAGTAATTTTTATTTATATAACACCAAATCATAACAGAAGTTATCTCCGGGCATTTTTAATATAGAGCAGGTCTAGACTCTTTAATTTACAGTGACCCAACATTTCCCCATGAGCAAGTACTTGGCGACAGTGGCAAGGAAAAATTCCACTTTAACGGGAAAAACCTCAACCAGAACTGGGCTCTAGGTGGGCGGACATCTGCCTTGACTGGTTGGGTTGAGAGAGAAAGAGGGAGGGAGGTGGAGAGGGGATAGAGAAAAACAGAGAGGCACAGCAACAATAATAATAATAATAATAATAATAATAGAAATATGACTAATAATAATAATAGCAGTAGCAGTGGGCAAAAAATGACTAATAATAATAGCAGCAGCGGTGGCTGTCAAGCTGGACAGCAGCTGTTTCACAGCCAAAGTTCTCCTGTGAGACAAGAAAGCACAAAGCTACATGGGAGATGCCAAGGTAGTAACATGTATTAATGGTACATGAATGCGCACAGATGGAGAGGAGGAGGAGAAGAGAGGAGCTCAGTGCATCATGGGAAGTCCCCCGGCAGTCTAGGCCTATAGCAGCATAACTAGGGGCTGGTCTAAGGCAAGCCTGAGCCGGCCCTAACTATTAACTTTATCAAAAAGGAAAGTTTTAAGCCTGCTCTTAAACGTAGAGAGGGTGTCTGCCTCCCGGACCCAAACTGGAAGATGGTTCCACAGGAGAGGAGCCTGATAGTTGAAAGGCTCTGCCTCCCATTCTACTTTTGGAGATTCTAGGAACCACAAGTAAGCCTGTTTTCTGGGAGCGCAGTGTTCTAGTGGGGTAATAGGGTACTATGACCTATTTAAGATAGGATGGTGCCTGACCATTAAGGGCTTTGTAGGTGAGGAGAAGGATTTTAAATTCTATTGTGGATTTTACAGGGAGCCAGTGCAGAGAAGCTAAAATGGGAGAAATATGATCTCTTTTCCTATTTTTTGTCAGTATATGTGCAGCTGCATTCTGGACCAGCTAGGGAGTTTTTAGAGACTTGTTGGGGCAACCTCATTATAAGGAATTGAAATAATCCAGCCTAGAAGTAACAAATGTGTGGACTAGTTTTTCCGCATCTTTTTTGAGACAGGATGTGCCAGAGTTTTGCAACGTTACGTAGGTGAAAAAAGGTAGTCCTTGAAATTTGTTTTATATGGTCATATGGTTGATGGTGAATTATTTTACAAAGGAATTAAACTAGATCTTAGTTACAGTTATATTTTTCTGTAATATTACTTTTATATATGATGTCAGCAAGTTGTTGGCCTTCATACTTGGTCTCTTTCTGCATGAGAATGGGCTCAAACAAATCATCATCAAAGGATGAGTTTAACTTCAAAGTGCAACTAGTGAATCATAAATCATAGATGACATTAAACAATCTGGCACGTGTGAAAGTGCAGTGTGAACTTTATTAGCCTAGCTGATTCTTCCTTGTCAACACCACACCACACAAAGTTGCATTAGCAGATGCATAAATACAAGCACATGAGCAAAGAAAAAAGGTTCACAACTAAGACACACATGCACATGCTCTGACAGAGGTACACAGATGGAGATCCAAGCATGCAGCATTAGCAAACAGGGATATTCTGGGACGTCTTGGCACAGACACATAGAGGCGTCTAATAAAATCTCAGACAGCACTCAGACACCACCTTCTGTTCCTACCATGTGGCCATGTGGTAAGCACTGTGCTTAAAACAGAGAGACTCATCCTCATGCAGGCCAAGTGATTCTCTCACCTTGTCTCATGGGCTCACATGTGCTGCAAGAGGAAACCGGCACTAAAGTCAGACAAGAAGATCTACTTAACACAACAGACCTCTGTTACTCCATGTCTAAGTATATCTCCTATATCTGTATCACACAAATACTCTTATGAAATTATGTACAATCTCTAAATTAAATGATAAAATATAAGCTAGACCAGCTTAAGTGTATTGTTATCATATAAAAGTGTCTGACAGTATAATTACAGGGCTCAACACATTGTTGTTGTGTCGATAGAGGGATTCAGTTTCTTACTGAAGGAATTCAGTGCCATATTGCAGGTAGTAAGACAGGTATAAGCCCAGGTGTTTGTGTGTGTAGGCTACAGTTCATGAATGTAGTCTGGATATGCAGATCGCAATAACCATCGGGATAAATCTGTGAAAACTCTGCTTTTTGGTGCGATCTCACCACTCCTCACTTCCAACATGGTGAAGGACTTCAGGTTACTTTGGTTGCGTAAGTGCCACAAGACAGGCACTACCTACGCACAAACACACACACACACACACACACACACACACACACACACACACACACACACACACACACACATTCACATGTGCACGTGAAAATGCACAGTAGGCGGTGAGTGTGACTAAAGTAGATGGAAACTGATTTCCTCTAGACTATTTCTACTCAGGATTTTCACACATTAATCGAAACACCACATGACACACGCATTCACACACACACACACACACACACACATACACACAAATACACAAATACACACACACACACACACACACAAATACACACACACACAAATATTGGCAACGAGCCTAAAGCAATAAGTTTAAGTACTTATGGTCTAGAGGATAGATGTCTGTTCAGGAGATCAGGTTGCACTGTGCTTATGCATGTGTGCGTGTTTCAGGGGGAGAGACGGGAAAGAAAAGAAAGTGCTGTACCGATAGCCACCACATGGGGGCAACAGATTGAAGTACATTCATGCTTCTGTGTTGAACTGACTCAGAGGTGCTGGGATGAAGCCAGAACTCAAACACTGAAACTTTTCAGTCTGTCCTTGTCTGAAGGAAAAAACAAGACCCAAGTCATATCAGAGGGAGTGGATTTTTTTAGCCACTCATAACTCTTATATTTTCTTGTTTTTTCATAGCTTCTTTTTTGGTTGGGCCATTTGCAATATTCGTAATTCAATTCCCCACATTTACCATTTAAAGAAGACAGTACACTATGGAGGCCCGGAAAGGACAACTATTACTACTGGGTATAAAGTATACCTGAAAATACAAATATGGAATGAATTGATTAGTTGGAGTGTAAAAATATACAGAGTTATATATTTTGCCTTTAACAGTACGAGTCTAAAATGTATTTTTATTCATGCAATATTTGTAATTTTCCTCCCAACATCTCCAGTTTATTGTTTATTTCTAACATCTAACATCAGTGATAAATACTGCACAAACTAAAGCAATGGGAAGAGGTGTGTTGATGGAAAAATATTAGTTAAAAATAAAGAAATATGGGTGTGGCAATGCAGTGATACTTATGATATCTGCTATTTAATTAAAATAAGAGGGCAGTTGTGAGAAAATTTTTAAATGTTAAATGTTGCATGGATAAAATGTGAAATAGAACCAAGAAAAAAGAAAAAGCAAGAAGTTAAAAAACAACAACAGCCGTTCAAAGATGTTTTTTTCAGTTGCTGAATTTTAGCTTTAGCTTTATCTTAGTTTCTCAGAGCTAAATGAAAAAAAAAAAAAAATCATGTATTCACTTTTTTCATCAAATAGCCTGTTATTGAAATTTGTCACTTCTGAGACTCCATACAATTCAGTGTAATGTATAATAGTGTTAGAGGGCACAAAATGAAAAACACTAGATGAGCTTTGATCAGCCTGCTCAAGAGGCAGAACCACTGCTCAACCACTACTGTCCCTGGAGAACCTAATTTCTTTTTTCTTTAACCTAAATATTCCCATTACAGTCTCTTAAATGACTGAAAGACTGTAAATCACTGGTAGCTCAGAGGCCAAAAATGGTCCCTGTGCAAATATTTTTTTTTTTACCTCAGTCCACAAAACCCATCACTATGAGTTAGAGGCTGCAGAGGTGAATTAATCTACCATAAGTTTGATTTTTAAACTTTCTTTATACTCTCCATTCAAGTATTTTCGCGTGTGGGACTTGATTGTGGTGGTATGATGGCTCAGGGGTTCACATTGTTGCCCTACAGCAACAAGATCTATTATTGAACCTGCTGGCCTGTGTGTTTGCATGTTCTCCCTGTGTCTGTGTGATTTGCTCAGGGAGCTATGGTTTCCACCCACAGACCAAAGACATGGTGGACTGGGGACTCTAAATTAAATGCATTGCATGTCTATTTGTATATACAGATGTGTATGTCCTGTGAATGTATACAGTACATCCTGTAATGGACTGTCCAGAGTGTACCTTGGATGGACTGTCGCCCAGTGGATGCTGGAAATTACTCAAGCCCCGATAGGCCTGCAGAATAAGCTAGCATAGAAAATGGATGGGAAACTGCATTTGGAAGAAGTACTGTATGTCACCCATGGGTAATACATTCTATTCTTTTGAATGAAATATAACTCTCAAAGGTTCGAGGAGACTAAGTGGATTGTCAAAAATATTTTTCTTGCACTGCAGTTTGCAAAACTTGGGTCTATGACAGTACACTGTCATTGATCAAATTTGAACTGCTGTTTCAATTAAAGCCACCTATTTCCGCAAGACTGATACTTGCCACTTCATTAAATTTTGTCATCATATGCTGAGCACATGCACTCCATGTTCGAAAGAAGAACCGAAGAAATAAGGATCCAACTATATGACAAAAGTACAGTCTTGATGGTATGTTGTAACATCTGTAATGTGACTTATGGTTACCAGATGACAAGAAAGTCAACGCTTTGTTCAAAGAAACCGGATAAAATGTCTGATAAAAGTAAGAGTGATTGATGATTGATGAGTCTGAAATATGTTTAATGCCAGACTTCTTTTTAAGTGTAAGAGCTGGGCAGAGCCCTTATGAAACATCTGTCAGAAGCTATGATTTTATAGAAATGTGGAAAGAAATCTACTCTGTAGATTTTGTTAGGGACCTTTACATTTAGCAAATCCTAATCATAAGTAAAAGAGTGAATATCTCTTATAGATAGCATTTTTTCGAAACATTTGGGTATCTTCGATTGAGCCAAGCAAATCAGCCTTATTGCATATTTTAAAGGGTTTCTTTTATTATTATGTATCTTTTTAGTTGGAGCACTTTCACCTTGTTTGTTGTGTGTACGTATTGATGAAAGTTTCTCACCAGTTTCTCAGAAGATCTTACCTGTGCCTCCTCTTGACCTTGTTCGCCAGGAAGTATTTGCATTTATGCTGTAGTTATTGCAGCGCCATCCTGTGACTGGGAGCACAAATCTACACTTACACCATTGATAATAATGCAAGTTCTGGTCATTACATCCATCAAAAACTTCTACTTTTTCCATTAGTATCTTTATTTTGTTCAGGACACCTTAGCTGGAGCCCCCGCTCCGGAAAAAAGAGGAACACCTTTGTTGCTGATATATTAAGTCTGAGCTATGGTAAGTGCTTGTGCCTTTAAGCGATGAGAGGTTTTTTTATACAGCATTTATATACAGCGTCTATACATACAACATTCACACCAACATCGGTGCAATGGGCATGCCGGTCCACATACACACACCAATTTTTCTTGACTTAAAAAAAAGAAAAAGAAATAAAGAGCAGGGAAACAACGAGAGAAATACATACAAGCATTAACAAGAGATTCCAGAAAGCACCAGGTTCAAGTTGAAAGGAAAAAATACGAGCATGCATATAAATCTTTGGGAATGGCTTCTGTTTAAAACATATATGGTTTATTCTACATTTTTAGAAGCTATTTTCACCTTGCTTTTTTTTTTTTTAAATGGAACAACATATACTAGGAGAGGAACAGGGGATGGAATGTGATGAAGACAATTGTAAAAAAAAAACAAAAACAAAAAAAACACCCAGAACTAAATCAACACTGAAGCAAGCACAAGAAATCACAATGTGATAGAAGTCACGGTTGCTTTTATCTCTACTTGAATTGAGTACAATACAAATAGAAACTCGGAGTTCTTTCAAGGAGCGCAGCATGGTAATGTTACACTCTGAATGTTACACTCTGAATGCTATTCCTATTACACAGGTAATATCTAGTACATTCTAGTATACCAGTTGTTAAAGGTACTGTAAAACACAACCCCTTGCTGCCTGCTCTACAGGTCAGCTTTTGTATAATTCATACAATGGCTAATGGTCAAAAAAAAGTCAATCAAACTGGGATTTATAAACATTTTCCACTGAGTGAGATTTCAAATCTTTTTGGATGGGGTCTAACTCTGAATTTCATTTTGTCCACTGAAGGAATTTTACATATTATGCACAATAATATGTTACAGTATGAATAGTAGAACATATTTGCAATGTTAATGCTGACTTAACCGATTCTATGAGTGATGTGCTGTGTGTGAGAGCATCACCATTGTATGCTGTTTTTTGCCGTAAGCTGTGTGTATTACTCTTGCACCAACCTTGAAGCTAAATAATGCTGTTTTTGAAAATGATATGTTGTGTTTGAGGTCCATGTCCACTGAAGTTTTGAAATGAGTGTGTGGATTAATGACATCATCATGTATGGGGAGGCAGTGATGGAGGGGTCAGTGTTGAAGGGACTGTGGTCAAACACGCACACTTACAAAACTTTCACACACTCATTTACAAACACACACTTCCTCGTAGAGGGCCGGGGCGCTCTACTTCTTCCTGTAGTTGCCGAGCTGGATGGCGGAGCGGTCGAAGACGCAGCGGAAGGTGATAGGCTGAACTTCCCAGTAAGGCACAGGGTTGCTGAACAGGCTGATGCCAGAGTACATGGCCTTCTTGGTGTTGAAGCCAGGAGGACAGAAGTCTTCTGTTCCAACAGCAGCAATCTTGTTGACATGGAGGTAGACCACCTAGAGAAGGGATTTAAATAATGACAATGTTTGGTCACTGACTGGGACTGGGCAATAATTTAGTTTTTCCAAAATATAGCAGATAAAGAAGATAATAATAAGTCATCAGACAGTAACAACTCTGGAAAACCGCATAGATTCTTTTCTTCTCAGGATGTTTTACTGAAAACAAAAGGAAGAGGACTTCCTGGTACTTTTGATGTCCATAAACAACAGAAGTCAATAAAAGGCAGTGATGAATATAGATAGTGGCTAAAATAAGAACAAAAGGAGAGAAGTGCCACAAACTCACTGGGATATACAGTATAATGCTGATTACAGATTGCAAAGCCACTGATTCAAAACACCCAAACTATACGTGGAGAAATGTCACAATGAATCACGATTCCCATCATATATAATGGAATATGCGAAGTTGAAAAGACAAAGAACAAAACCAGATCTTAAAAACATGAAAAACTAAGCATCTCATTAAGTCCCTTTGATTATGTAGTTCCTAAAATAAAACTCCTACTGACAACCTGCTTTCAGCTGAACCACATTGTAGTCTCTTAGAGAAGGCTGGACCTTCTATTAATATCCTCATGAGGTTGTAGTTCATTTTTTAAGTTTTTAATTCTTGAGTTTCCATATAAAACACCCTATATTTGAAATGGTTGGTTGTTATGTTAAAGATCTCCCCTATTCATATTTTAATGTCTGTCTTTTGCTTCATCCTGTCAGTACTGCTGCCGTGTCCCAGTTTTCCGATTGGGAAAAACATTAGCTTACTGTAAACTGTTCACAATGATCTAGAAGCCTTTTCTTCATTTTCTGACTTGTTTTGTTACAGCTACTGAGATCAAAGCCATTACAACGATTGGGTTCACAAACTACCTGCACTAAGATGTCTGAAAAAGTAGGTTTCTGTTATATTACAGGTTATCTGTGCAGTGGTTCATTTGGAGTGAATATATAATCCCAACCAACAACAGGAAATAACCCTGAAATACAAGGTTATATGAGGATGGGACTGATGCAGCAGTTACTCGGGCTTGAGAAACCTAATAAAATGAATTGAAGCTAAACTAAAGTTGTAGGGCCCGGCATCAGATCTGTTTAGACTCCCCTTTGCCGCCAAAATCTGCAACACTATAGTATCAGTCTACCAACACTCTACTCAGTAAACAAACTAAGTGAATCCATGTGGCTTTTGTTATGGAAGCCTTGGTCCACTTGTAATTGGGTAGTGTGAACCTAAACAAATCAAATGCAAAAATGCAACAAAATAAACTTTTCCAGCACGGTTTAGATCAGAGAAAATGAGCTGTGTGTGATCACACCGTAAGAAAATGAGTGACAAAACTGTAATGAAGCAGAGTTAATTTGCTGGAACTAAATGTTTGTAATAACAATCTTCCTGTGATAACATTGTGTATTCAAACCTAGATTAAAAACATTATATACAATATATATATACAAGCACTGTAATTCTATTATTAGAAGAAGAAACCAGTATGTACCTGGATGTACTTATGGTCGGGCAGGCCAGAAGGAACGCTGGTCAGAGCATTATTGTCAAGGTGCAGTTCTCGCAGGTGGGGGACGTTAGCCAGTGAGCCATTTTCCACAGAGCTGATCTCATTGTAGCTCAAACCCAACCTGTGGGGAAAAAAATCAGAAAGTAGATGAGACATGGAAATGTGCAAGAACAAGAAACACACCAATTACATTAGTATCAAAACCTACGTAGTGACAACAATGTTTATCTCCTCCTCTTAGTGTTATTAGCTAGTGAAACAGAAAGAAAAAAAATAGTTGAGGAAATTAGGATATGGAAAAGACTCTACACACCTGTAATTGAGGCCATTACTTTCCCAGTCTATTACTTAATTATGAGAAAATGGAAAATAAATCCATGCTAAGCTCATATCCTCTCTAACACACTCTACTAGCGCTGCATCAAAGCCCTCTTTGTTCTAGTTTGGTTTGCCATCTTTGGCACAGTCTGAACCGTGATCTTATAAACACAGTGTATCTAAATTTTATGAGCAAACCAGCTATTTTGATTATCCACAAACTACTGTTTAGGTTTTAGGTTTTGTTACACTTAAAGTGAGGTACCCAGCCAACATTCCAAGTGAAGTTATTCCAACACATCCTCATAATTAAACGACCACATAGGTTGATTGTACCATGCGCTCCAGAACAACCCATAGGAGCATTTTCTAATGTGCCGCTTCCATCGGTGCTTTCCAAAACCGTTACAATACCACTGTTAAAAAATAATTATGTTTTATGGTGTGACAATGCTAGGGTTAGGGAAAGCTCATGGTTTGGGTTAAAATGATCACTTGAAATGCGGTGTGGGTAAAGTTACTACTTCCTTAAAGTTATAGACAATTGTAATTACAGTTTTTTTTTAAAAAAACTGATGAAACAGCGGTCTCCTGAAGCTAAGTCCACTTTTTGCCATCTTCCCATCCAGCCATCCACCCGACCCACCTCCTCGGATTATGGAAATTTGTCACCTTATATTGACGTCATTTGGACTGCGTCACTTCTCCATGTCATAATTACTAAAGCCACTAGATGGCATCTGTCACTCAAATGTAACTATAGGTCGTTTTTGCTGGCTGAATTTTCGACATATACTGTAGTTTTTCTTTTGAGGACGGGTTGAGCTATTCACACGTCAAACCAGAGAAAACATGAGACAGCATGACAAACTTTGAGATAACATAGAAGAGAAACTGAGTAAGAAATAATGCATCTTCTTTTGTGCACCATGGGGTTTTTTTTTTTTTGAAGCGAGGCTGTAAATTTTGAAAGATGAAAAAACACAGTCTTTCTCATTCAAATAAAAAGATGAACTTGTGAGTAATAAAATGCACTTTGCTAAATTCAGTTCAGCAAAGGCGTTTTCTCTCTGCAATCTTACTTGGTGTAGTATGATCAGTAGTATGGTGGCTTATGCTAGCGAAAGTTAGCAAACCAAAGATCGATACAGCTGATTAGACGTCATTATTCAGTCAATTTGCTGAGTTTATGACTATTTGTGCTACATGTCAGCATGGTAAAGATAAACATTTAAATGGCCACTTAACAGAAATGAAACAACAAGTAACCACATTGCACATCCCCAGGAGACATGACTCAAGAGAATCTTAAATGAAGAGAAATGCAATGCACAATTAACCTGTAATTGCCTCACTTTAAAACTCAAAGTAAAAAAAAAGAAATGAAAAGGCAATTATAGATTCATGTTAAAAAAGAGAGAGTCATAATTGTCATTACTTAGCCAGGTTCTTCAGGCCCTTGAGGCTATCAGCTGTAATCTTGGTGATTTTGTTTCCATCCAGGTGGAGCTCGGCGAGAGAGCTGGGCAGACCTGGCAACACACAGGACAAGGATTACCACCAGAAACAAACAAAGTGACGTCAACAGTGACATTTACTTTAGCTTATATAACATTATGAAACTGACAGTAACACGGATAGTTGTAGCAATTTGCAACATTAGATTTCAGCTCAAATGTGCTGATTAGTTATCAAAGAGTGGCTTTTTCCAAGTCTATTAAATCCTAAATAAATACTAAATAGATCAGACATGCTCCCACCCTAAAATAGGCTTGTTTTAAATTACTTTGCAGAATTATTTGTGTTTTTTCACATTGAGCCCATTGTTTGCTTACATCCAAACATCCTTCGAGAGGATGGTTGTTTTGGTTTGGATTCACTGGATAAGACTTGGATTAAGTCAAATCCTCTCATTTAGGAATTATTTGTGGAAATAGACATCAGCGCTGTACCTTTGGGGATCTCTGTGATGTTAGTGTCTGCAATGCGAATGTAAGAGACTCTTTTCAGGTCACCGAAAGCTTCGGCTTCAATTCCTGCGCTCTTCAGAGGGTTGGACCCGAGCTCTGAAAAAAATAAAAATAAAAAAAAATAATGAATGAGGAGGAAGATTAGATCTCAGGAAGAGGAAAGAGAATAAAGAGAGATAGAAAGAGAAAACAGCTGTCAAGGATCATATTTATAAGGTTAATTCATCTCCTGGTGTATTACAGGAAAAGAGGGCTGAGTCATGAGTAAACAGAGTCTTGGGCAAGAGAAAAGCTTGTGTTTGCAGTGCAGTCCTCTGCCACGCCAGATTCTCTGATTCATCACGGTGGGATCATAATTCTCATAACATCACATTTTAAGTTATTGAATCCACACTTTGAACTTAAGCTGAGCAATGATATTTTAATTTGTGGAACCAGATGTTTTACAAGTCAGAGATAATGTAAGTTGTCAAGTGAAGGACAAGCTAAGCGAAAAAAGAGGGGAAGAAGGTTAAAGGACAAATAATCTGTGATAAGTTTGTGAAAAACAAAACATATGTTGTATAACCATGTGCATTAACAGGCCAGCACAGTGTAGCAGTCTGTAATAGCCAACGTCATCATTACCAAACTGTGCCGTGTAAATCTTAACAGTAAAATAACATGGAACAAACTTTCCTTCTGGTCTTTTTCTTTCCAAATGAAAACCAACCCAATTTACCATTCCCACGCAAGTACCTACTTGAACAATAAATAAGATGACTGTTTACATCATTCACAGTAAAGGCCACAGTTGAAGTTCACCAGTAGGACCCGAGGCAGGTTGGGTATTTGCAAACACTTAAAACTTTTCAAGTGGGTCCATTACTTACTGTGGAAGGTTTTGAGCACTAATGTTTCTACGTAGTGTAATGAATCTTATGTTGTAAGTTTATTTTTCAGTAAATTGTCAAATAATCCTCAATTTATTTGTGTAGCACTTTGATTACATTTGATTACACTACAACATTAAACAAAGGCTTTGTGTCAGCTATCTGTAATAGTTCTTTCCATGAAAGCAGAAACGTAGTATACGTGGTTATATTTGTGACCTCATTCATCACCAACCAAACTTGCAGAAAACAGCAGTTTTCATCTTGAGAGGAATAAATGTTTTGCATGAAAAAAAGTGCCAAGGTGTAAATTCAAATTTTCACAGATGTGCTGAAGAGATGAACCTTGTTTGTCATGATGTTTCCAAAAGTCGGTGCAGTCAGAGGAAATATTGGATTCAGTTGGTTTCACCTCAGCTGCTGAACTGCAGCCATCCGTAAGATCACTGACAAACCTCTGAAGGCGCAATTTACTGCTGGAAGATATGTGCTGCTCAATGTCACACCTCTTAAAACTGCCTGTGCTACCCAAAAAAATATCTGCATTCTCAAATTATTCAGAAGGTGTTTTTATTTTCATACCCATGACGATGACATTGGCCATGCCCTGGAAGGAGGACTTCTTGATCTTGGTGATCTCGTTCTCATGGATGCGCAGCTCCTGCAGACTCTTGGGCATGTTGGAGGGCATGTCCTTTAGCAGGTTCTTAGACAGGTAGAGACGCTGCAACTTGGTCAGAGGGCTGAGAGCCTTGGCGTGGATGATGGTGATTTTGTTGTTCACCAGGATCAGAGCCTACATGGAAAAATGGCAGGAAGGTGAGAAACAAGCAATGAACTAGCTATTCTTCATGGTGTAGAGCTTCTAAAATCCACCACTACAACATTGTGTGTGTCAAAAATGTATCCAGTTTAATCCAATCTGCTTGTTTAAATTCAAATCACTGTTTAAAGTTTTATTATTATAGAATTTGAACTTTATGTGGAACTTAACATCATATGTTTCCTTTTCCACTTAGAAACATTCAGCCTTACAAATGCACCATAGGGTAGTTAATAACTTCTACTTTCCATGTTAGATTCAACAAAAGACATTTTTAGCTCTGTAGCCGTTAGATACTCCAACCCAGTGCATACTCTGTCAAGATGGAGGGCCAAGTTCAAGTCCACTCTGGAGTTGCCACTAATGCATTTTTAGACAAGTCTCTCTCCTCCTGTTTCACCCTGATATAAGCAGACACAAGGCAATGTGAGGTATGTGGTCCGTTCCCCTTGAGAGGCCCGTTACATTACGTGGAAACAGCTCTGGTCGTCAAACACAAGTATTTACTGCAAGCAAGAAAGCTACAGAGTTCAGAGGCGTGAGGCTGTAAGGCCTACGGGTGAATAGTTTCCATGCACCTGGTGACTGTGGGAGTGGTGGTGCTAGGATTCACTGGTTCTGGATAATAAAGGTAGGAGGAGAAGTGTGTTATGGGTGGCTAGATGGCGGTGATGGAAGAGAGAGTTGGGATGGCAAGTGTAGTGGAGTCAATGCTCCAAATTGTGGGTTGTTAAAAATTATTGAAAGTCCTTCCCAGCCAGCTTCCTGGAACAGTTTTCTCTTGATGTGCACTGACCATGCAATAAAATCCAACAAAATGGGTTTAATACAATATATTTCCCCATGAGGAAGGTTGAAATTGAAGGAGGGTTGTAGTTAGTGTTATGGTTACATAACAACAGACATTACATAACATTAGGAATAATGCACAGTGAACAGACATGAATCTCCATAGATGGAAGTAAAATGTCTCTTACATGAAGTCCTTTGAGGTTCTTGAAGTCATTCTCCTTGATCTCAGTGATCTTGTTGTTCTGCAGGTCCAGCAGGGTGGTGTCGTGTGGGATGTCCCCAGGAACGGCCTTCAGACCTGATGGAAGATTATCATGAGACATTATTTTATTTGATGTGGCAGCTTATGAATCTGAGTTTGAGGTGAACTGGTGACAGCCCTGGTTACCCATACTCTGACCTTAACAGGAAGTTTGTTACCTATTGGTCTCAATGATCATGGTTGGAGTCTTTAATTGCCGGTTTCTGTCAGTTTAAACTACTACTGTACGTTAAAGGCCTTTTTATTTCTTTTGTTATTGAGAGATGTCTGTATATTGTTTTTTCTCCTTGCTTTTTTCACCAGTTAGAAGTGAGCAGGGCTCAATTGGAAATGTTTAACTTAAAACTGATTGTTTCATATTTAGTCGAGAATATTTAATGTTATAGAGAAACCCTCATTTTCAGGTGCTTAAAGTTGCTTAAAACTGTTTGAACTGAAGCGGATCAAACCGGGAGGAGCAGGAAATAGTAATCACGTTTGCAGTAGCGACATTGTGAAAGAACAGTCTTCTTTGTCAACGTAGCATGCCACATAAAGTCTCAATGATAGAAGCAGAATGTGTTTTATGGTGACATTCCAAAGGGACCAAATAACTATTTGATGTGCTCCAAGGCACATGTGGTGGAAATGGACCTTAAAACAAATTTCCTTTGGAGTAAGTAAGCGGCTGCATACCTGGACGTTGAGCTCACGCTGAGATCGTTTTGCTTGGACTTTAGCATGGCACATTATGACACACAAAATGGCATCCGTAGTAAAAGGTTAAGTGGACTGTTTTGGAGAAATGAGCAAAGGCAGCCGGGCGTTATGGTGTTTGCTCTTATGCATCTGTGTTAAGACAAAAACTATGCTGAGATTCAAGATGGCTAGTTTACATTTCAGAGGAAGAGGTGTAGAATAAACAGTTTAACAAGGGAGCTTACACTTTCTATCTCCTGAGATCTACATATAGATATTTGGACATATCTTGTCTTAAAAGCTTGTGATGACTTCTGTTCAGCTTGTCCAAACAATACTTCCAGTGAGGTTTGCTTTTCTGTCAGCCTTTCCAACTCGACTGTGGATGTCCCACAAACCCTCACAGCTGTTTGTGGTCACCGCCATCATTACGGCTCCTCACTGTATATCTCTACACTCACACACACACACCTACTCTTTTTTCTTCGTATTGTTCTTCCCTAAAGAAGATATCTCAGTCTCAGCTGTTTCGATTTAGACCTCTCTGTTTTTTCTTTTCTTTTTTTAAGTGTGAGTACCCCAATATTAAATTCATCTTCTTCACAGACATTCTAGCCATTGTAAACAGTTTCATATGGGTCCGTTACTGTGTGCAGTAACACTGTAAAGTCAAGGAGGCTAACTGTATTAGTTTTGTTTTTACAGATCTTTGCAGAATAATAGAGTTTTTTTTTTTTAAAGATCGCTTAAAATTAAATCCCCCTGACTTTTTGTCCTTGTGTATCCGATTTGTTCCATTTCCTGCTCTAAGAAGACACTCTTCATTACAATTTACAGTGAATGATATCCTCTTGTAAGAAAAACAGCTCAGAAAATACCCCCAGCAGCAAACTGTGAATAGATGCCTGGATGAAAAATGCAAATGAACTGCTTATCATACCCTCAAAGTAACCTAACTTAAACCTAACTTCCACCACAAAAAGGTCGTTTTTAATAGTATTAATATGATTTTTTTGTCTTTTTAAATAATAACAATGAAAGGAAATACATTCCTAGATTTTTGAAAAATAAAAACTGAAGGTTATAGAGTTGTGTCAGGCCTTGCTGACCTGTTCACTCTCAAATATTTGAACCACCTGCTCAACCTACTACAGTGAGAAGTCTTTTTGTACACTGAATATCACTTTACTGCAGTGACACTACACTTCATCAGTATCCCACACAAATGCTTGGGGTTATGAAACAAAATGATAAAAATCTGTGATAAAAATCTGACAGTGCAATAGTAACAAGTACATGAACTGATTGGTTGGTATAAAGGATTTGAATGTCATGTTTCAGTCTGCGTCTCACTTTCTTGGTGATCGTCACTTGGCAGGAAATAAACATGAAAAATGGGACTTTGAGTCTAGACCCCACTTTTATAGTCACTATTAATCACTTCTTTTTAAAGCAAAGTGATTGGGATATCAAGCGTATGATTGCGTTGGACTGGACTGGACTCATTTTCAGCACATCCAAGCATTAATGACAGTGTTTATGTAATTTCCTCTCCTTGTCTGGCGCTGCGGGCCAAGTTACACAAGATGATCTGGCTGCATCATTAAAGGATGGATTTCCTCGTGGGATTTAGTAAATTTGAATTTTTTGCTAGGTCATTCAGAACCCAAGTGTGGGTACATGTTACGTGCGTGCCCACACAATCACTGCATATAAAAGATACCTAATGCTGACCACCATTCGGTTAAGGTAAAACTTTACACTTCCAAGCAAGAACAAAAAGCTGTTGTTTCAGGCTATTTATCAGCAAAACCCCTTTTCGAACAGAATTTGGCAAATGTAATCACAACTCATTTGAACCTTGGCCTAAATTTTTTCTCCTGAACGTTTTAGCTGTCGTCCTGCCAGCTGTAAACTCACAAAGAAAAATCCACATCTACAAAAGCCAAAGGATGATTTGGGATGGTGAGCAGACCCCTGCGCTTCCAATACTTGTATGTGTGTGTCTATATATGTATAGACATATGTTTATTCCTGCATTTGTCTGAGTGTGTGCTTGCGTGCATTGCTAGCAGGTCTGGGGAACAGATGGAGGCTCATGGCCAACAGTGCTGATGCAGGAGTTGAGAGTCCTGCCATGGAGCTACGTCTCCAGGGAAAGTGCTGCTGCTGACTGAGGCCCAAGCTGAAGCACTGATGTAATGGAACCCGCCGTTTCCTGAACATCACTCTCTCCAACTGTCTGTCTCTCTGACTGCCTGTCTGTCTCTCTGACTCTTCAGCCACCTGCCCATGTGGTTCTGCCTGTCTGTATGCATACTCTGCTTATTCTTCACACTCTCAGTGATTGTTGTGCTGGAGACATCTATTTTTTTCACAGTTTCAACTATGTCCCTCATTCATTCTGCTTTTGGTAAGATCTTAAAATGAAAATGGATATAAACTGGGTATATCTGTCTACTTCTCTTTAGTTTACGGTCATCCTCCCAGTTTCTCCCCCTCTGCTCGTGACCCTCCCTTTCCAAACAAAAGCAGAGCCAAAAAATGATCAAACCCAACTGTGCAGCGAAGCACTTTAGTTCAATATACAAAAGTAAATGAGTTCAGGGACTTTTCTATGACCAAGTCTGTGAGATGACTCAGGCTGTTGTATATGCTATACATCAGATTAGACAAACACAGTCAATAAACTCCAAACAACTAAGACGACAATTCAGTAAATTGTTGTGAATGTGCTGAAGTAAAAAGACAGTTAGGTGATTGTAGTCTTTTATCCTTGACTGCACAATCTCTACATGGAAAAATGATTTCATTTTGGAACATTTGAGCTTGTTAAAACTGGGATTTGTTCAGGACTTTTCTCAGTCCAGACAAACCTTTAATCTTCAGCACTTTTTAATAAAAACCCCAATTTCCTCAGGATGGACAAATAATGCAACATTGATATGACGCTTTTGCTATGGGGGAATTCACAACGATGCAACAACGTAACGTCATACACCCTTCTTATGACTCTGTGGGTTTGGGTGGACGGAGGAGACGACCAAGCTTGTAAAGTCAGTGACTCTCTATGCTCATAACACCAGAAATGCCACTCAGCACAGTAAAAGTACAGTAAAACTACAGCATACACCCTTCTGACCTCTACATCTGATCCATTAGAGTGAGCTCGTTTGATTGGAATCTAGGCCAGAACCACAAATGGAAGAAACAAGAAGAAAATGGAAGATGTGAACAAGAAGCTTGTGACATTATTTTTCTGAACTTAACAATTAAAATCAAGGTAAAATGTGCTTAATGTACCACCAGTACTTAAATGTGATAATGCAAACAAATGTTCAAGATGAATGATAGATTTTAGTGGTATTGTAGTGATATTTGTCAAAGTTAAAACCCCGTTTATGAAGGTTTAAGGGCCCTGATATCAAACATAATATTATCTGCCAAAGCTGTGATTATTTCACACAAGTTTTTTCTGAATTTGTGTTTTTGTTTGTGATTTTCTCACTGGTTTGAAGTGGGCAGGACCCCATCCTTATAATACCCCATAAGGATGAAGTTTTTTGAGCATTAACTTGGATCACTGCAGCAGCAGCGTATTTGTATAAGATGTTTTCATGGAGTTGTAGTATTACTTGAACACTGCAGTATACTCAAGAAAAAAAAAAGTGCAGAACTTTTCTATTAATTATAAAGTTTTGGATAGAAATATGTGAGTAGTTTATGGGACTGTAAATTCCAACATGCAAGCTCTCAGCTGATCTACTACCATAATACTTTGATTGCCACCTGCAAATACCTACAGTACATTCCTGTGTCTGTGCTGCATGTTAAAAATTTAATTATGTGTATTAATGTTCTAAAAAGTCAAGAAAGAATCCCACACACAGATCTGCCAAAGAGCTTCCTGCTCCACACAGTTTTGTGTTTTGTCCCTGATGGTTTCTCCAATGCACAGTAAGACCTTTCATTTAAGAGCACTGAAGCACACCTTTTACTGGTTATTAATTATCTACAATTATACACTTGTGGAGTATCCAGATTGAAGCCTAATGCAAGTGTGGGGGTGCCTTGTCTTACCGAGGTCAGAGCACTGGATCACACGCAGGTGGCACTGGCATCGGAAGGGGCAGCTGGGTCCGACAGGTGCATGAGGCAAAATTTCCTTTTCTGGAGTCTCATCAGGCAGCAGACCTGATGCCTCCGCCTCATCCATCATGAAGTCTAGGAAGCCAGACTGGCGGAAGGGCAGAGCCCAGCAGGCAGTGACCAGGAGCAGAGAGAGACAGGCCGACCTCATGGTGCTGCTAGCAGGAAGCCTGGAGGACAAGAGGACACAGATCAAAGGTTTGGATGGATAGACTTTCAAAATAGTCTGTCTATGATTAGTTTGGAAATGTCTATACTCTGTTTAACTATCTGTTTCTGGTTATAAATGTAATAACCAGAAAGAAAGTTTGCAGAGGGAATGAAGAAAAAAAAATACTTGAGGTTTGGCAGTGAATCAAAGTCTGTAAGAGGGATGTAGTGCGAGAAAGACAGAACAAGACACATGGATTGAGGTCCAGAGGAGTAAAGGGTAACAGTGAGAGGTTGAGGGCAAGGGGGAAGAAGGTTAAATGCTCGGGTGTAACAATTTAATGACGTTGGTCAAATAAGCTATTTAACTGGTTAGTTTTGGGTAGAAGGCGAAAGGTGATGGAGCGGGGACTGGCGAAAGCGAAATGAGAAAATTACACAATACTACTTTGTCAGAAGGTACAAGCCTTTAGGGTAGATACTGATTATGTTCCTACAGAGTAAAGACCAAACAAAAAAAGACCTATTCCACTTGTAGTTATACTTAGGTCTGAAACTTTTAATTCTGGCTATGCAATATAATACAGTAATTCCCAACTTTGTCAGACAGCTCTGTCAGATGAACTCATCATCAGCACCTGTCATGTTCCAAATGTGTTTATTAGAATTTTAAAATGATTTTAAACTGGATGTTATTTAACACTATTGATTTTATAAAAGTATGGTACCAGTCAAAAGTTTAGTTACTGTATATATTGATACTATAATGTTCATATAATTGAATTGATGATGTTTAGGTTGGTTTGATCAAGTTTACATTTGTACTAGTACCACTAAAAGTACTGGACGTTTTAACCATTTATCCATTACTTTTAGCTATTTCAACATTTATTCATTAACTATTTGATCTGTTCATCAACTTAAGCTTTAGCGTTTGCTTTTTTCGCTGGCTACACTCAACTGCAACAAGCAGTGTTCGGATGCTACAGCTGACTTATAATCGTTGCATGCACGCCCTGGCAACTGCAGAAGTACTGCCCGAGGTACAAGTACCCCTGGTTGGTAATGACTGTAAGATTCAACTGTCTCTTTTGGTGTTGGTTCATCATTAAAAGAATTTTTGTCTTTAATGCACATTCCGTCAAAATGTGCCAAATTACATAGACACAAATGTAAAGTATATGCCTATGTAATTTGCTTTTGCAGCAGAGAAAGATGTGACATTGGCTGCTGCAAAAGTAACATCTGCATTAGCTTTTACAGTGATACACATGGGATACATAAAGGGAAACTTTGTGGCTGCCACTGTATACCACTAGGTAATTTTTTCTATTCAAAAGTAGTGAATCACAGCAATCATTTATTTGCCATTTAAGTACTTTATCATCTGTGTGTGTTAAAAATACAGCAAAGGAGCGAAGAATCTACTGTTATAGTAAGAGCAACAGGGAGAACCCTGTTTCATTGTCCAGTGGCCTATTTCTAAACACAGCCACAACCCTGCTGACACATACACACACACGCTCAAATTCATAAAACTGTGCGGACATCCACACAAACTCCCTGACCTTTTACACACACACACACACACACACACACGCGCACATACACGCACATACACACACACACACGGACGCAGAGTCTCAAAAACCCAGCAATCTGCTTGTCATGCATAAAGCCAAGAGTTGCTCGTTCCTTCTTGGTGCCACAATAATTGAAGGGCGGATATGAGCCGCAGCTGCTAACAACTGATTTGGGAGCAGCCGGCCTGCAGTGGACCTTGACCTGAACATCATGACCAGGATGATGAAACTGACCCAAAACCAGTCAGTTGGCCAGAGCTGATAGTGATACTGGCCATTTTTTATATGGTCTGTGTGCATAATTATGATGCACGTGTGCTGTATCTTTGCTTGCTTTGAGTGTGTATTTGAGCATTTGAGTGTGTGAAATATTTGCATATTTTAAGGTGTAAATGCATATGTGACCTTATTATACATGCAATAATATTTGAGTTTTTAGCAGTGTGTGAGAATGAGAGAGAAAGCAAGAGTAAGAGGTGATGTGCTGTAAATCCAGGTTAAGGTTATATCAGGTCATTGGGATCACGGCTCAGAGTGACTCTTAACATGAGCAGTAATTATAGTCGTTGTCCACAAAACAGCCACTGCTCTGACACACTGTACAGCTTCAGTCCAGTGGTTACAGTATGACCACGTTTGAAATCACTTCCATTCAGAAGGGACTTGCTTGCACTGGATAAGATATCTCTGCCTTTTAATGTTTCTATTTTACTTTTGTCCTGTTGCTATGAAGCTGAAAAAACTTGAAAAACTATCAAAAGAGTGATTTCATAAGTCGACACTTAGCGCCTGGAATTGTGTCACACAATGTTTAAGGTCTTGATGCAGTTTTCCATGCAGAACTTTTGCCATTTCGTCTCACTTGGAAACATGTAGAACAAAGAGCTCCAGCCTGAACATACAGTAGATCCAGAGAACATGTTGTTCCAGTCTTCTTTACAGACTGAGTAATCTTGGCTGTGTCAGGCTCTCTTATCTCAGCGTAGCTCAAAGCCCAATCCAATGAAAACCTTGTCTGCAGACTTGGCAGGAGCATTCTGTCGTCTTTTTGGATTTAGGGATATAAAGCACTCCTGGGTCAAATAGTGTTTGTAGATGCCTTTGATGGTTCGTTTTAACCTGCTTAGATGCCAGATGGGCTTGCCTTGTAGTATTATACATTAATTGTCAATACTTGAAAGTATTTGAAAGTCAGTTTATCAAGCTTTCTTTCGAGGTTCAGATGTTGTGAACTTCACACATCTGGCATGTCTTGCAGGCTGAAACATTCAGAATTATCTACAAAGCCAGTGCACCAGTTCTGGTCAAAGGATAAGAGATGCAGATGAAATAACAGAGGTTTCACCGCCCATTACTGAACCATATCTCCCTGCTTTGACCCATGGCCACAAGCACATAAACAGATATACATGCACATGTGCACTCATACAGGGTTTCAGATGGCCCTCCATGTGTCCTGCCATCAATCCATCAACCTTTTTCCATAAAGTTTTCAGCAGCTTTTAATCTGGGCGAGGCAGACAATAAGAAAAGGAGAGAGAACAATCTCAAACTAAACTACATGAGCATTTAATGGCCTTCAGCATTACTGCAAAGACAAGAATTGCTGCTACTTTGTGAGACATAATCAGGCCCAGGAGTTGATGAGAATAGGACAAGAATTTGAAATTTAACCAGGAAAAGGGAATTTAAGGGATTTCCAGGGGATTATTGTTTGGGACATTAACTCACAATTTGTAACCACAGCTTCAATATAAACTGTGAGTAATATCATTTAGTTCAGGGATTTAGGATTTGGGGATAGAAGGCTGTACATTGTGGAAATGTATTGCTGTGTCAACATGGAAGTGGTGAAATAATGGATATGTAGTCATCCAAGGTTTGTGAGCATGAACGTCACTCTAAATTTAAAACAAAAAATATGGAATTAAACTAAATTGCAATCTTTTCTAAAAAAAAAAAAAAAAAGCACTTCAAATTTAAGGCTTCTTCCAGCTTTTCCAGCTGGGATGAGCCTATGAGGACGATGCATGAGACAACCTGCTGTGCCCCAGGCGTCTGGTTTTCATTACCAGTCTGCTCAGTTGTGTCCACAGGCCCTGCAGGATGACCTGCTCTAAGACGATACCCCCACCTCCATGCACGCACCTGAAAATCTACTGAACACATGACACAAGCTTCTCAAACAACACACACATGTGTGTGTGCTAAACCCAGAGGGCTGCCAACACAGCATGCTGGGACATGACTTGACCATGCAAACTCTACATCTTGCCAGTATCAGCATTTCCATTGCCCTCAAAGGAGATGCAGCTTTCTGTTGTGAGATAAAAGCAAATTCCCCTTATCAATTTCACTTTCACAGCGGAACACTAGTAATCACAATCAAGATGGAAATCCAACCTTGATGTTACAAAAGGTGGTTTTGTGCCCCGCAGCTTAATATGATCATTTCTTCAAAACGGTGCATCACTGAGATTAAACTTTGATATATTTTTGCAGTGATGTATTGTAGCCTCGCTTTGCTCCATTTTACAGACAGACCATGTCAAGCCTACAACCTACTGATAGCATTCCTTTTAAAATGGGGTTTAATATTTGGCTATTACCAATTGTTGAGTCGAACATGTACAGTACAAATCAAACATCTATATAATTTGTATGAATATATGCATAAAACCTACAGTAATTGCATTAAACTGGTCTCCCAAAGGTTCTTTTCATGATATATCAATTCAGTCTTCATTTGTGGAACAAGGCCAGTATCACATTGTGGTGTGGCTCCATGCCAGCTTACAAGATGAAAATGGGACAGGCTTTATTCATAGGAAGTGGACTGACACTAATCAGTGTCAAAAAATTGGTACACAATCTAGTTCCCTACTGATTGATTTTTAAAAAACAATGCAAGACAGTCTGTCTCTGTAAACCCTCAAACACATGCAAAATCGGATGAACAAAGGCAACTACAGTTCTAAAAATGTAATGTTCGGCTTTGTGGCGACTTCTGTTAAACAGGATTTGGATCAGGATGTTTATTTTTCATTTATTAGGAGTCTTCACTGTTTCTGAACTTTGATCACTTAGGAAATCGGAAAAAAGTCTGTTTTGTAGATGTGTGATGGTCACATTGTGATGAAAGGGATGCACCCACTGGCACTAAAAAGTGCCAGTGGGTGCTTGTGAAAGTACTTTGAATGCATGTGTGGTCCCAGTAGGGAAAGATGTGTCAAAATGAAAAAAGGCACAAGCAGCTGTGAGAAAGTTTAGCTTGTATTTTCAAAAGATTTACTATCTGCCACATCCCAGAAAAAGACGTGGTACATGGTGCACGACTATCTCTGTTCTTCTCCCTTGTCTTCAAAAACCTGCGATTCATCATTTCATGTCTGACCAAGAAAAAAGGGGTGGAGGTTGACATTTCCTGTGGCGGCGGCATCCTTGTCAATTCTCCTGTCTTCCTCTTTCGTCTCATTTCTCTCTCTTCCCTCCCTCTCCCTCCCCCCACCTCCCTCCCACCCCTGAGTCTGGCCCCAGCATTACTAATGATTCCCAGAAAGGAAGCAGATCTCGCATGAGGGAGTAACGTAATTTTCCCTCCTTTGCTTTGTCACTTTCTCCTCTTTGTCACTGCCTTTCATTGAAACTTCGAGCTGAGAAAAATCAATGAGATATCCGAGGAACCAGTACCACAGATCTTTCATGTAAACTTCTGCAGCATGAAAGAAACAGATTTGAGCACAGAGCACCACAATGTCTTGATTTTGGCAAATCCAACCTTATGCAATGATGGAAACAATATAAAGCAGACACCAACTACCATCCCAACCTCCACCACCCCTGTCCGCTACCTCCCCCTCCCCTCTAACTCTCCACAGGCCTGCGTCTGCCTCTGCAGAGCGTCTGTCAGCAATGAATCACTGGAAGGTATTTACAAGGCCACAGGACATTTAAAACACGTGTGGCCCTTTTAACCCTTCAGTAAATGAATGTGAGCTCCCCTCCCACGTGGTTGCATAAACACATAGGCTCAGACACATAAGCCTGATCAATAATGAAGTTAAAATGTGAAAATGAGTGATTTTACAAGCTCTTTCTTGGAAGTGGTCGGAGCAGTCAGTGGTCATTATTTTCAAGAAATTTCTGATATGTCTGGGGATTTTGTGAGTGAGAACATGTGTATCTGAAAATATGCAAAGACATGGCCAACAGACAATTTCAAAAAAGCCAAATAGTTCTTGTAATAGGCATTAAGCCAAATCAGTCTTGAAAATAGCTGTTCATTCTCTTATGTATGTATGCATGCAAAGATTTTGGCTTAGAGAATGCCCAAGACACTTCTTCTGACCACTACAATCAATAAAAATTCTTTATGCACAAAAAGAAAAAAACAAGTGTCAGAGTTATAGCTATTATTGAGAAATCAATTTAGGGTCTGCCTGTTGTTTGGAGCCATAGCATGAGAAAGCCAGTGAGTGGTTAAACCACATTTCAGCTGTTCCATGAGAAGAGCTGTCAGCCTGCCATCAACCTCAGTCCCATTATCACCAGTCTGCGCTGCAGAGACGTGGACGAACTGCCCAACCTTCTCTCCCTTTCTTCTCTTTCCATCTCCTCCCATTTTGTGCTCTTTCCTTCCCTTCCCCGGCTTCTCTCCCATAGCCTATGGTATTTTCTTTCTCTGTCTGCCCCTTAAAACTTTGGCCAGAAAGACTGACATGTGGAACTTTCTGGTATTCACGTGAGCAAAGGGGGGAAAAAGACTTCATGGCTGATGTCCATTCAATTCCATTGTTCTTTTAGTCTTTTTGACCCAGAGAGCTGAAGTCCAGATGGAAAAATGCAGCCCCTGAGTGCAAATCTGGGCCTTGTCTCCTCCAAACCTTCTGTTCACTCACTTCTGGTTCAAATGTTAAACATCTGCTCAGCTCAGCTCAAAACTATGAACTTGGGAAGTCGTTATTGCTCTGAATGTACAGTGTTTATGCCTCTTTTAGAGTCTATTTTATTCTAAGTCCCACTTTTCATTCTATTCTGTTTGCCTCTGTCTCTTTTTCCTTGTTCAGTTTCACTCCAGTCCACTCAATGCAATTCAGTGCAGCTGAGCCTTATTAGGTTTTTTTCCCTGCTGGCAAAAAAGGATGTAATGAGTTAGCTGAGAGTTGTGTGGTGGCTTGCCGGGAAGCCTTCAGACCTCTCTTTGATAGAGGAAGCTGTACCATTATGGGATTAATGGCTCTGTGCGTTGCCAGGTACATCTTTTTTTCATCTCCTCTTCAAAGCCTCTCACTTTAAGTTGCCCCTAGCAATTTGGGTCCTGTTCTGCTCCTCTGAAATCACAGCAGCAAACGCCACGGTGGGCAGAGAAGGTTCATATTGAGAAGAAACAGGGCCGCAGAGCAGACAGATAAAAGATTGGGGTTAAAAAGGTCTGGTTGCACTCCCAAATGAACTGCTGAAATGGAAAGTGTGAGAAGCACCGGAGACAACTTTTCTAATCAAAGTCTTGACAAACAGAAATGGGCTGAATCAACACAAGGAGATTCTGATTGTTGTTTCAGCTTTTTTTCCCCTCATTTGCTTGAAGACTGTCCAAACTCCAAAGGGAGAGAAAAAAAGAGGAAGAAAAAGAATGAAAGAAAGCTAAACAAAAAAAAAGAAAAAGAAAAGGAACAAATTAATGCAAGAAACCCAAATCTTTTCCACTGACGTTGCAAGTGATGAAAAAAAGAAAAAGTAAACAACTCAAGTAGAAAGAAAGTCTTCTGCCTTCTCTTCACTCAACCCCATGTCTTTATGTAAGCATAACAAATCAGATTCATTAGCTATGTATAAAACTAATGCTCCCATGGATATAACTTGAGGTATGCAGTGGGTTCCCATATGGGTTACATCCAAACAATCAACAAACTTGTGTCAAAACACTTCACTTGGTAAATTGCCACATAAAGCAACAAATTAAAAACTACAAGCCTGAAAAGTAAACTGCTGAAAGATTCAGAATGGTGGATACTTTAGAGATTTACAATGGGCCAGAAGAATAAGTTTTTGGCAGAGGAGTGAGGTACCAGCATCAACAGCACTACCACACCCCCTTTCCTAGCCGCTGCTCTTTTCACTGAGCTGCATGCAGATTGGACTGGAAATGATTAACATCCCTCATCACAAAGCTGAGAGTGCTGTGGGAACAAGATCTGGCAACATATCTGGAATATGCACAACACACACACACACACACACACACACACACAAAGGCTGCACAGAAGTACAGTAGAAGCAACATATTATATAAGGAAGAAAATTATGCACACTTAAAAAGACACACATATGCACAAAGGTAACTGCAAGAAAACACAAGCAGTCATCTCATCTTTGTGAAATAACATCATCAGCAAATAATGTGACCTTTTAAATCAGGAGTAATGTTTTTTTCATGTTTCCATTTGTATAAAAATGACTAATTGATAAGAAGTCAGTGTTGCAAGTCAATGTCACAATCCAGCAACAACCGAGCTATCCTCTTAAGAAAGTTCTCTATTTCTGTAAAAAAAAAAGGTCTGTGTGAAACCTAACTCAACCCCACATCACCCATTAATTTCCTACTTTTCTCTTTTCCCAGAGTTAAAGGATTAACCTACCTGTTCTCAGTAGAAGCAAGGCAAAGAGAGTTGAACTAGGCGAGCTTGACTCCCAAAATCCAGTCGAGTGGGGGGATGAGACTGTGAAGTGGCTGCGAGGGCCTATGGGGTAATTGGACTCAGAGCGCGTGCAGCCAAGATCAAGCAGGTGTGCTCTGTCACAACAAGGGGAGGAGAGAGAGAGAGAGGACGAGACAGGAAGAGAGACAGAGGAGAGAGAGGAGAGAGAGACAGAAGGAGGGAGGGGTCCGACCGCTGAGCTTCTCTCAGGACCGAAACAATTGGTGGAGAACTTCCCCCGTTCTTGCTGCGTGCTCCATAAACAGCTGGAAATGGAGAAGGGAGGAAGAAAAAAAAAAAGGGAGAGGGAGAATGCAGGAAAAGGGAAACAGGGAGAGGGAGCAGAGGGAGAAAAGAAATAAGAAGGATAAAGAAGAAGAGAAAGAAGCAGAGAGTTTGGAGTTTAAGGCAATAAGCAGTGATTTGGCTGGCAGCCACTCTCACTGTGACATCTGGTAATGATAGGTGCTGTGTGGAGCTTAGCAGAGAATGCTGCACACAAACTCTCTTTCTCCCTCTTTCACAGTCTCTCTGTCATTCATCCTCATTCAGTCTCTATACGGATTACCCCGAGGAAAAAACAAAAACACCATCCACCTACACACACACACACACACACACACACACACACACACACACTTTTGTCTAGTCTATTCAGATTGGCGCCTCCCTCCAGTAAACCTCCCTCACAGTTTTAACCCCATTCCCAAAATCTTGATTTGGTTTGTTTGTTTAGGTTGCCTTAATGGACAGTGGACTATTGGACTATTCTGGCCAAGAAAGAGGAGGAGGCTCTCAGAGGGACTATGTGGGGGGTCAACCTCGGCGCCAGACAAGTGCTTTCAAAAAAATATATTGGACAATTCTGCCAAACCGGGACTTCTGGTTTCCATTTAATGCTGACATTGGTAACACTTTATAATAACCATCATTAATAAATGGTAAATTGATAGTTAATTAAACTTGTTGTTTTACTGTTTGTTAATGATTAATAATTGATTTGTAAACGATCTATAAAGTTGCAATTGATGACTAAAATATTACATTTATGCATTTACATTTGTAACAGGTGTTATAAAATCAAAGTTTAGAAATCTTTGTATTAAGTTGAGTCCAATAACTCAACTCTGCTTATATCAAAAGTTCCTGATGACCCGCCCTGCTCCACAGAACCACATTGAGCTTGTTGTGCTGGCAGTGCTGATTCTTTGTTGCCGTCGGTTGTGTGTGTAGTCTCCCAGGAATTATATTCTACTTAAGACACGTAAGTAGGCTGTTTAGGCTTTTGTGTAGAGGTAACACTACAGGATGCAGCTGCAGGCTGTAACATGGAGGGAAAACAGAAACAGATATTTGGCAGAATAACTTTGGATTTAGTGCAATTTGCAGAAGGTAAATGCAAGTGTGTATAATTTTGACACTGTACTAATTTGATACCATTTGTAAAAAGTGTGATACTTATCGTGATAAGCATGTTAGCATGCTAGGCTGCGTTAGCATGTCAGTGGACAACAGATATGTCTGTAATGTAATTTCAGAACATTAAAGGGTTAATGCAGAGTTACATCACCTGAATGAGGATTTACTACAATCTACAGTAGATAAATGCATTTGTGTATTTTTAATACTATAATTTTATGTAATATGTGAAAGATGCTAATCAGGTTTAGCGTGTTATCATGTTAGCTCTAAATGTGGTAACTTAGCATGCCACATTACATATAAATTCTGTGAAAGTATCAAAACACTCAGTTCATGTGGAAATGCACAGCCCGTATCCAGAAACTGTGCCTTTAAATGAGTCATTGGACTTACATAAGGTTGTGATGTCACAACCATACACTCAGCGTAACCAGCGCTTTTAGTGTTGTGAACAGCCAGAGCACCGTGTTGTGTTGATCTATTGCAGCTTCAAAGCCCAAAAATTGGTTATCAGGACAACCCTAATTTTTGCCAGATACTGGGCTGATACCCAGTGCTGGTACTTGTGTTTGGTGCACCTCTTTGTAAAATAATGTTCTCTGAAATTATGTTAGCCTACTGTTGTTTTGTAATAAAGGGTTTATTACTGATCTGTTGTGTGGGTTTTTTTCCTCCCATCTTTCTCATATCCCACCCTGTTTATTTGTGGTGCAGTGCTGCAAGTCAACACTGACTTAAAGGTTTGTTCATAAATGTTTTTGAACTGGATTATAAAAATCAACAGCAATTCTGCTATTGGTGCACAAATAGTTACTCTTCTATAGGTCACCTATTAAACATTTAATGGGGGGCAAAAAGTGTATTGATGCTTTACAAAGTACTTACTAACCAATAACTAACTATTGTAAACAGTAACAGTAACAGTCACTCAAATAATATTTATGTATGCTTAGAAAACATTTATTATCCATTTACAAAGTATTTTAAACATCAGTTGCAACTTTACAACAGCCATTCAAATAATGTTTATATATGCTTTATAACCATTTATTAAGCAATTGTAAAGTTTTATAAACATCAATTGCAACTATGTAATGGTCATCCAAATAATGTTTATAGATGGTTTACTAGCCAATTATTAACCACTGACAAAGTATTAACTATTTAAATAATGTTTATAGATGCTTTACAAAGTATTTATTAACCATTTAACGAGGTATTATAATCATCACTTGCAACTTTTTAATAGACATCCAAATAATGTTTATTGACAGTTTACAAATCAATTATTAACCATTAACAAACAGTAAAATAACTATTATCCAAAGTTTATTTAACTATGAATTTACAATTTATACATGATGGTTATTATAAGGTGTTACCTGACATTTTTAAAATTGTTGCTATCTACAACATCTGCAAATGGAAACTATAGAATGGTTAAGCTGAGGCAAAGATTGTGGTTATGGTTGATAACAGGACTAAAGGTTATGCTTAATCAGAAGTAGTTCATACTACATGTTGTCCATCCACGTTGGAAATCAGTGTTCATAGTTGTTCCGAACGGCTACACTCTCAGGAGGAGTGAAGAGTTGGCCATCAATGGACGGGGAGGGCAGGCTATATCATTTATATGTATGGGGTTGATTTTCAGACAGTCTTTCCTGGAAGGCATTCATGTGTTGCACACATGAAACTTTCTGACACCACACAGATGACCAATCATGCGGCAAAGTGTGCGTGAATGTTGAATCATCAGTTTCTGAAAGTTACAGAAAAAGTCAGACACAGCTGCGCCACCAATCCGATGTTGGAAATGTAATAGAAGGAGGTTTCTGAAACCACCAGACCATCCGATAAGCACTTATGAAGATATATACTGGCAGCTTAAGAGTCTACAGCCATGCTAGCGGCTATGTGAGGTTGTACTGAACTTATATCAGCATGCTAACATGCGCTGATTTGCTCTAAAGATGAAGACGAGGCTGGTGGAAATGTAAAGTATGCAAAGTATTGGACAAATAAAAAATTTGAACTGAGATGAATTCATCCTCAGGGACTATGAATGTCTGTACCACATTTCATGCTAATTGATCCAATAGTTGTCCAGACATTTCACTCAAAACCACAAATGTCAAACTCATGATGGTGCTAAAGGAAAATTCAGGGCATCATTAAAGTTGCTGGTGGCGCTAAATGAAAAGTCACTGGATCATCAAAGTCATTAGGATACTACTTCCTGCACTGGCACTTAACACACATTAAATATGTTAATTCAATGTCCAATATGGAGGTAATTCTTAGAAAACTGAGCTGCCTTTTTATTTGCTTTATCAGAATTTCACTCTAATGGACAAAGCTACTTTAAATCTGGAGTTTTTAGCTAGCTTGACTGGGCTTTCCAAAGCTGGATCTAATCAGGGAAAAGTTTGAGGTATCTGTCTACCAGACCTCATCTTATTAACATGAATGGAAGGTGTAAGGAAGGCTAAGTGGTGCGAGAGAGTGTGTCATACTGTTGCAGGAAGGTCACAAGTTTAACTTCTGCATTAGCCAACGTCACCATCAGCATGTGTTCACTTGGCAAGTCTTAAGCAAGTCTTCCTTGTTGTAATTCACTCTGAGTAATGCGACCTATTGAAAATTTGAATGGAAATGATGATACATGGACAAAGCATTTATACCAGAAATCTCTATTCTTGTGTAAATCCAGTTTTAGTTCCGCGCTGATTCTTCCAATAAAGTCTGAAATATCCACCATGTCAGTACTTGAGGATATATGTCATAAATTGAAGTTAGTGAATAAGGTCATAAAAGGGTGCGGCTCAAATTATGCATTTAAATCACATGAATCAGATTCAAGTCAAAAAGGTCTTTTTAAAACATATATTTGAAGCAGATTTGAAAAAAGCAGATATCTGTTTGCTGTTGTTCAAGTGTTACAGTGCTCTTCTTTTAAGTGTTAATCAAACTGGGCAGATCAAATGAATCCTGAGCTGTGAACACCTGCAGTGATTAAAGCTGATGCATCCTTTCAGATTGTTTACTTCCATCAAATCCTTGTCTCTGTCCTTCTCTGCTTTATTAAACTCAATTTTGATCACGGCTCACACTCAAGGACAATCGCTGGATGTATTTAAGCACTCTTCCTCCCACAGCTGCTCTCTTCATCTGTTTTCTCTCTATCTTTTGCTCTTTCTGTTCAAGACAAAAAAAAAGGATCAGATAGCAGAGGAGCAGGTTTCATCCTGTCTGGCTTTACCTCCCTTAACTTGACTGTCTTTCCCTGCAGAAGACAAAGGGCAGACCACACATGCTGTGGCCCCAAGTGTGCTGAAATGGCCCATTTTAGACTAGTTGGTCTCAGTACTTTCTTTTGGATGGATAAGTGCTATGCTTTTTTTTTCAGGTTTTTGTACAATTGAATGACCTTAGCTAATGTGCATTTTGTTGCCTGGAGTTCAAGCTGTAATCCTTGAGCTTGAATTGAGTCCACAGAAGAAAGAAAGGAGAAGAAGAAAAGACTAGCATGGAAAGAGGTCAGAGGCCAGGAGGATTACAGCATGATGTGAAGTATTGGATAAAGCCAGGTGTTCAACACAAACGCTGAGATCATACCTGGCAAATTATACAATAATGGGATCATGAGGAGAAAAACCCTTCAATCTGCGGCAGATGATGGAAGGCAGGCCTGTTATACAATTCGAGGAAGCAATTTTACTGTGACACGTGGCTGTTGAGAAGGCAAGGACATGTTGTGGAGATCTAACCTGTGACCTTCTGTTCACAAGATGGCCTCTGCAGAGAAAAACACTGAATATGGTTGTTGAGTTTATGTCTGATCTCCCTCAAGCAAACAAAGGTTCTCTGTGGGGGATTAAAGAGTGTCATTTTACAAACACATTAATTACAGCTGTGTTGCCGCCTTTGTGCTCAGGTGTTGCCATCCCCCTGCAGAGACAGATGAAGATGAAAGAGACTGAAGTGTCAGAGAGTAAAGTTTCAGAGAGTAAAGTTTCAGAGAGTAAAGGGTAGGCTGGAATCAAGATTAGGGATGTCAAAATGAAAGAAATGAGAAAAAAGAGAAAGATATAAGGGAGCTGGGTGAAGGAAATTTGTATTTTATAAAGCAGGATTTCAGGCATCCTAAAGTTTAATGTGTGTATCTGTAAAAAAGAAAAAGTGGGGATGAACAGGAGCTTTCAGGCGTTATTATCTGTGCTTAGAAGAAAAGAGGTGTCAGAGAGAGGTGAAAGGGTCCATCAAGTAATGACCTCAGTACTCAATTGTTTTGGCTGCAAACCACTGGGGATTTGCCAAAAGCAAAAGGGCAATGCAGTGATCTAGATGTTGACAGTTGCAATTCCCTGGCCAGAGAAAGGTCCTTAATCTTTAAACTTGCCTTAAGGAGGCTACAGGCGTGATGTGTTCACTTCATATCAAGTGGATACTATTTGAAATGTAGTCTTATGTTGGCCTTACACCAAATGACTTTTCAAGTGATTTCACTGTCGCAGACAAATTTTCAATGTCGGGATTAAATCAAGAGAGTTGTTGCACGCTCCTGTCATCTCAATCGTTTGGTGTAAAGTGGTCTTAAATCTCAATCTGAGCTGTCTTAAGTCAGACTTTTTCTTGTCTAGAATCGGAAGTCTTTAGTCTTGGTTTATGCAAATAGTGAAGTTTAATGATGTGAAAATTGTCAACAACCAATAAGTGCCTGTCCCGCATCCTGGGGCTGATGGGAAATGGAGTTTGTCATGTAATCAGGTCCCAAGCAAACCATATGGAGAAAGTAGCTGCGATAAGTAAGGTAAGGCTAGACCAGCACATTAGTCAGCACACTGTCACGTTTTTACCTAAAATTGGTTACATAGATTAAATTGGTTTTAAAAAAAATTAAATTAACTCACTTTAGACACTGGATCCAAATTGCAGGCGGCAGATTTTAACAGCTGGGGGACAGCGCATTTAACAGATGATGTGTTCTCCTCCAGATGACAGCCGAGGGCCGGCACAGCGAATCAGTCTTCCCAGGGTTCAAACAGCAAGTCTGGTGTGCTTGTTGAGAGTCAAGGGATGCCCATGATAATTTGATAGTTACTATATACCTATGCATTGTTTACATTAACAGCAGGCAGCATTGCCTTTCAAGAAAACATCCAGTGTGGCACAACACAAAGGATTTCATACAATGGCTAACTGTTAACAGCTTGTTGTTGTAGGAAATAGTCTCATAGAGGAATCTAGTTGTATTCTTGCAAATAGTGACCCTGCAAGATCCCCAGTCTTTGCAAAATCTTATAGTCTGTGACTAAAAAGTCACTGATTTTTGACACATTGTCTTTAGATGTGTGAGGTTGTAAGACTTTAGTCTTATAAAAGTCTTCTAGTGTATGATAGCCATATGAAGTAAACTTCAAGATTTATGATAGTTTTTGGATTATATTGCAGACATAACTGCTGATTAGTTCTGAAAAGGCAACATACAGTATAGACACAGATGGGAACTTCTGTAGATTGGTTTGCCTGTGTCGACGTGTTCGAGTAGTGATAGTAACCCACACCCCATTGCCCTATCACTCAACATGCAAACAGACGAATGCACACAATTTTCTGAAGAGCTAGAGGCTATATGTACGCTCCGTTTCATCTCTATATATCTACTGTATCTTTCTATTATTTGGTGCTCTGCTCAACATCTATACAACTTCCTCTTTTCTTTATTTCAAGAATGCAGACCCAGTCAAAACACTACATGCAATTACCATTATCACGCACACTCTGTCTCTACTAGTGTACTTGTAGTGCTTTGAGATAAATAGCAGAACATAGTATTTGGGCACTGGAAACCTTTACAGCGATGTTGCAAAAAAGCAGGTCAGCAGGCCGTAGTACGTGCACAAAGATTGAGATTTATTTTCAAAAATATTAACGAAACAGAGGCAAACATGAACTCCAGGAAATTCAACCAAAATAACTTAAACCATAGCAACAAACAAAATCTGCAGCCTCATAGCAAGCTGCTTTCTTCTATCCTCCCTACTCCATTCAATACGCCAGTGACTGGCCTTTTACCTTCTCAGCCTCACCTAAATGGAAGATACCATCTCCTCAGGTTACCATAGGGTGAGCTAGACTGATACTACGCTTTCAAAACATAAAGAACAACATTGACGTAGAATTTCTGTTACTACTGACAATCACAATTTCCTACGGTTACACACAAACACACAGCTATGAGTGCACCAAATTATACAGAATAACTGAACTTGACAGTGCCTAGTGACTCACTACTGAAAGCAGCTAATGATGCACACCCATCTGATTAAGCAGACGATCCACCCCACCATCACAAAACTCTCAAAAAGAACAACAGGGCTGAAGCCCCTCAACAAAACATAACACTGTAAAACACAAATACTCAACTGAAACCTGTATTACATTTTTGCAACATGACTGAAATTAATAGAAACAGACTGAAATTAATGATTTAACACAAAAACATTAGTAATGTTGGGAACCAGGGCTTAGCGAAATGGGATAGGAGCAACCTTTTCACAGGCGTATATAAATAAAATTGACTTGACTTGACTTGACTATTACAAATGAGTTGGCATTTTAGGGCCATTAAAGTGACTCAATGATGCCCTAAAGTGAAATGATGTATGAGAATGTTAATGACAAAACATTTATAGTAATGTAAAAAGGCTATTATGGGTTATACCTTTAGGTCTGGACAGGTGTGATCGATGGAGGCTAGATGACAGGTGCGGTTTGGATAAGTGATATGGCTTCAGGGGATGTCTAGATGAGCAACTTGTTTAAACCTTGTGCACCATTGCCAGATTTCATTTATCTCATTCTACCAATGTCACATTAATTTGACAGTAGTTCTAGTGTCAAGATGTTTTTTTCTTGAAATACTTTCATAAAATACAATTTACTGTTTACTGATTATATTCTTACTGCAATGGCTTTTGTAAGGAGTTGGACTGGTAGGGAGAATTACACATTTGGGAACTTAACATCACAATAGTGTTGGTCTCTTTGTAGCATTAATACCTTGCTCAAAGGTACTATGATGGCAGCTGCTGAGGGAACTCCACTCAGTTGTTTCTTCTGCTTTCTAGGTTATATCAGCTGCTCGAGGACTTAAACTGTTGGCCTTCCCGTTAAAAAAACCCAACTCCTTCATAGCTTTTTGTATAATAATCTCTAACAAGACATCCATCAGCAACTCAGGGAAAAATTCCTTGTCATGTTCTCATATACTGAGAATGACCCTGCATGTCGTTTGTGGTCAGCTAGACAGCTAGCTCTGCTTCACCATAACGAGCTAAAATGATGTGTCATTTAGAGAGTCGGTGCAAGGGGAACCTTGATGTGGCTTGATTTACCAGTGAAGGGGGACTCTGAGTCTAAATTGCTGTATGTGTGAAACTATAAATCCAGACGACACATAACGGACTCCCAGTTACCAACATCAATTAGTTGCATTTTTCAGAGCAATGCCATACTTTGAAATCAGCAGCATGCTTTTTTAAAATAATCCTTCCCAGTAGTATATATTTAAAATCAACAGTAAAAATACCTACATTACCTGTTTCTAACATTATTTCTTTAAACCTGCACATTGGTAACATTCCTCTATAAGGAGAATTTTGATTTTCTGTCATGTATTCTCAATGATGAACTAACGGAAGCCCTTTAAAGTACTGACTGTACACACAAATCCCCGGCTTGACTTTCTGAGTACTTTACCAGCAGTGAGGTGGAGGAACTCTGTCATTTCCATCTCTGACTGGAGAATCTCAGACCTGATGGACAAAACAGACCCTGTACACACATGCATGCTCACACACACACACACACACACACACACACACACACACAAATGCGGAGTAGAGGCACCAATGATGACAGTGAAAGGCCGACAATTGGGCTCTGGGCCAGCAACACTGTGGGAAATGACCTTATTTGGACCAATCAAAGTGAGGCTGTGTGTTGATACTTATTCATATGATAATTGCACTGGAGGAATCCCGTCCGTTTGGTTCACTGTTTACACCCTTTCCTTTAAGACACGAGGGGCCCGCACACACACATACCCACACACATGGCCAGTAAGCTGCCAGCTTTAATGGGTGTTTTTCATGTTTGAGGTGAGATAAGTGCCATGCTGCCATTCTGATAAACCAATAAAAGCCACTAACTCTGCCATTAGTGGCCTAGTGATTTTTTTTTTAACAGGAGAGTCAAAATATTGAAGGCCATGTTGTTCCCATTAGCAGCTATTTATCATCCAATATGCTCATACTTGACCCTTAGTATTGAATACTGCAGTAAAATGGATGCTGAATAATGGACGAGTGAACTACAGATAGAATAGACATTATAATTTGGAGGACATGATGCTAAACATGCTGATATGTGCCATGTTACTTTTAGTAATTTACTCCAAAGTAGTGTCACTAAATGTTTGAGAAGGAGGATGCGGATGGAACGCTGAATAGCATCGCCGTAAACCCAAGGAAACCTTCATCACCGATTGTCATAACAATTTACACCCACACAAAGGCCTTTTCAGGGAGGCGATTCTGGCATTCACTATTCCTCCTCGTTCACCCCTCGGCCCCACATGGTCCTAGGAAAAAAAAAAAAAAAAAAAGCACACAGGCGACGGAAACAGTCGCTAAAGTAGTGTTTTGGTATAAACGTGGCCATTCAAGGCCGGCAAGGACTTTTTTTTTTTATCTCCATGGTGACAGACTCCTGCTTGGCAGAAAGTGAAGTGAAAGAGGGAACACATCATGACCGGCCAAGTTTACATCGCACCCTGTAATAAAGGAGAAGGATATGGTGAAATAGGCAAACACAGCTGCCTGGCTGGTGAGCGGTGCAGCATTAAAACATTGATTAATTGTGATTGCATGGTTTAAAAAGAGGGGAAGGATTTGGGTTATTATAGATCGAGCATTTACAAACCCAGTCTGTAGAATAAAGGAGAAAATATGGACAAATATGAGTTAATGTGCAGTCCTCAGGCAGTAATGTCTGCCCAGCGCCGCTTTCACATAATCAAATCATTCATAGTCTCATTATAAATACCTAGTCAAACACAGCTGCCTGGCAGCTGAATATTATGGCATTAGAGCACTGATTTAATGTGATTGCATGGTCTTAAAAATGGGGAAGTGGGATTAAGTTTATGAACAACAAGAACAATTTTGAAATATACAGTGGAATATTTGCTAAAGTAGACTTTTAAAAAGAGTAGAAAAGTTGATTATTTATAAGGAGCCTTGCATACAAATGAATTTTAACTACTTCATCATTAATGGGATCTTTTATGATATTTAACAAAACCCTACAGTTTTCCCTGGTCTTTGCAGATTACTTTTGTGCCAGTCTGAACCTTTATACATTTTGAATTGAGCCACAGGGAGTAAGTGGGGGTGCAGTCTGTACTGTGCAGTCTGTCTCAATATGCTGCAAGGCTGGGCTGGAACTTCAGTCCGCACATCCAATCGTATCAACACGACCAGAAAGGAATGCATTCTTCCACTGCATCAAGTAATCAACTAAATCACATCTTGTTAATTTGATATGAGCATGAATCATTAGGTAGGTAGTGGATGGAGTCCATGAATGATAAAATCTACATATTATGAAATGTTTGCTTATGAAATGTTTGCTTTTTTTGATGTAATGAGAAGTATCTGTGGTGTTGGATAGTATTTCTGTGTCAACTCTTGATTCCTTTTAAAATCTCTCCATCATAATTACCGGAATTATTACAGACAGCAACCCTGGTTTTATTCAAAACAAAGACATTTTTGTAATCTGAGACATTTTTACAGGCAATCTGCCTGTAAAAATGGGAACCTGGAATAACTCAGTCTACATCTTCCACAATTTAGTAAATGTAGAGTGGTAAAGGAAATTTTTCACTTTAGGTCTAACATTTTTATTTTTAGTAGCTATTAATTTATGGATGTTTGGAAGCCCTTCTCAATATGCAGTTTTGCCTGTTGATAATTACTGAAAACATACCCCGAAAAGCTGTGATGAGCATGAATGCACATGGCAGCTTAAAATTTACTGTGTGTTAGAGGCAGACTGCTTATGAGCTCACGTCATGCATGTACAGTATATGTTGGAAAATGTCAATTGTCACTTAGGGGGAAGTCCAATTTACAGTCCTTCTGCAAATTCAGCAGTTTTAAATGCACCGTTGCACCTTAATTATAGGGCCACTGCTAAAAAACGAATAGAATTTCGATGTAGTATTATTCAATTGTCCCTTGGCAGGCGTTAGGTTGAATAATACTATAAATGAACAATAAAAAACCCACGCTTTTCTGTTCCAACACTTTTAGGCAAATGTTGCACAAAGAAAGAATATATTTCATAGCAGTTTTACACCGCAAACTGGTTACATTGAGGACATACAATTAACAAAAGTCAGTCAATTGACACTAAAATATTGTGAAAGTGTTGGTATGGGGGTCAAAATCACCAATTGTTTTTCTTATTTAATCATGCCTGTAAGTTTAACCAATGTGGTTTGAGTTGCTTTACTCTAATCGTAACCATAACCATACGCTTGACCGAAGCTGCTTTATTTCTCTATAAGCTTAACTGCCAGCTACCCTTTTCATGTGACGAACACATAAACATTTGGTGTGCAATCTACGCTGCTGTCAAATAGTCCTTTCATGGTGCAGAAACATCATTTTCACATTAGTCATTCCCACAACGCTCAAATCTGCAATCCAGAGTTCACTTTCATTAAGTGAAGTTCTGCACCATAAGTTTGCTATAAGTACAAGTGTTCACTGGCTTTTTGAGAGTCTTCATTAATCTCTATGTATGGGACTGGATGAATTTGGTGGGCATTTTTCTTTCTTTCCATTTCAGTCTGTTTCTGATTTACTGGGCTGAGGTGTGCAGCCAAGCAGCTCTCTTGTCTGCCAACAAAGTGAGACCCTCCCAGAACCATTTGGGTTTCAGCGGCAAGAACGATATGTTAGCCGCCAAGCTTTTAAATGAAAGGAGCTCTGAGAGATGTATCTACATTTTCCCCTCAATCTTATAATTAGATGTCATGAGAAAACAAAACAAAATGTACGATCAACATTGTGATGAATTTACAGTTGCTGATGATGCCAAAAACTCTAACTGCCAAATGCTACAAGCTTGTGTACATATATGACAGTTTTATTGGCTGCCACTGCCAGCACCATCAATAATATAACAGAAGAATGGAAAATCTATTGGCATTACAGCCTGTAGGGCTTTGGGAAAGTTTTATGTTGTATATACTTGAGGCACAACAACACACAACTGCTTCTTCACAGATCAGTGGTGGAAATTCATCACTGACTTTTGCCTGAAAAATGTAACTTCTACGGTGTGCCACAGAGATAAAACTTAATCATCCGTATATTAAACAACTCAAGCAAAGGTCAAATTTCAGAAGTAACAGTCATGGTCAGGGAGAGTGATGTAGGATGATAACGCTCACTAATTCATGGAGCTAAGAACCCTTTTGAGGCAACAGCAATGTGTGATATCAAGTAGCATGAGATAAATATTAGTTTTCGCTCCTCTACCATTACCACAACATCAGATACCCATGTGTGTAAATTTGGCTTTCAGTGCTGATTGAGCTGCTGAGTTCAGAAACCATCAAAGCATCTAACATCAAGGCTGTTTCATTCCTTAAATCAATGCTTTCAATGAAAGGAAGGATTAAAAGGAACTTTGGTATATTTTTTCCTGTTCATTCAGTGGATTGAGTTTCATTCCCACATGGAGAAAATACAGACTGTTCACACTAGCCTGTTTGTATATTTCTAACTACTACGATTGCAGCTGATTTCCTCTGTTACATGAAATATTTGTTTATGAGCACATTTCTTCTGCACTTTCAGACATCTGTTTTCCTCAGAGTCAGCAAAGCGGACATGATTGCTAATGGTCCAGACCCAAATGATGGAATCTCATTGGAAAGTTGCATTAATCCATCATGACAGAACACATACAGTAGGCGAAAGGCACCTATAGAAGTCAGCAGTTTGTGCTGGTGAGGTATGCACCTAAATAGGACGAAATCTGTCAGAAACGCTCATGTCAGATAACAAATAAACATAGAAATGGAGTTTCACTCGGCTGTATAGTGAGATGATTCTTGCTGCAGTATATTAACCTGAGATAAACATAATGTGCAAAGCATTTCAAACAATCCCTCATGAGTAAAAGCTATCCAAAAGGTGCACATAACAGAGTAGAATCAAAAGGCTTTTTGCCAACAGCTGCAGCAGAAGCCACTGAACAAGGGCACATATGGTGAATATGAGCATGAAGGTCTTTAAACTGTGAGATGTTACGATGTGGTTGCGGTGGGCTACCTGTCAGCTGACACAAGAGCATTCTTCCAAATCATGACCAGTCATGATACTCGGAACAGGAAACAGAGAACAACAGTGCTGCAGTATATTGCTACATGCCATTGTATAATGTTAATTGGTTGGCATCTTCTGTGATTTTTTTTTGACTCCTTGGACTTTTCTAAACCTGTAGAAAACCAACAATAGACATTTGATATCCATCCAGGTCAAATGAAAGGGAGTGTTCGGTCCATCTGCACCGTGTATGGAAATTATTCTGTCGGTTTAAGACAAAGTGTATCTGTCTTATCATTTCATTTCAGCAGGTGCAAGAAGTGTTAATGTTAATGCTTGAATTGGCATAAATTATGCAAAGCTTGGCTTGGGCTAGAGTTACATATCAAAACACAGCAAGTCTGCAATGAAACAGATGTTAATAGATTGATTGATGATATCTTTTCCCAGGAATGTTTTGTAAAAATGAAAGTTGTCCTCTGTGGGACAGAAGTCAGCACAAAGGCATAAAGGCTAAGGTAACTGAGTTTCTCATATACAGTATTTATATGGTGCATGATAGCAGATTTGTCATCCTATATACAATTTCTTGGTATATTTTTCTGAATACTTCATTTGTTTTACTCTAGATGCAGATTTACGTCCTTTTCCCTTGGATAATAGTGAGAATATAAGAGTACTTTGGTGGAAACATTCAGACTGGCAGTAAAACGGGTGATGTCTTCACCAGGCGATCCAGGGCTCTCGGGTGTCTTTTGGCCGGCCTGAGGCAGAACGTGTCTGCCTGGGAAAGACATTACTGGCCAGACCCTTCCCTGGCATTGCTGGCCCAGCATGGCAAAGATGCTCATCCCTGACAAGGACTGGTTTGTGTCTGATTGCTACTGTGTACGTCTGAGTGAGTCAGAGAGAGTGTTTATGGAAGCAAAGAGCGCTAATGTGGTGATGATATGAGAGAGAATGAAGAAATAGAGTGAAAGAGTGAGAAAGTAGAAAACTAGTGAGAGGTCAGAGAGGTATGAGTCATCATTTTTCTTTTTAACATTCAGTGCTAATAACACAAAAATGAAATTACGGTAAAATGTAATGAGCTGGTGCGCAGTTGCACTCTAGACAGCCAGCTCTGTTACTTTAGGGAAACACAACTGCCAAATAACTAGATAAACAGATGTTGACGTTACGCACACACACACACAAATTCATGAAGAGTAGTATTAAGCAATAGTTAATGCATCATTCCAGTGGAGATAAGCTCTGTCTGGCCAGTACAGATGTTCGTGTAAAGGGCCAGCCAGTTGTTTCTTAAAATGTCAAATATCTTCAGTATTTCTCACCATAACACAAATACAACATTACATAAAATACAGTATCTCCGACAGTACATAGCTGGAGAGGAACATGTGGATTATTAACAAGCTGTCAACAAGACAAGAGCAAAATGTCCCTGAATCTGAACAACAGCATACGTAACCATCAATTTATAATCCTTTTGGAAGGAGCAAAACTCAGCGGGAGGCTGACGGAGGAAAACATTGTTTTTATAAATAACAGAACGGCTGTAAACACAAAATTATAATCGGTATGGGTAATACACAATATTCCCTTTTCTTCATTCTCCTCAATTCCTTGTACTCATAATTTCCATGGCATATATTGAGTGTACAGAATATCAGGGGTATCACATTGCTTATTTTGCACAAACATCTCAAAAGGGCTTTAAACTTTTAAACATTTCCTTCAGCTGATCTGTTCCTCTATATTGTTTTTATATCTCCATGTCTATGATTGGTTTGCACCATAAAAACATCAAGTTGTTTGGTCTTACAAATATAAATGGTCAGCATTTAAAGTAAAAACCGAAATTGTTACAACAAACCAAGCTAGCTTTTTGCTTTGACAAAAATTCGGGATGCTTAACTTTATAATGTTTAGCAGTGATTTTTTGAATTAGTTGTGGAATACAGGAAAGTCAGTTTTAGGGGTTGACTCCGTGCTTACTTTACACCAGACTCCAGAGTTTATTGAAATAAATAAATAAAATAAAAATAAAACCACATTTAATAAATCACAAGTAATAATGGTGTTTATTTTATTCATATCTTTATTTGGATTTTGGATCCTTTTTGTTTTTCCATTTCCCTCTTGCTCCTCCTCTTTTTTCCTCGAAGTATCAACAGCATCTCAGAAGTCAGACAGAACCACAGTGGCCAAAATTCCCAGGTAGGTTATAAATCAGGCATTTAGTCAGGACTTTTATAGATGCCTTTAGTTTATTTTGGTTTAACTCTCATGTTTTGGAGGTATCCTTGAATTTGGATTTCTTTGAGTGCGCCACCACTGAGTGTTCCTGCCTGGTTATTGCAAACAGAGCACTGCAGGCTCTTCTGATTTTATTACTGAGTTGGCAAAACCATTGCTACATTTGGCTAAAATTCCAGCGGAGCCAGTGGAAAATTCTTACCAAACATCTTGAACCATTATTCAACAACATGGAAACTCAAGCCTGTCTTGATCTAATCATAGACCTGATTGACTCTTGCTCTTGGAGAAAGGGATAGTTGCAGGGAGTGAACTGAAGAAATCAGCTGGTGGCATAAAATTATACAGAAAATACTAATTTTTACCACTTTCTAATTGTTACTCTTTCTTGAACTGAAGAATGTCTAAACTCATACTTGAACCTTTGCCTGTCCCTTGCTCAGACATGTCCATAACAAAAAAAACTTAGATGTGGTAACTGGCCTACATAGTCCCTCATAAGCCATCACAGTGTCCACACCCTGCACTGGCAAGAGCAACATGTTTTAAGGCATTTGGCAAATAGGAGGTCAAGCATCTTTCTTCACTGTGAATTTAGTCCAGATGAGTTTTTAGTGCAAGCGTTGATCCTAATTGAACAGAGAGTGTAGGGAAACTCTCTTCACCAGACAAAACACTTCCTTTGTATACATTAGGGCCTGATTCCAGCCAGACTGACACTAAGACAGACGGATGGCACTGTTTGTATCCTTAAAAAGGTTCTGCTGTTCCATCCACATTTATCATTTTGTGTGTCAGAGGAGTAGCAGTCCAACTTCCCTTTTTAGCTTTCAGACATTTCAAGTTTATTTCTTCAGAGTGTGAGACATGAACGTGCAGGCTTTTTACAGAACAGTGTGCAACTTTGGGGAAAGAAAGTTAACAAAAACACAAACACACAAAGGAGATATTTGTCTTTGTCGCTTGCTACTTCTATGAATAAAATCAATGTCTTACAGTTTATTTCTTTACAGCACAACTGACAGAATGAAATACTGTTTGTGTAATTTGTGTAAGGAGCAAGGATTCTCCATTTCCTGTGTTTGTTATTGGATATGGCATGCTTACTTTTCACTCCCAATTCCTCAGTGATATCATGGCATAAATATGAAGCCGTATTCTATCTCACTTATCCCTTCACTTGCATCCACAATTCATGAATTCCAAAACTCACAAGGGGAAGGAATGCAATCAGGGCTGCACTTGTAGGACCCCTCGTTATCCCATGTGATTACATTTCAGGTGGTAGGAACAGTTTGTACAGCGACATAGGGGAACACTCACCCGAAGATGGAAAGAGTTTTCAAGTGCTTGTAATGTGCAAGACACATGTTAAGGTCAGCTTCAAAACAGTGATGGATATTGCACTGATTTTTTTTTTGGTGCAGACGAGAAAGTAAAGCTGCGTTAGAGGAAGGGAGTAGCAGAGCATGACAAAACAAGAAGGGAAAAAGAATAAGCAGACGGAGAGAGTGTCGGTGGAGCCAATTAGGTGTTGGCCACATCTGTTCTCTCCCAGACTCTTGATAATTTATCTGTGGTCAATGGCAGACCGGCTCTGCATGGAACGGATGAGATGTGGTCAGACTTTTCCCCAGCATTCTCATAACGCTTTCCAAAGCACTGTGAATACTCCAAAACTTTAAAAACTCCATGTGTATCCCAGTGTTTGGTGAAATTAAATATTCTTTGAGTGGTCATCTTTGACAAACCCACTGGTGCTGCTGTAGCAGCCAACGTATGGCAGGGAATCAGAGTGCTGGAAGCCAATGACTAAGACTCAGCACACTTATTGGGCTCAGTGTTTCTAGTCCAGAACTTCTGCCTGACTGGTTGAATCTGGATATTTTAGCTCTTAACAGACCAGCAGGCCAAAGGATCTTTCAGTTGCTCTTGGATCAGTCTAAGTTTACTCTAGAGTCTGCCCCCATTCTTTCCACATACTTCACATTTTCTAATCCAAGTTTGCGTGGGTTTGCAGCGTCTGTCCTCTCTATGGTCTACAACTGATGAAAAGATGACCACATAAAAACATGGGTGTGGTCTCTTAAAAATGTCTGTATCAGTAACCCTGACAGAAATAACCTGATGTGCAAGATAAGGGTATTAAAACCCTCCACTACCAAGCTGGGAAACAACTGAAACACAACAAATACACCAATGCAAGATACTTGAAGAGATTTTTAAAAATCTCTTTAAGTGAAGTTTTTTTTCCCACTCCAGGTCTGATGTGCAGCTATCCTTGTTAGGACATTGCATTAACTTCGATACATTGTGCACAACCTAACCCTAACCCCAACCTAACCCTAACCCTAACCCAAACCCTAACCTTAACCAGGACCTCAGAAATTACATTTTGCCTCCTTAGGACTGGACTTTGGTCCCCATGAGGGCTACTGGTCCCGACAGCCCACAATTGTACCCGATACTATAATCAAAGTTATAGCAACTAGCTTTTTAGCTGCTAAATGCTTCACTAGCATATAGTGAACCTGATGGAGCCCAAAAAGGAACTAAAAGGAAAGTGAATATTGGACCTCCATTTGTCATGGGCACCAAAAATTCTGTTGTTGCTGTGTCATGTTAGATGTGTAAATAGGCAACTGTTTGCTAGTGCATTCCTTAAAAACTTTATATAGGGTAATGAGGCAAAAATGTATTTAATATTGTTTAAGGTTTTGGTCTTGTCACATAAGACTAACCTTTCTCATTTCTCTCAATTATACTAATTTTACAAATTGACAAATAAGATGAAAAAGATTTTAAGGAGCTACAACTAGAAACAAGAAAGTGGATGATGGAAAACAAGCTCTTCAGCTCTTGTAATAGAAATAAAACCTGAATCCAGTACGCCTTAAAAGAGGACACATCTGTACTGAAAAATCCAACCATGCTGTTTGCTTTGGATAACAATATTGTGGTATGGCAATTCTTATTTGGAAGTCTTAAGTTACAGAATACTTTTGACAATGTTTTTTTATCAGCATTACAACAAAAGTTATACCAATATCAAGTTTTTTGATGCATGTCTCCAAACTACAGAATCTGTTGCAAGGCTGTTTCCACACATGTGCATAGAGAAAAATACAAACACTACTAACTGCAAATGTTTGGATCCCAGTCAAGAAAACTCAGTGATCTATTGGCATTAGATATAAAGACATCCAGATCACTCACTGGGGCGTTTTCCTATAATCCTTCTGTAACATTCCTTCTTTGAGACACTTTGATGATCCTGGAAGAGAAGACGGGCAAATGATAAACTTGGCTATAGCATTTTAACACGAAACACTGATGAAATATATGATTTAAATAACATTTAGCAGCTGTCAAAAGTTCTACAACTGCTGTAAAGTGTCTGGCAGCAGGTCACAATTTCACAATGCCTGGCATCAACAGTTGGGCTGTCCATAAATCCTTTTTCTGAAAATGCACACTAACTGGATGCTTGCTACTTTTTATGGTAAGTGTGGTCTGTAGAATCTACGTCTGGGAACTGTTAGTTCAAAAATTAGGCATCTCATTTCACTATGAGTGTATCTCAGTGCCATGAAATATTAAATGAATAGAAAAAGACCACACTATTCATTCAATTCATTTAGTAACTTTTGGTCTCTTCAGTATTTTCATTATGTGAACAGAAATTAGAGAGATAGGTTAAGATAAGTGAGACCGCTTGTTTTCAATGGCTTAATTTGTTTCTTGAACCTTCTAGAAACTTGATATTGTGAGAAGATGCTAACATTAAAGCAGTAACAATTGATTTTTTGGACACTTGTGGGGAAGCAGAACTAAAGGCAAACACAATTTGATATATTTCACCTTATACAGTTGAGCGAATGTGTTAGTAAAACAGTTGCACATCTAGCAGACACGGAGCAACATTTCCATTACTACTGAATCACCTGAATAAATTTAAGTCCAATATTCACTCTTCTTTTAGCTCTGTTTTGATCATCATCAATTACTGTGGGAAATGTTAGCTAGTCACTAGCTACTGCTGTTTTATGCGTGAGGTAGCTACAGTGGGTTTATCAGAGCTTTTTTTTGCTAAAAACCGCTGCTGTCTGCTGCTGGAATCAACAATGATGAAAGCGAGGGCGAACCAAAACAGTAAATTTGTAGACCATAAAACCAAAACAATGAACTGAAAGAAACAAAATGATCCGTAGATCTGAGAGAGACTGCATAGTCAAATAATAATTCAGTGTTTATGTCACTATGAATAACTCCTTTCACTTTACATATAATCCCTTCACTAGTTTCAAGGATAACACATTGATTTGCATTGGAAACATGCTAACCACTTTTTTAATGAAAACAAGATTGTGGTAAGATATGACTTTATACAAGATAATATGCCTTGTCAGAATGGATAACAGGACATCATTCACTGGTCTGGCCTTGTGTCTGTGAAAGTTACATGTCACACATTTGACAAATCTGTTTTCTGTCTCCCAACTCCCTTATGGAAACTTTCCCCCCCAATGAGTTAAGTGTATTTTATCATAGCCAAGTCCTGCTCCTGCTGATGCAACAAAAAAAGTTAATCTTTAAAAAGGGGATCAAAGTCACATTGACCTTAACTGAATGTCTGCATTTCAGGTTATACTGTCAAACATCAATCAAAGAGGTCAGAGCAAAAACAACTGAGAGAAAAATATTTATTATATGTTAGAGATTCCAATTTTTTTGCCCTATGACCTAATGAATACAACCTAATAATAGACAGAAATGGGCAGACAATCCAAATGTGACTCTAAATAGGGAATGTTGTGTTTGTTTCCTGTAACTATTATTATACACTATTAATATTATAATTTTGTTCCATTTTTATAGCAATATTAGTCTTTCAGACCGTCTGTTGGTCTACCACTTTGGTCTAGACAGAAATATCTCAACTATTGGATGGGTTGACTAACTTTGGTGATCCCTCAACTTTTCCTCAAGCATTACTATGGAGTTAACATTTGTGGTTAAATGTCTTGACAACTGTTGGATGGATTGCTATTAAATTTAGTACAGACATTAATGTTCCCCTCAGGGTGACTTGTAATACCTTTCCCCGTCCCTTAACTTTCCATAGTCTTCTTTTTCCAATTTGCTTCATTACTATATACCAGCAAAGCTAAATGACATTCCCATCAGCCACAGCTGTACTTTCTGTTTAGTTCTAATTAGCAAACATTAGCATGCTAACCTGCTAGGATAAGATGGTAAACATGATAAATATTATGCCTGCTAATAATGCCTGTCAGCATTGTCATTCTGAACAAGTTAGCATGTTGATGTTAGCATTTAGCCCAAAGCACCTAAGTGCATCTTCACAGAGCCACTAGCATGACATAGCAGACATGACAGACATAGTCTTGATATCATAAGCTATGTAGTTTGGACTCTTAGAAAATTTGTGCAATGTAGTTTAAGGTTGGAATTATGCTTCTCTGGGTTGCACATAGATGAACATGCATGGGGGTCACTAGGAGACGTTTGTGTGGCTGTTTCTTTCATACTTGTATGTAATATGTTTATGCTTGTTTTCATGTCTGCTTGGGACCCACAACCCTACAGGCACTAAATCAACCAATCAACTTGCTTGACACACTGGTCCATAGGATGTGTTGTTGGGATTTGGGGGGTTTGAACGTTGACCTTTCTGCAACCTATGGTTACCCCTGCTACCCTTAGGTTCACACAGAAGCTTACATGTTATCTTTGAAAAAGCATAAGTTTTGCTTAAATGAGATAATGCAAGTAGCATTGTGGAAAGTTTGAGCTACAGTTAATATTTTTATCATTGCTGTTTTGACTTAAACGTCTGTTATGAGTAATTAACTTTATAATTAATGAAAACCACAGGACTAATTTGGCTGTTGTATTAATATTCAGATCATCTAGATAGTAGGGATGTGCAGAGAGGCCAGTATTTGTATTTGTATCTGTATTTGTTGAGGCAGCAAAAGTATTTGTATTTGTATTCGAATAAAAGAAAAAAAAAATCCTGTTTTTGTTTTACTACACATCTTGCAAAGATGGGTTCCCACACCAGGTCTCTAACCCCAGTGTCCCAGACCATGGACATCTGTGCTGACCACTAAGCCACAGCTCAGCTGAGAGATCTGTAGCTATTTATACACTCATGATACAGACACAGACAGTGATGTAACCTTACTATGTTATGAGTCCCAACCTGCGCGTTGTTATTTGACATGTTTATTTTTCTTCCAGAAAACAAATAATTTAAAAAATATTTGTACGAAATAAATATTCATAAAAACCCACTATTTGTGCTTTTCCGAATACCGGATTCGGATTCGGTGCCACCCCTACTAGATAGTCAGCCGTGTTTCTGGCAACATGGCAAATTTGTCAATCTCACTAAAGTTGTTGATTGACATATTTAACCGTGATAAATTTGTGGACAAACTCCCAGGTGAAACAGCAGAATATTTACACACTACCCCACTCCCCTCGGTATCTTCCTATGTCTAGACTTGTCTCTCTTTCTTCAAAGCATCCAGGCACCCATGCCCTCGTTTGCCAACCTCCCTTAGCCTGCATCACATCTCCAACTGCTTACATTAAAGCTGTGTAATATCCGCTGTGATCAGAGAAAGAAATCCCCTCTGATTTGCCATTTGTTGCCAGCGTTAAATCACTTTATAGCTGTCAAATGAGAAGCAAAACAGGAAGTGAAGCAAACTCTCATGTCAAATGACTCAGGGCTAAATGATGACAGTATTTGATTTAGGATGTCAGGTGATGTGTTGATTATTGTTTACAGCCCTAGTAATGCATTTGGGTCATGTAATGTGGTGTTGCATTTTAGGTCCAGAAAAATGTTAGCAAATGTCCTTGCAGAGTTCTTAGTCGTTCTTTCCTTACATCCCCTTTAATGACTCAACTGGCTTTGTCTGCCTCACTTTCTGCTCATTGACATTCAAAACAGACATCAGTAAAAATGGGAGTGGGGGAATTATTGCTTAGGTAATGTCTGCTGCTTAGCATGGAAAACGCTGTGTTCTAGTCCGACCCTGTGTTCTAGTATTCCATCCTCAGGAGACATGCACAAGCAAAAAATCCTTCTTAATTATTCATTTGAAAGGCTCAAAGTGCCTGTTCTTTCACTGTCTGTCTCTTTGTCCCACTATTTTTAGATTCTTCGAACAATGTTTTGCTGTTAGTGACCTGGTTTGCATCATACTAACCTGTCTAGACTTTGATTAAGAGCTAATAGCCAACACAGGAAGCTGAAGAAACAGAAAAAAATGCTTCCTGTGGTGACCTGGTTTACAGTTTTTGACACTACGCCTGAGGCAGACAGATGGTTCAGGACAAGAAAGCGAGCTGCAGTCCACCTGATTTGCCACTGGCTTGCAGAGTCAAAACTGATCGACACGTATTGGCTCATTCACATTCTAGAGGTAGAGATGTGATATTTCCATTAGATGATAAAAACAAAATCTTCTTCCTAAATAAGAGTTAATAAAAGTTGCTCCATCAACAAACCCTGCAATATATATATTACAAGCACCACATGGAATGCCATTAAAGCCTGTCTGTGGTTTTGACTTGTTTTCATTCACGTTGGGTGGACACCTGAAGGCTTAAGGGGTTTTCTCTTTCACTGACCTGTTCACTGTAAAGCCAAGAATTTTCAGGAAGTAAATAGGGAGATAAACCTCAAATCCAAGCAGAAGAAGATGAAGTCTGTTCAGACATGACAGCCATTTCAGGTGGATTTTCACTAGGCCAACCTTCTAAACAATACATTAATTGAATGAAGACTTTAACTCCAAATTTAGGTATTGAAACAAAGGGACACATAAATTTGCATACTGATGAACACACTGTTAAAACAGATAAAGAAAGATAATATTAAAATGTATTTAATGGGCTGTACATATGTACTCTTTAACAGAAATTGTCCTCTTTACAGTTTCACTAACACATGAATAATATTAATGTAAAAATCACAGAAGAATCATTACCAGAGTGCAGGTTTAGTTAAACCAATTGCAGGCAGGAAATTATAACAAACAATTATTGATAACAGTTGTGAAGTTAAGGAGATGTACTGTATGTGAGCATTGACAATGAAACAATGACTTTGTAGAAGAATAAACACTACTTGTTACATTTCTCAGTCATGGCTGACTATATGAGATGTGAATAAAAAAATTGGAAGACAGATGCCAGTATTGTGTGGCTTCTATTATAACCTATCACAGTGGAAATATAAAAATGATCTGAATCTGTGTCTATATATGGATCTTAGGTGAATAAGCATTGCAGTGCATTATTAAAAAAAGAGAGTTCTTATCTCTTTGGCTAATTGAGCAACATAAGTTTCACAGTATAAGACAGTATCATCTGCATAAAATGTATTTTACAAATATGGAAGAGACGATTTACAGTGTAAATATGGTGAAAAGCGCATGAACCAAAATGGATCCCTGTGGCATATCCATCCAGCAAGAATTTTGATTTGTCTTTGTCTGCCCTTACACAACATCTGTTTGATGATTAGCTCTTGAACCACGCACAGGTCTCTTCCAAGCCAACACATGTTAATCGTAAAAGTAAGGAATGATCAACTGTATCAACAGCTTTTGACAAAATTCACAAATATGGAACAATGTTTCTTATTATCAAAACCAGTGATCACATTGTGGTAAAAGCGGAAATGAAGTGTGACTGATATAGACATCAATGCAGGGATCCAAGAAGAATGCTAATTATTGATTACCAATTGCAAGATGTTGGAAAAGCAGAACTTAAAATTTATTAGAACTTAAACGTAAATTGAATGATAGTTATTAAAGTCTGTGTAAAGCAATAATAAATATGAGTTTATGAGAGTTTGTTACACTAAAAAAAATTGAATGATTAAAAAAAATTGCTAAGTATATAAAATTAGGTTTTAAAATCATGGAAAAATAAGCAGTATTCTCTGCTCTGAAACACTGGGGATGTGTTCGCTGAAGGTGCTGAAAACACGGCCCAACTGAACAGCCTCTTAGTTAGCAATGCTCATACCAAACTCCTGTAAAAAAAATACAAAATTTAAAGTAGGTCTTGTTTGAAGGTTTAAGGCAAGCAACATTGATGATATTTTAAAAATAAAGTAAGGTTGGGAGTCACTGTATAATTTGGCACATATTTTGTAGGTAAACGTGGACTTGTATCAGTAAAAATGTAACTTAAATGACTAGATAACAAGCGATCCATCGACAATCATCGTTATGTTAAATTGTAAATTTTTTTTCCATGGAGTTTGGTGCACTTAATGTTACTAACTTTGCTACTGTAAAGTCCTTGGAGGCTTCATTGTGGCTGTCATCCTTGGTGAAACTACCTCTTACACCGTGCTTTTTGGTGAAGTGCTGCCCGGCAAATGCTCTCCGTCTGGCCAGGGACCTCCTAGCTGCACCAACGGTGTTGAAGCCGAAGCTGTGGACAGTGGCTGGTGTTGGATGCTGCCGGTGCCGTGTCTGTTGACTCAACCTGTCCTCTCAGCCGAACAACTGGTGCTGAAGCCGAAGCCACTGGCAGCTCCACTCCTCAATGAACACTGGGTTTAAAATAACTCCTCGAGCACTAATATTGACAGAAAATGTCCCCATTCACCAGTAACAGTGGATGATCTGAAGTTGTCTCTAATGAAAGTTGGTAAACTTACCAGCTGTAAAAATAGTAACTATAAGTATGTACTATAAGTATGTGTGCCCTAGTGTTTATATATTGAGAGAGGGGTCATGCTAGTAACCCCTCTACATCATCGAGCCCACATTTCAGGCCCGCCCAAAATATCCTGAACACAGAAATGGTGAAAAACAGTTTAACAGTCTAACTCCACAATTCAGTAGTACATAGTTCTGTTCACAGTACTTTTCACATGTTTTCAACAATTCTTTTCTAACATGTATAATCTCTTTAAAAAGAAATCGCTGATTTTCCTTTACACAGACTTTAAGGTCACCACATGAATCAATTTCCAAACACTGGAGATTGTGAAAGAAATAATGGAAAGAATACACATGCAATTTGCCCAGAAATGTTTGATGCAGATAGACAAGAAACAATTATGTTTTCCTTATCCTGAAAAGAGAACAGAGACCCCAGGTTGGCTCCATGCACATACAGTAATTGCTATTTGCAGGAGTCTCAGTGCCAAAAGTCTCAAACAAATGGCCATTGGCAGGAAAATCTGTTGAAAGCTAAAACTGATATTGACTTAAATGGTAAACAACCATCACATCTAATATATGGAGGTAAAGAGTTGGCTGCTTTATTTTATGTCAGTTTAACAGCCACCCAGCATTTAGTCAAGTCTGAGTTGGAACTTGTGAGCAAGACCACAAAGTATGTCTAAGTTGGCAGGTCTGACTACTATTGTGCATTCATTCATTCCTAAATATTAACAATCTGAAAAATGAATATCAAATTATTATATTTCATCAACACCCATACCCACCTCATAAAATCCACCATTTGGCTGTTGTGATTGAGTATATGAGGTTCTGTGACTGGAAGTGTTGTTTGAAGTCCCTTCTGACTGGCAGGTAGTTGTGGCTGAGGTTTACAATTGCCAGAACATTCAAATAACAGTAAGCAGCATGTTAATGGAAAGCAAAGAAATAAAAGACCATGAAGGGGTGCCATCTCTCCATGCGTGACAGTCTCTCTCACACCACCCCAACCGCTCTTTTCTCTTAACAGCCAAATAACTAATAAATGTAGATTTATATCTTTTTAACAGCATCCGTTATAGTATTTAGTTGATCTTATCTTTTTATGTCTGAGTGTGGTGTAGTTAGGATTGTAACCAGAAGCTACAGAGACTAATTTGCTCTGCTACGATTATGCCTTAGAGCAGGACTTGCAGTCTCTGGGCAAGAAGTGGAACACTCATAGGCCCCCTTGTGGAGCCCCTGAATAACAGGGTGCATATGTGTGCAATGTGTGCATATATGTGTGTATTGGCAGGGGGTAGGCCTTGCCAGATATTTTCCATTTACATGTGTGTGTAGACTCATATATGCAGAACTGTACAATCTGACGGTATAGAGCATGTCATTCTACATACATGCTTGTCTGTGACCTAGTGCCAAATCTGTGAACTGTATGCTTGTGCATGTGTGTGTTGTCAGTGCAGGTCTAGGCCAGGAGCAGATGATGGGCTGTATGTGTGTGTGTCTAGGTCCCTCTGGCTCCCATGGTTTCTCTCTCTATCCCCTCCTCCCTCTCATTCTCCCCTCCCTCTTTCCTTTCTTCCCTTCTGTGTTTCACCCCCTTCTCTCGGCTAACTCAGGCGCCACCTCCCTCTCACACATGCAATAGCACTCTGCTCTGAATCAGAGGCAGACATATTAACCCTTCACAAGGACTTTTTTTTTAATCCTTGTAAGATTAAGTTTGAGTTTCAGAGGAGAGTGAGGTCATTGTGGTCAATCCTAACTTCAGAGTTCAGATTTAAGGTTGGAGTTAAGATTAGGCTTGCTTTGATTTAAGGTGTAAGGCTAAGTTGGTGGAGATAGCCAAGTTTAGGGTTTGGGGTGGGCTTGGGGAATGAACGCAATCAATGGAAGGTTTTCACGGTACAGTACAGTAACACAAACAGATGTGTGTGTGTGTGAGAAAGAGAAAAAGAGAGACATAGATGGGCAAGTATCCCTATTCACAGCAAAACTGCATCTTTGTGTGCACCTTCTTACAACTGCATTCGATTACTGTATATGAGAGGAACAACCACAAATTATATGCTGTCAATCACCACCATCATTGAAACATATTAACTTCCCATTTATATGTTTTCTATAATTCTCTTGCCACAATTTGTGAATGTCTTATACAGACAATTTAACATTTCAATCAGTTGCTTCTTGGAATTGCAGCATTTGCCTTTACAAGCTGTCAGTGTGGGCCAACAGATTCATAAAGATTTTTGACTAAATGCAGCCTTTTTTCAAGCTCATGATGCATCTTGGCAAAGAGGCCTCCAGATTTTACAAATATGAGAAGAGGAATGACAGCTGAATAGTACCACGACTCTGTGTGCCAGTCTGTTTGTCTGTTCATCTGGCTGGCTGGTTTGGTTTAATATCCTGTTCCCTTTGTTCTTTTTTTTTTCTTTTGTCTTCCTATTCTCTCTTGTGGTCAGATTCCCATAAGAACATACTAAATGTGGTCAGCATTAGAACAGAAGAAGGTATTTTGCATTTTCATTTGATTATTCACACATATGGGACAGAAAGGCTCTTTTTGTGAAGGCATAAAGTCAGGCAAAGATAAAAAAAACTGTATAGATACTAATGACAAGATGTTCAAGTATTACCACTTCATGCACAGTGAGGAGCTGTGTCATCTCCTTCCAAGGAGAAGAGTGATGGTTGATTAAGTGTTTGTGGTTTTGGCTGCAGCATTGCAGTATATCTGATTGCACTGCCTTATAAGTCATCTCTACGTGAAAAACAATAAAGGTCTTTATTTGAGAGAGGAAAGAAAAGGCGGAGTAAGAAAGAAAGCTCATTATTTAAGATCTAAGGAATGTCATCTATGCAGGTAACTCTGGCAAATGGGTGATACTCACTGACAAAAAAGGCAACAGGCTTTCCTCAGAGAGGGTGGTAGTAAGCGCCCTTACTACTACTAATCCTGCAAACCTCCTGTTAAGATAAGCTTAAATATCAGACGACATCCAGCACAGGATACAGAGGTACGCAAATAAATTCACCATCTGCCAAACTACTTAAATGAGCACATGGGTTCAGACTCTGTCAAGGAAAGACTTCACTTGATCATTACGTATGCGACTCCCACACACACACACACACACACACACACACACACACCAGACGACTGTGGAAACAAGTGTGCACACAGGTAGGTATGCACGTATGCACGAATGCACACACACTCTTAAGGTGATCGAGTGAGCGAAAGAAAAGCATGCATGTGTTCAATAGAGGCAGAAAATAAGGTAAAGAGAGAAAAAGAGACAGAGGGAGACGAAGAAAGGGGGAAAAAAGGAGAAAAAGAAGAAGGGAGGAGGGTTTCCAGTGGATCCAGGTAGACATGTGGCGTTGTGATACGGGGTCAGGGTCCTGCTGGACCGTAGGGAGGTGCTGGTGAGCTCCCTGCCCAGCCATAGCTCTTCCCATCTGGACACGCGCTGAGCCAGTGAAGCCTGGATCCATCCTTCAAGCCCTTCCTCCTCCCCTTCACTCTGTCTTCCTCTTTACTCTCCCCCCTCCTCCTCCTGGCCCTCCCTCTCGTCCCCCTCCTCCTGCTCTTCTTTCCCAGGCTCTATGGGTGCAGTGCCACGTCGCTGAGTGAACTTATTAGAACGAGGGAAAGAGGGAAAAGGGAGAAACGTGCTAAGCACCTCCACGTGGGCTAAAGCGTTTTCTCCACTTTTGCTTTCCCCTCTGCTTTTCTCTTACAGGAAAAATCCGCTTCTTCACTTATCTCCCTTTGTATTTTTTTCCAGGCTTGCGGTCAAGTCGAATACCCCCACATTATTGCAAAAGAAGTTCATAAACATTCTTACTTCTCTGTAAAAATCTTTGTCATTACTCATACCTCCGTTGTGTATGTTTGTATTTAAGTATGTGGTGCTTGAATTGCTGCTTTTCCAGTCTGGCGCAAGCCTTAAATACACCATTTTCCCCACAAGACAAACATCCTGAAGCATATGCATTTTAATTATCACAATTTCTTATTTGGAAACTGGGACTGAGCCAAATTCAAGCTCCTAATATTTTTTGTATCTCATTTTACACACTTAAAACAGATGTGGCCCTCATCAAAATTATTTTACCTATACATTATTGCCATCTAGTGGACATTTTATTAAAAACATTTGTATTTCATAACTGAGTCTTTTTATTTTGACTTGTTTACTGAAACTGAACTGCATGGGAGCTTATGAGAAAAAAAAAGCATGAGGAGCTACCACAGGTATATACTGCATGAATAAATAAATACACAAGTTAGCCTTGGCAATAAAATCTTCTGTTTGTTGTTGCTCCATGAAATAACCCATCACACCATTTTTTATTCATCCTTACTGGGTTTTTTTTTTTATACCTTGGTATCATAGAAACCAAATTATGTTGCAGATTAGAACAGTTCATTTAGCCTGTAAAATGAATAGCATGTAATACAAATGTTTCAGATTAATTCTAGTCACATTTATATTATTATGTGACCGTTTCTAAGATATTGTTTGAACCACGCTGTCGTTGATCATTTCCATGATTGACATTGTGTGGATCCTGACAAGGTAATGACATTCTTGTCGTTATGTGAATCTCTAGGGGAAAGTCACTGCACAAACATGGTATGAAAACAACAACTTTGGCTGATTTGTTTATGGAAAATGGTGAAAATGCTTCACAGTGGAACATTTGGAACAGTGTCCATTTAATAGCATGGGAAAATTGACTTTGGAGCTTTAAACTGTTAATGCTGCCAGATATATTTTTTTCCCCACCATGTTTTCTCCTCTTAATCTGTACCAGCCAGTAATGATAGCGCAAACCAAAAGTTAAGGAAACTTCAAATAAAATTCAACTTGGGGAAAGCTCAAATAACAAACTGTTTCATTCTAGCTTGTTATAAACAATTCTTTTCTTTGGTGGCTTTGCCTTTGGTCATTTTGCATTTCAGGCAGAAACATTTTACTCCTGGTGGTTATTTAAAAGCTCAGATATGCAAAATATAGGTATACAATTTGGCCTTTGAACCATAGATTGCTCTGTGCTCTGATATGTCTCCCTGTCTCTGTAGAACTAACGAAAAAACACGTAGGCATGTTTAGATTTTTAAAAATGTAATCTGAGCAACAGATATAAACTATAGAACAGGTGATTCCTATCAGTGACCTCACAGGGTAATCAACATAAACATAGAAACAAAATCCATAGAGAGGTCATTCATTGCAGAGAAAAGCCTCCCACACTCACATATCCGTTATTTTAGAAAGTACAAAACACAAAAGAGAAAATCACAATGTAAAAATCACAAAGTAAAAATTACAGTCACGTGCATCCAAAGCACACATACAATATGAAGGGTTTAATACAGACAGAACAAAGTTTTGTTGTAAATATCTGATTCTACATTTTACATCAACGTTGAATTCGACTTGTTGTTGTTTCTTTAATGGTTTTCTTTCTTTGTTGGTTCAAATCCAAAAATATATTTTTTTCTTTGTGTTTGCATTTACTGACAGCACAATATTAACTAACTCTCATTTTGCCAATAGGCTGTGAGTTGTACTAGATATGCTATTTTGACAGGGGCGTGTTAATGCATTTTCATGTATCCTTATCTTGTCTATCTATATGCTTCCAAATGTTTTTCTTTTTCATTCTATAATTTTCGCACTGTGATTCTTATTGTTGAAGATTTATATTTACACATTTCGTGGAATACATTTTGAGACAAATCTTTGTTCTTTTTTTTTTTACTGAACCTAAAATATTATATGTGTGACTAGGATGCATTATATGAATAAACATGTCTACTTTGTGATTTTTACTATGTGATTTTCTATTTTTGCATTTGCTAGTTCCTACAATGGATGAAGGCTTTATGGACTCTATTTCTATGTTCATGTTGATTGCTCACTGATTTGAATCACCTGTTCCATACTCTGTGTAAATCCCTCAGGTGATTTGTGGGGTTTGATCTGAAGAAAGCTACATGGGACTTGGAAACATTTCTACAACAACTAAATTTTGACCGCTATTCCTAAAAATCTAATATTTTCCAGACAAATACTTTCACACAGAACTCTTTTTAAGAGTTGTCAGCTGTTGTTTCACTGTTATAGGGAACTTTATTGAATTCACATCAAGTTTACAATATTTACATCACTGGCTAAAAGTGAAGTCATAGTTGCTTCAACATTACCTCTGGCAAGTTTCCAAAGCATTTTTTATACGGATTCCTAACTTACAGGGAGTCATTCATTTCACTATGGTAGGAAAATCATCTTGCAGGGTCTTGTGCTTGTGCTTGAGATAGATAATCCATTACAGGAACACATTTATTCCTTCATCAAAGTAATGTTTTTGTTAATGCAGCTGCCAGCAGGGCAGCATTGAAACTCTCCTTTATAGGTGGAACTGAAGGTCTGCACCAAATTTCATGGTAATCCATCGAGTGGATGTTGAGTGGATATGTGAAAAACTTCACCTGTAGGCTGTATTAGAAGAAAATTCAGGCGGTCGCCAAAGTCATTAAGCTTCATCCTCTGTGGACCATAAATGTCTGTACAAAATTTCATGGCAATCCATCAAAGAGTTGTTTAGATATTTCAGTCTGGACTAAAGTGGCGGGCTGATCGACTGGCGTGCCCTCCCTGGAGCTGCTGCTAGCATGGTGAAAAATAAATGTGACAAATGTGTCTATCTCACTCAAGTTTCAAGAGTCTGCAAATTATTTTTTTAAATGAATGGAAACCAAATGTTGCCTGGAAGGTAGTAAATTATTCAAACTTGTTCTGCTTTGGAAATGGATTGAAGTTTGAATCAGATAATTTTGGTTACAGATAATTTGATTAGGATATTTCTCTTGCATGTAATCTATTATTCACCAACCCCTATGGCTTGTTGGGAAAAACAGCCAGTGGGAATAGAACTATTGACATAAAAGCAGTCGGAAATTGAGCAATGAATGGATTACGTGCAATAAATTGAACACAATATTTCTTTACCACGTTGGGCAGTTGCTTTTTGGCATAGCAATGACTTCACAACAGGTCTTGGATAAGGCTTACAAAGTAGAGGAGTCATAAATATATATATTTACTTGTATGCATAAATAGTCCTAGCAGTACAATAGTTTGTATCTTTTCCTGTGTAGGTTAAATGGCTCAGTAAAAGTGCACCACCTGGAATCCCCTTAAGCATCTAAAAGCCTGTGCATCCAATTTCCCCATATCAATTAAATTTTGTTCCAATTGCACTCGCACGAGCCTGCTGAGAGCCAAACTTTTATCGCCCCAGCAGAAAGCATCCCGAGGTACTGATTGAATCTTATTGTGGGTGAGTGCTACGGAGTGTAGACCTTGTGGCAGCTGTCTGGGCACGTGGCGCAAGGTGTTGTGACACAGGTCTAACTGGTGCAGGACGGGCAATGTTCGGAATGCACCTGGTACCACTTTGGAGATCTTATTCCTTGCCAAGCCCAGGTGCTCCAGGTTTTTCAAGGTGCTGAAAGCCGCTTTCTTAATGGAAGATATGAGGTTGCCCTCAAGATTTAGCGTTTTTAGTGAGAGGGGAAGGTGTCTTGGCACTTGTTTTAGTCTGTTCCCCTCTAAATTGAGGCTTTCCAGGTGAGTTGCATTGAGGAGGGAATCTCTGAGGAGACCTTTGTTTGTCAGTCTGTTTGCACTCAGATCTAACACCACCAGCTCTGATATCCCGTTGAAGGCTCCTCCACGGAACTGCTCAATGAGGTTCCCTTTTAGGTACAGCTCCTTGATGGATAGGGGTAACCCCAGAGGGACCGAAGTTAACTGGTTGTGATCCAGGTTCAGTGTGCGCAGGTGGCACAGAGGAGAAAGCACTGCATTAGGGAGGGATTCTGATCCATTCCCCAGGCTGTTGTTGCTGAGACTTAAAACCAAGAGACCGGGGCACCGGGCCCAGGCAGCCTCTGACATCACACTAAGGTGGTTATTGTCCAGGCGAAGCTCCTCAAGAGACACTGGAAGGTCAGTTGGCACACTCTCTAGGAGGTTACTATCCAGGTAGAGGCGTTTCAGAGCTGGCACCCCCTCAAATGCCCCTTCTATTGCACCATCTGTGAGGCGATTGTTGCTCAACACTAGGAACTCCATAGACACGTATTCATTGAGCAGGTCCAGCTGGATGCTGTCGATGTGGTTATTCATCAGGAGGATGTAACGGGCGTTATAAGGGATACCGTAAGGAACCTTATCCACACCTTTGTCAGAGCACTGGACCACTCTGAAAAACCATACAAAATGAGATTAAAGATATATTATACATTAGGAGATCACCAAACCTTTCCGAAACCAGTGCTCCCAGTCACAAATATTATAATGCCATAACACATAAGAAAACCTTAGGTGCAACTATCATTTTCTTTAAAGGATCAGTTCAACATTTTAGGAAATATGCATATTTGCTTTGTTGATGAGGGTTAGATGAGAAGATTGATACCACTCTCATGTCTCAATCCTCTCATCAATTTTGGAAAAGAAAGCAAATGAGTGTATATTCTCCCAAAATGTCAAACTATTCCTTTAATGATTAATCTATCTTTTTTTAATTAATCAATTAATCATTTATTAATATTATATAAAATATCAGAAAATTGTATTACTTTTGTCTGACTAACAGTCCAAAACTGCAAAATATCCCATTTAAATATATGAAACTATAAACAATGCAGCACATTCTCACATTGGAGAACATAAAATCAGTAAACGTTGGACATTTTGCCTAATAATTGACTTAAATGTTTAAGTAAAGTAATTTAACCGACAGTCAGTTTGAAAGTTTATTTGAGCACATACCGAGTTTGACCTAGTATCATTTATGAAGTTTTGTTCAATATCCTTAATGTCTTACCTTCCATAGCAGGCACAATCAGGAGGACAGTAGTGGTCCATAAAGTAAGGGAAATGTGTTGGCTCGGTAACCTGCTTCATTTTTGATGGCTTTTGGGTTTTATTGTCCTTTTTCCTCTGCTTTTCCTTGGATTTCTTAATTGTCTTATTTTTACTGCCTCTGTTGATTTTCATTGGCCTCACTGAAGGTGTTTTGGCCGTTGTCAACTGCACTTTGGTCTGTTGAGGTTGGGCGGGAGATGCTTTATTTTGCTTCACTATAAGTTTGGTGTGATTTTCCATTAATTTAACAGTTTTGGGTCTGCCTGTGGGCTGTGTTGTGTTTGGTTTATGTGTGAGCTTGGCCGGTTTAGCAGTGGAATTATTTTCATTTGGTGTTGGATTTGGCTCTTTGGTTTTTAAATCTTTGGTGATAAACTTTGCCTCTTTGGGTTGTGGTGTTGCTCCTTGCACCTTGGGGATAATTTCTTCTTTTGGTTTAACAACAGTGTTTATTTCCCTTGTATCCTCTGCTTTATGTGTGGTCTGTGGGTCCTTCCACGCAGGTTTCCTCAATATATTTTTGACCATTACATCTTCTAAATTTGGGCTAGCCTTCACTTCCAGTTCATTTTGCTTGAGATGATGCCCAGGACTTTGTAACACCTCAGTGAGGAGATCTTCAATGAGCGAGACAGTCTTCACCTCGCCAAGAGACACTGTTGAGACTAAGATGTGATTGATTGTTGTAGGATTGGGAAGAGTGACAGAAGGAGGGAAGAACTGAGGACTAATTTTGGTGTCAGGGGTGGGAGGGTGAGAGAAGACTGGAGGATCTTGTGTGGGTGTAACCGGAGGTGGTGGTGGGACATTATGATGATGAGCAGAAGGAGGATTTTGAGACTGAGTGACAATTTGAATTGTGTCAGGAATCTCTGATTCTTTCCCCAGTTGAGAAGAGGATATGCTTAAAGGAGGTGTGACATTGCTAATTACTATGTGATCTTCCTTTTCTCTTTCTGCTAAGTCATTATGGTTTGCATTTTTTATGTCCTCCCCCTCCTCTACTCTTTTATTTCCTTCACCATTCTCTATTTCCTTATATTCTACTCCCACATTTTCTTCTTTTAAAATCAATATCTTCTCTCCATCCTCATGAACATCTCCTCTAATCACCTCATGAAGATTAATCCCTGCAACCAGCTTGCTCTCTCTCTCCTCTTCCAATACTTCTTGCTTCTTCTTCTTCTCCATTTCACTGCTTTTCTTAAATTTCGCATGTCTCTCATCATCCTCTGCTTTCTCTTGTGCTCTTGTATTATGACTATTGACTGTTTTTTCTAGCTTCAGCTTCTTTGTGTTATCTGTCAGGACTGTCCTGCTCTCCTCAGTTTTATCTGTATTCTCTGAATTTGTGACCATATTCAGTCCATCCTCTGTCCTCACCACTTCAACCTTTTTATCTAAAACCTCCACCATGTCAGCTGTAGAGTATTTCTGTTGTTTTGTGTCTTCTCCTAAAATAACACGATCCGAAAATGTCTCAGAAGTCAGCCTTTCCTCACTTATTGTCTCATTCCCCTGATTACTTTCTAGGATTTCTTGGATATTCCTGGTTTTAGTGATGTTATCCTCACTCTGTTCCTCCATCCTCTTATTTTCTGGGTCTGTCTCTGGAGTCAGCCCATCTTTCCTCCTTTCCTCCACGGTCATTTCATTCTTGACAGTCTCTCTCACGGGGTTTGTCTCTGGGGTCAGTCTGTCTCTCCTCTGTTTCTCCTCAGTTTCCCTTCCCTCACTGGACTTGGCAGCCTTTTCTCTCTCTCCCGCTGATATAGAGGCATCTCTCAGCGGCTCCCTTCTCAAATCACTCCTGTCCTGCCCAGCTATTTGTGTCGCTGTCAATCCTGAAGGACAATACAGATAGAAAACCACTTAAATAGTTCACTTTCTAATAGACTTCAAACACAAATTCTGCAAAACAGAATCCTAAACATGTTGCAAACAGGTAACATGTTAGCATTACAGCAGTTAGCATTCCCTTTGAAAAGCCCTTGAAACAATTCGCATGGAAGTGCAAATTTTATGACCCATTGATTGTAGGAATGTTGTTACCAGAATAAATTACAGATTATATCTTTATTTCTAAAACAAGATTCTCACTGACATTATATTCATGCATAGCCCAGCATATTTTTGTGCTTGAAATGTTAAGTGGGCTTAATGTGGTACTTACCGGGTTGCAAGATGTATGAATATCCAGAAACTGTAAAGAGCATTAGCAGGAGTGTGAGAGCTCTCATTTTATCTGTTGAGGGACATAAAAAAGTATCAGGAGAGGGTGATTAAGATGAGAATAGAATAAGAATATGTTCATAAAGGACAGCCTTTTCTAGAAAGAAATGTTTTTAAACTCATCCTTGAAGTAATTTTTGACTGTCTTTTAATAGTTTTACATCCTGGAGACCCTGAGACCTCTCAAAAAGGTCAAAAGGTAGAAGTCCAGACAGACAGAAGCAATTGTTTCAAGTAATTTGGCTGCAGACACACACACATATGCATGCACACATACGCACTTGCACCAAAACACATGTAACATTCGTCACCTTGAAACTTTATGACTTTAACTAATTATATAGAAGTATTGTTTATTAACATCATTTTGAGTTGAATTTATGACACGTTTCAGAAGTCCGCTGCAAAAAGAATTTCATATTACTTCTGTTTAGGCTCTGAGACTCCAGCTGTAAAACATGTTTAAATATAATGTATGTTCTATAATTGTTATTGACAGCACTTTTTAGGCAGCAACACCCTCCCAAATTCCAAATAAGTCTTTCTAGATTTCTGTTATTGAATTTTTACAAGTTTGTTCGTAAGAGGTCTAACAAGGTGTTCGACCTCTCAGGAGTCCAATTGATCCCAAACCTATGTAACACATACAATAACATATTGTACATTTCTTTGTCTGTGATTGACTTTTTGGTAAACAAAAATAAATGTATTTTTGTTCATTAATAGCCCATATAACATATAAAACATGAAATATTTCCTTATTCAGTGTAATCATGATGCTTTTTAGGTCATATCTTTATTTTATAAACTGCATCAAAGCTCAATTTGTGTCAAAGGGAAATGTTACCATTTTAATACTTTTCTACTGTAGAAGAAGGATGATTATGCAATTATTACTGTATTTATAAATGTACAGCAGTGGGGTCTGTGGGACTCCCCGAAAACTAGGAAATAATTAAAATAAGTGTTTAAAGTCATTTTAAAATTAGAGCCCAAATATATGAGAAGTTTCACAGATAACACATCAAAGTCATTGTTCAATCAGCTTGATTTATGAGTGCTGCTTACCTGGTGTGTAACTCCTCGTATTTCAAAGCTGAGTTCCTGCATTCGTCAGGTTATCCAGTTGACCCCAAACCTGCCTCTCCTGGAATCAGAGGAGTTAAAAGCTGCTGAGGAAGAAATGGGGCAACCTTTGAACCGCACACACACCACCACCAACACCAACGGCAATAGACTTTAATGGTCCATTTCAGTGCTGTATGGAGAGTTTTCACACACACACTCTGGATGAGCTATAGGTAATGACTCCTCAAATGCCTTTATCTGGAAGAGAATTCTCACACTTACCCTCAACGTCAGAGCAATCTGAAGGATCAATAGCGGGAAAAAGGGGCAACTTTGGGAAGAGGGGTCAGAGGTGACGGTTGGTTTTTACAGTGGCTACTGTTTGCTCCGCTCTAGGGAGACATTAGCATCCCGGTGGTTATATGGGGCTGACAAGTAGTTCCTGAAAACTGCTTGACCTTTGACTCATATGCTAATATTCTTCTGTACTTCAGGAAGTCTGGGGCTGACTGATGCTAATGAGTAATCTATTTGTACTTCCAACTTTCAACTGCTTTACTTTGATTCTTAAACAAGCTTTATTTCAGTCAAGACTTAAGGACCAATGACTGAATGGGAAAAATAACATGTTTAACTTGTCTTGACTGGTCTGGTCTGATTTTGAAAGAGTTCTGCTTAGGGTTACAACTCATGATTATTTTGATTAAGATATTCAGTTATGATAAAAACAATGAAAAACAGCAAAAAGATTTGCCATTTTGTCATGAAAAATGCCTCAAATAAATAACAGATTATCTAGCCGCTGATTAATTTCCTGTTGAATGACAATAATTTTAGCTCTAGTTCTGACTTAGATTGATATTTATCGGATGTTTATCATTCAGGACTTTTTTTTTGTTTCATTTACTTTGACTCAAGACCATGATCACATGGTATGGAGCACAAACAGAGCATATAATAATAACAGAACAATAGCACACGGCATGGCTAAAGTACAACAAATCCTTAAACAAAGGAAGGACATTCTTCAAAAAGGCCCTTAATTTACAAATAACTTGGTTTATGTGATTGTAATAACAAAATTTATTTAAACATAGATGGGAGGTTTAAATAATACTTTCACAACTACCTTTCTCTACAATTCATTATGCTTACATTCTTATATTCAACAAGATATATCTGTCTCGCAGATGTTTGTCATTACAAAGGTTACTGACCCTCTGGTTTCTATCTAACCCTTTATATCTTCCAGTGGCCTTGGGGAGTCTGGTGTTATTCACCCCAAAGTTACAAATAGCTTGTCTGTACTTTTGGCTTTCATACAACAAATACTTCTCCAATTTAAGCTCTTGTTCAAATTCTACACAAAGATCACACACTGTCATGCTTCTGAGTTCACTTTGCCACGTCTGTATGGAATGATCTTACAGCGTCTGTTCAATGGTTAGTTTCAACCAGCTGATGTTGTTACACTTTTGTGTGAGTCAGAGGTAAGACAAACCACAGTCATCCAGTATATGCTTTTACTGCAAGACTCATGGTGACGCATGTCCACCCGAATTAAGAAGGTTGAGCAAATAGTTGTTTAATCTGTTGTCACTTTTCTCTTTAATGTATTGGATTTATTAGATTTATTACCCTTGAGGTCCTCCAAAAACAATTAATTCCATTTCCATCTGGCTCTACAAAACAAAACTTGTAAAAATATGGAAAGTATAAAAGAACATTTCAGACATGAAATATTTTGACATTTGGTTTCTTTCCTTCTCAGCTGCACTATTGATGTAGATTTACGTCAAAAGGAAAACTGGATTTTTTTTTTGTTCCAGAAATCAGATGTTTCTTTTGCGTCACAGATTTCAAGAGCGCCTGCATGTTCTGTTGTGTTTTTTGTCACATCGTGCATCATTCTAGCTCACGCACAAGGCCAAGCATTCCATTCAGATTATCCCATGGTCTAGTTTTTGTCATCCTGTTGAGTGACGTGTATGCGTGCATCTTTATCACAAACATAGATATATGCAAGGACTTGCAGTACACACAAGTCAATACAAACCGTTGCATATTTTAGGTTAACTTCATCCTCAGAGCTTCGGGGCAAAATATGCTGCAACAAAGATAAATAAGTCTGAAGAGACAAACACATAATTCATTGTGTTGTAAAATGAGCTGGATGTTTGTTTACTGAGTTATCTTGATAACTTTGCTGAATAAATCCCAGACACCCTTCAAATCTGGAACATGTACCGATGTAAAAGGAGCTTATTTGTTTCATTTAAGTCAGCAGTTAATACAGATGACACTGCTTCTTGAAACAGACAGCCCATCCTTTCACACACACAAACACAGGTATTTTCAATGCTGACATCTAGTGTGCAAAACAAGAAGTGTGAAAATGGAATAATCTAAACCAGAAACTGAAGTGCAATACCTTAAAAGACCACAGATAGGCAGCACACACCCACACATAACAACATCAGTTGCCTTGAGAGAGCCTGATATTGCATAACATTGCATGGGAAGATACAGCAGATGGGTTTAAATGTTTTGTTTGTGCCCGCGCACCAAATCAGTTCTGTTAACCCGGACCGTGGAAAGAAGGAAAATAACATCATCCACATGAATACTTAACGTCGGGGAAAAGGAGAAATAAAAGCCCACAAGAAGAACACAGAAGTCTCTTAACACCTTGAGCAGTGGCATCTCATTTCCTGTTGAAGGTGACGTAATGTATAGGAGAGGATGTGTGAGAAGCAGCAATAATGGAAGAGGCACAGAGGTGGGGGTGGTTTCTTATTAGACCTGCATCTATTTTAGAGTAAAAACACCACAGCGTCTTTCATTTGTTGCCCAAATTATTTTGAGGGATTTAAAGAGGCCATTTTATCCTCTTTTACCACAAATAATGACACCCATCTCCTGTTTTAGAGAGAAACTGGGGGAGAACATCACTCCCCCTCTACCATTGATCCATTGAACAACCACTTTCTGTCTCTCAGGCTTTGATACCTCATCTACAGCTTCAAAAATCCCTTTTACAGACAAAGCTTGTGATATAAAATCTGTCTGTCTGGACTTCTGCCTTCTAGCTAAATCACTTCTACAGTTGAATTATTGTTCCCCAGTGCATCCAGATGCCCTGACAGCTGCCCAGCAGCCTCACCAGTTGCCCTTACCCTTATAGGTTTTTTTCATTCTTTGGCAAAGCCCCAAATATAAGGAAAATCACTTTAAATGATTCAAGACTAATCATTTTTTCCAACTAGGTCACAGATTTGAATTAGTATAGGGTCTCCAGTGAGGTTTACAGATGTGGTTAAAGGCTTAGATTTGGGTTTTAAGTCATTTTTAAGGAAAAAAAACAAACCCTCTGGCGTTTGCTGCTTGGACAGAAAATAACAACCCATTCATAGACCCATCCTCCTGGTCTCACTGGACAAATAATGATCTCAGTGGTGAAGCGGAGACTTCAAGCGAGGTATGTGTCATGTGTTTGTCACCAAAAAAACTGAGGTCTAGGCAGGTAAGTGGCCTCACAGTTCAGTGTGGAATTTTTATGAGGTTTTGGTCTGAATGAGTATATGTGTATATCCACTGGCTGGATATGAATGAATAAATGTGAATAAAGGTGTGTGCACCATAGCTTCTAGCGTGTATCGACGTAGGTTATGGTAATTGGACAGATAATTGATGACAACATTAACACCACTTACCCTGGGGTTTTTTTTTTGGAGGAACACACAATCTAATTTACAGTTAACAGACCAAACATCAATATTATATAACTAGAGGGCATAAATCCAGGTAGGAGGGAGAAAAATGTAAGAGTAAAATGAGCTAGTGGGAAATAAAGTGTGGGCAGTGTGTTTGCAAGAAGAGGAAAGAGTTTGAGTGACAGCAAGGCTGTGTAAGAATAAGCCCTCCCCCCCTCAAACTATCCCATCTGCTCGGAGCCTGTCTGCTGGCAGTAGCGACGGCGGCAGGAGGTTAACAAGGGCAAAGGTCACAGACTGTGATCAATTTGTGGGCTGAGAGCGTCGGCCCCGCATTTGTGCGTGACTCACTGGAAAACAACCCACAATGGAAATTGACTTTCAGCCTTATGTTACCCGTCTTAACCATATACCTTCTAAAGTGAAGTTTTTATGCAGAAAGTTTAAACGATATATACAACACCAGTACCACTTTATATAAAAAAAAAACTGGGTCAAGCCAAGAATAAATGCTTTTGACACAGTGCGTCTGTCAACAACATTTACTGCCCTTCTTACAATGTACAGTATGTGCAGATCATTTCAACAATTTTCTATGGACTTATTTTTCATCCCTCAACAGTTTTCACTTTACACATTAATATTTCTAGGCATGTGAAGAAAAAGTAAACTTTAACAAACATTGACCATTCCAGGTCAGAGGTATTTGGCAGCCAAATGGAGACCCGATACTGTCCGGGATGGTTAATATTTCTTGGTGATAGACAACATTTTTGCAGGTTAATGAACAACCAAAATGTTGTTTAGAAAATACCAGACTGTGCTTGCTTCACCATACGGGAGTGCTCTGATGTCAAGATGAGCTAATGTGGAAAGACAAAAAAAAAAAAAGAAAAGAGAAATGTGTTTGTATGAGAATAAAAGGGAGGCAGGAAGTGCAGAGACTTTTGGATACTTTTCTTTCTAAAATAGCCAAATATTTTTTCTGCTTTTGCTCCAGAGACTGTAGGAGTCATCATAAGCAGAGGCCCCACAACAGTCTGTAACGCTATGTTGTCTTAACCCTGCCTAGAATAGCTCCACCAAATTAAACCTGTGTTTTTGTTTCAGTACGGAGTTCTTGAGTGTCAGTAAGTTAAACATAGTGAGAAACTTATGAGAAAAGAGCAATCAAGACGGGGGGGAGGGCTGGAAAAGGAGGAAAAACAGGAATTTCACACCGAAAAACACGGTTTAAACCAGCTTTTAGGCTCTTTTTACACTTACTGAGCAGTTACTTTACTAAATCAAAAACAGAAAGTGGATAAGAAGTTATTTCCTTGGTGTGAATGAAGGTTATCTAATCTGCAGGTTAGTCAACTCCTCATAAACATCACATCCACGGTCAGGACAAGTTGATCAAAACGAGGTCAGGTTAGAAAAGACTGGCCAGACAATGACAGGGACACTGTGCATATTTTTTTTTTGTGGTTATTTTATCTTCCTTTCTGTTTGTGCTAAGAAGCCTCATCTCTAAAATGGACCCTGTCTTTGAAGAATACACCTTAGGGGGCATATTGATCGCTCATGCACACAGACTCACGTGTACGAGCCTTTACAAACACCCTCACAATTGATGTTTCCCATGGAGAAGACAACTGATCCATTAGTGGGTTTTTTTTCTATGTGGGGAAGAGAATGGTAAAAGCAACAATTTGAGACAGCTTTGACATTTGGCTGCCACATATTGTGCTGAGGAAGGAGCAATACTGAAGCGCTGTAGCAAAGCGGCTTCTTTTGTCCTTTAAATTACTCTATTGTTCCTTCAGAGTGACTCATATGTTGCTGAAATCTCGGTTTAGAGCATGATGGTGATATAGCTCAGTGTGTGTGTGTGTGTGTGTGTATATGCTTAGCTGATTATTGATGCTATCAGCTAAGAAAAGCTCACCATATGCTACATGACTCATGTCTCAGCACAGCATATTCCGGTGGATGAACTGGTCTGCACTGTTAAACCTCACATTCTCTCACTTCTGTTTTTATTCTTCACTACAAATTCACTATTTCGCAATTGGCAGAAGCAACAAGTGTGGAATATGTGAATGGAGAAGTGTACAGGGTGTTCACAGGGCTTGCATTGTTACACCAGGACACAGGGACAGATGGACAAACAATGTTTTGCTGGGTGATGTGGGTCAGTCAGTACAGCATGACAAATAAACATGCTACTGACACTGCTTTACTGATTGTCATGAAAGGACTTACGACTGCTATAATCAATATTTTTCTATTAACAGTGGATCGAATACCTAAGTGTAATGAGAAAGGCATTGCTCTGAGTGACTAAACCCACAGAGAGTAATCACCCGATTCTGCACTTCCTGCTTTCTTTCAGTGTCTTTTAGCTCATTGTTCTTTGAGGTCTGTAACTTTACTGTTTTGGGTACCTTTGTTTTCAGCAAAAACATTTTTTCCCTCAGGAGCTAGTGGAGACCAAAGCAAAGCTAAAAGCTAAAAGTGGCCACAAACACAACCCTTAAATAAATGCTAATGTTGTTCTGTGTCCGCTGAATGTGTATAAAAGCGACTGCCAACACCTTAACATCACCGTGACGTGTCACCATATCACTTTAAAAGGTGATAAAATGTCAGTCAATGCAGGTTTAATGTTCACAAACAAACACACAAAAGAAAAGGCAAACAAATACCTGTATGAATGAAAAGCTAGTTACAAAGAATCTTTGTTTCCTTTAAACTCTATAAGCCAGATCAATTTGATACTATTTACTCTATGTGATTTTCCATCAAGATTTAAGGGTCTTTTAAAAGAAAATTAACTTAATTATGAATATTACAAGGTCTGTAAAGTTTCTTTTAGGTGTTTCCCCTCTGTCATGTCACTGCATTCAAAATGAGAAGTGAGAAAAGAAAAACGAACAAACAGAACAAAAAATCCCAATGAAGTTCATAGTCCTCTCACTTGGAATTTTTTTGAAAAGAACTGTGTGTGTGTGTGTGTGTGTGTGAGCATGGTGAGTGAGTGTGTGTGTGTGTGTGTGTGTGTGTGTGTGTGTGTGTGTGTGTGTGTGTGAGCATGGTGAGTGAGTGTGTGTGTGTGTGTGTGTGTGTGTGTGTGTGTGTGTGTGAGCATGGCGAGGGGCCCTTGTTATTATGTCCTGCTGCTTTTCAATGGAACAGCTGTGCGAGCCTCCAGCCGCCTCCAAACAAGGTACAGGCTGCCTGGCAACTGCCATCCCATTGGCCAACTTTCCACCTCTTCCGACCAATCACCCGAGCCACGCTTTGAGGAAGTGAATGGGGGAGAAAAACACAACAGAGAGCGGAGAGAGAAAGAGAGAGAGAGAGAGAGAGAGAGAGAGAGAGAGAGAGAGAGAGAAAGACAGGATTGTGAGAAAGTTTGCTGTGAAAAACATGCGAGGAGTTAAGGAGAGAGATTTCAGCTTATGTTTCCAACAGGGAATGATAAGATTGACAAAGCAGAATGGTAGCGTAGAGACTAATCATACTTAAAGGGACCACTTTTAAAAGCTTTAACCTCTTTCCAGACAGATTTGCATGGAAAGCTTTTAATGTTTCTCAAAGCCTGTCTTTGGTAAATTCCAGTATTTTATCCTATTAGCTTTGACCTTTTCTAAATACAATGGAACAACCCTGAAAGGCAACAAATCTATTTTCAACTTTCTCAATCTTTTCCTTTATATTACATCAAAAAGTATTGCTGGTAACAACTGCTTTATTTATGGAAATTCAAAAATTACAGTTTAAACAATCAACACAAAAGAGAAAAATCAGACATGAAAGCAGGTGACAAAAACAGATATGACCCCTGATGTCAGAGTGTTTCGGTAAATAAAAGACCTGTATGTACATGTTTCTTGGGATCCTTCGATCTTTCCACATCGTGTGGAGGCCATGCCTGTTTTGAGCCACAACTAAAAGGTGGTGACTTTTCTCTATTGATGTTGTCGGCTTTGTGTTTGGCAGGCTGAGACATGCCACTGCAGAACCTGCGTTTCCAGGGCTTTGAGTGGGCTTACTGGGGGATTTGAGTCACATCTCTTGGGGATAATAAGTGTTTGTTTTACAGTAGCTGTGACGCATGTGGTTGCTAGATGTGAGGTCGGCAGATGAGAAAAATGTTTGGGGAACTGTTGTGGGTGATAAACAAGAGTTTGTATGTGTGTGTGTAGACATAACTTTCAGTCTAAATTTTGTTTAAGTATTTCACCTCTGTGGGTGTATAGTACATTGTGTGCTGGGCTCCATGCTCAGATACATCCTGTAATTACCCAATCAAAGCAGCTTGCAGATCTTTATGAGAACACGATACACAGCTCTTCTCTCCCCTGGAGGTTACACTTCCTACGAAATCGCAATTGCAGTTTCTCCCGAAAACAACATGGCCTATGAACAGACAGAAGAAGAAGAAGGAGTGAGGTGGCCTGTGTGATGTGGCATAGAAGAAGGCAATAAACTGCATAGGTTTGCTTACTTAAAAAACATGTGCAAACACTCTTGTAATTACAGACAGACACATTGGAGGAGAAACCCCACCACCCCAACACACAAACACACACACACACACATACCCATTGACACGCTCAGCACGCACTGCCATTTGTTACAGTGTAATGTTCATGCACGTGGAAAAATACACAACCATATACAGACAGTACGATATGCTGACACGGCAAAGTGGTGGGCAACTCTGAGTCAGTGGATATGAAAACCATCGGCATGATGATACAGCTGACACAGTTCACACAGTTCATAGTACACACTGTACATAACTATCAACCATGAGGTCAGATTTTGAGTATCAGCAGAGTACTTGACAATAACCGGTTCCAGCAATGAGAAGAAATGTAAAGATGTCACTTTAGACTCTGAGAAACTGTGATTTTTAAAACTATCTTTTAAGATATTATACTATTTTTTCATTGTTTAACCTGCCTGAGTAAAGATTAAAATAAACAATATGGTTCCTCTCACTGTGATAATCCTTGAATTGTTGAATTGAAACATGTGCCAGATACAAGCGTATTCTGTTACAATGTATTATCTAAAAGATAATATAAAAACTTCATGTGTTATTACTGTGAGGTTGCTGTGTGCTATCTTATCATTGCCATTAAAGAAAGTTCTGGTGATATTACTGGCACTGTGCTCAGCAGACATGTGCTGACATGTGAAAAAGATGAATAAATGAAAGCATCCTGTTTCACACACTGGGATGGCAGATTTATTAGGCAGCTTGCCTGTGGCAAATCATTTTCATATTGAAGTAAAACAAAATTTACCTCGTATATCAGCGAAGGACTGAAGACTTACGAAAACTCAGGCCTGCAGGGCTACAGCGGAAAAAATTTAAATTTAATTTCTTTCCTGCTTTAAATAAGTGAAGTAGATCAAAAGTACTGTGAACTTTTCAACTCAGGGGCAGTCATTTAATCTAGATTTACCCTCGTTAAGGATTCACAACTTTATCATTCTTAAAAAATATTTAATAGATATTTACATCGATAAAAGTAATGCTACAGCTGCAACTAATGCATCAAGTTAAAATGGTCCTGCCCTCCCCCTCAGTTAAGGATGCACTCCAAGAGTTGTCATCCATCTTGATGAGCAGGGGCTTGTATCACCAAGCAAGTTCTTCTTAGTCAGATTTAGTCAGGTTAACGTATGCAATCCCGGATAACCAATATGACGAAGCTGGTTATCAACTGGCTCTGTTGACTCTAGGTTTATCTAACCAGATCTGAACATGTTCAAATGAAAGAGGGGAAATTGTTAATTACAGGAAAGTACTTCACATGATGTGAAATGTAAGCAGAGAGCATGAGAGCATTTCTGGTCTGTCTTACTTCCTTTCTGCCAGCGTTGGTGTTTTGATGATATCCCCACATTGTGGTCTTTGGCTCAGCTCTTTGACATACTCTCAACAAATTCTATAAGCCCCAAAATGTCTCATCAGCACCAAATGGTAAATTTTGGAATATGGCACATACAGACAAAATATAGACAGATATTAACTGAAAAACATTCTCCATTAATTGTATGTTAAGGATTGGTTCACCAAAAACTGCCATAGGGACTATTTCTTTTGTGCTCACAGTGAGGTCTGTAGATTATTCACAGTAACCAGGATAGACTTCCTTATGAAACATTAAGTTAGCCAGCCCACTTTGGTCCTCTTATGCACTCAACTTAGCATTAGCAGTGACTTAAAGTCCTTTGCTAAGTGTTATCAGTGAATAAAAGGTTTTGGATATCAGCTTGACTACTTTTGCTGCTGAGTGATTAATAAAGTAATCTAATTACTTTTTGTAACATGTAATGAGTAGTTGATTAATGAACTTGCCCCATACTGATAACAGTTTAAAGGGTGGGAATGAATAAAAACCAATCATGGATAAAAGATTAAAAAAACAGTTTAACCTTGAGACACCATACAGTGAGTGTATACACACATACACACAGTTTAATTTAAATAACTTTTTACTAGGTTTTATCAGATCAGAATCAGTGTGTCTCGGTGATTTTGTGTGTTTGTGTTTACAGGTGGTAATATCTCCTCATAAAAGATTTAAAACATTTTGTTGTTTCTATCTGGGTTTAAATCATCCACAGGGCACCAAATCCAAATCTACCACACTGTGTAACAATAAACAAAACTCTGACGGGAGTTAACCCACACTGACCAATCACGCTTCAAATCAATAATGACCCCATCTTCCCCCCTGAGACTACGTGTGTGAGAGAAACAGCTTCAATCTGCTCCCACTGTGCTGCCCAGACAATCCCAGTCTAATCCACAGAGTCCAGTCCTGGATTACCATGTCTGCTCCACCCACCATCTCCGCATTATGGAAATTAGACAGGATTATATGAACTCTGGAAAAAAACAAACACAAAGACATGCATTTCCAGTATGAAACCTTTGCAAAACACACTGCACATCCCTCTGTTTTCCTGAAAACAGTGATTACACTTGTCATTTCCCTAGATTGGTTGGTGTAGAGTAGAACTGCAACAATTAGTTGATTAATCATTTAGTCGATTGATGGAAAATTAATTGCCAACTATTTTGATAATCGATTAATTGTTTTGAGTCATTTTTAAGAAAAAAATGCTTAAATTTTCTGCTTCCAGTTTCATAAATTAGTCTTCTGTGATAGAAAATTGAATATCTTTGGGTCTTGGACTGTCGGTTGGGACAAAAAAGGACATTTAAGGTTGATGATGAAATGATGATCAACATTGTTCACCATTTTCTGACATTAATCGATAATGAAAATAACCGTTAGTTGCAACCCAAGCGTGGAGTAGATTTTAGAAGGTCAACTCCACACAACACAAACAAAGCATTAAGGCTTATTTCCTTTAATCTGGCTGACGAGGGAACAACATGGTAACTCTCAAATGCAGATTTGTTTTGTTTGGTGCATGGGAACATGTTGCCATAGTGACTGTGATACCTATTTCTTGCTGGATGTGTTATGTAGACTCGTGATTTCAAGCTCCAGCAGATGGTTTCAATTCAGTGTCGGAGGAGGTGCGTGTGTCTTTTTGAATGGTTTAGAGCAAATAAATGAATGGTGGAGAGAAAGAATGAGATTTTTGTGAATGTGTGGTGTCCATCTGCACCTGAAAACAAAACTGCTACGCAAGCAAAATGTGTGTATGTGCGGTAGTTTCAGCCTGTGCGTTAATGGCCCTGAATGAGCCGATCTAAATGAAAGCCATTATTAGCAGATGGTTCAGTAACTCTTTCTGAAGCACCGGCGGCTCAGGCAGAACTTTCATTAGCCATTTGATCTCTCCGTTGGTCTTATGTTTCTTCTCTCAGCCCGGCAAAAACGTGCTGAACTGCTGATGTGGTCTCTCTTCACAGGCATCCCTCATTTTCCACCACCAACAGGAAAGCTTTTAGGTGAGCTCATGCAGAGATGGCAGAGACCAGAATGGTTGTGTGTGTCTTTTTAGGGATGAATGAAGATGCAGGTGTGAAACTGCTGCTGTTGAAAACGTGACTTAACAGACACAGTCATTGGACATGCATAAAAACACACATAGAAGCATAGAGAAATGTCTCACTTTTGATCCAAGAGGTTGTTTTGTGCAAACCTGTTCTGTTCATTAAGTCATTCTGAATAAAAGCATCTGCTTAACTGCTGTTCCAAAACATAAAACCATCCTCTTCTTTTCCAATTTTCTTAATAGTGTTTTTTTGCATTTCCAGGCATTTGTCTTTCTCGCCATTATCTTTGAACACAGCCCTCTGTAGAAGTGGATGATGAGTGGTTAAGTATAAATGATCCTGACTTAAAACGGTGATTTACATCCCTGGTTAAAGACTCAGTGGCCCAGACACATTCCATGGCTGCTCAGAAGCTGTATTTTTCCCTTCAGTCTGCAGGCTCCTGCAAACCTCTGCAGGCAATAGACATTAAAGGGCAATGTATTTTTCTATAATTGGATGGCGAAATGGCACATTGAAAATAATGAGGGGTGTGTGTGGAAATGTGGATGTATGTAAATTTGATTTTTTTTTGTCCTCTTGTACACGTGAGCTCCTGTAAGACAAGTGGTCACTTTGATGTGAGGTAATGCAGATCCTAATGAAGATAAATCTGAAGTGCACGTTTTCCTGAGAAAGGTTGCATGTTTGTGTACGTGCATGTACATTTTTCAGCGCTGAGGCGTTGAGCGCCAATCTTCTCATCCTCAGAGAAGAGAGGCCTTGTTTACTGGATAGTTTCAGAGCAAATCCCAGCCAATTACTGTCAGAGTTAAACCTCCGGTGTGCAAAAAGTCTGTGTGATTTGTGAAATTGGCTGTGATCAAGGCTCATACATGGTTGTTTCTTCAAAGAGGCCAGAGATTTTAAGTGTTGTAGTGGACAGTTGAACCAGAGAGTTTACATTTGGTGCATTGCATTTGGAGTCATTTGCCGCAATTTATACACTCAAAGTGATTCTTTGCATTAAAGCTATGGAAAATCTGTGCATGCTTCCTTTGCTGTTAGGTTGAAATTTTCTTTAGTTCAGTGGTATTGTGAAAAAATAATGTATCATAGAAGAGACACAAAGCCTCTCTTAGATATTTATTCTAATGATTTCATATGAAATATAAATTATGCTCCAGATAAATGATTCAGTAGAGCGTTCAGTTTGATTTAATATTAATGACATTTTTTTGGAACACAATCTGGCATCATGTGTGGAAAATACACTTTGATTTGACTAATCGAATTATAAGTGATCCAATGGGACAGCGGTGCTTTTTTTTTTAGCTAAGTCCAGTATAATCCTGACAAAATATTGACAGAAAGTATCAGAGGTGACATAATCTCTGCAACAACTGCAAACAGAGCAGTGTATACATATAGGTACCTCCGGGGAGCAGTTACCTCACTTCTAGTTTATCCCTCGGCTTCCCAGAATTATAAAGCAATAACCTTTTACTGTTTTCCAGTCTTACCTCCATGTGTCTGTCTACAATCTGTCACAGCGCCAGGGAAGTCGACAAACTGACAGATATTGTTTAGATAACACCGTGAGATGCAAATATCTAAATAGGCTTAAAGAAAAGCATGTTTCAAAATGTGAAATGTTTGCTTGATATTTTATCTTATGATATATGTGCAATTCCTGTTTCGTCTTACATGATTATGACAATTTCATGCTACATATCACTTCCACATACTAAACATATAGTACTTATTTGTTATGGTCGGCTCAATTTCATTTTATGCTGCAGGGTTGTGGGGTTTTAAAGATGCCCCTGACAGTAATGCCATCCAGAATCGAGCCATGAGATGTTTTCTTGGGGAGCATAAATTGACAGCTAAGCGAGCTGTTGAAGAATGTGAGTCATGTCTTGTAAGGCAGAGAGTTCAAATGGTGAGGTTGTGGAACCACCAGAGGAAAGACTGACCAAAAAGATATTTAACGGGGATCAAGCACACAATTATCCTTGGTCCAGAGAGGTCGCTGCAATATTTTCTCTTTCTGACTTGAATTTTATTTTCAGGAATAACTTGCAGTTTAATATAAATACAGTCAAACAAAAATTATTGAAGATTTATAAGAAGCAATGGAAGGAAGACATTTGTAAGAAGTCAAAGCTTAGAAACTACATTCAAATCAAAGACGATTATTATACAGAACAATATATAAAGCTAAGTTTACAGAGAAGGCAAATGTCACTGTGTGCTCAGTTAAGAACTGGTACTCAGCTCAGTTACCACCGGCAATTGAGTTAGGAAGACATAAAGGTATTGCCAAAAAGCAATGTTTATGTGTTTTTTGTGATCTTGGTGTCATCGAGGATGATTCATTTCATTTTGTATTTCATTGCCCTTTGTATAATAACTTGATGAATTATTTGTTTAAAAGATCCAACTGGAAAAACCAAAAACTAATTTGTTTTGGTTGTCCAACGCTGATATGTTGAGTTGGCTTTTTAATACGGAGATTTTTGTTCTAGCGAGATTTATAGGAGATGCTTGGCAGCTAAGACAGAGAACATTACATCCATCATAACGGGACATTTCTTCCATGTAAACTAAATGTTCCCGAAATGCTTTTTTTCTGAATTTGTGGAATTGTACATTATGATCTGTCCCATGGTCATCCTTGTTGTTATGTCTGGTGTCTTGTAAACAATCAATCAATCAATCAATGTGTGTTCTGTATGAAAGTGGACATAATCATTAATGCAGAAGCCAAAAATGTTCAGGAGGAGTATCTTCATGCATCTTCAGCTCAGTCAGCTGATTGAGGGCATTCACACTTTTCACTTCAACCATTCAGATTTTGCCACGATCTCTGTGAGCCAATCATCTTGTTGCTGTTAAACTTTAAAAAATGGTTCCTTTCTCTGCTGCTGTTGTCAGCCATCATTTCAGTATCAGATCAATGTGACCTGGCTTCGTACCATTCACCTCCAGTTTTTCATCAGAGCCAGCTGTCCAGTGGATCCATGTAACCTCCATCCAGATTTTAATCATAGACTGTTCTTCACTCTGTCACCACCACCATTGTCTCAACATCAGGGAGATTTTCCCGTTTGGATTATGGCATGACTACCCCTGTACAACGAGGACATCCCAGTAGGATCTAATCTACAAAGAGTCCTCACATATCTCTTTAACTTTTCCTGTTGTGCACATTCATTTAATAACCCTTTAAGCTCTTCTTTCTATAAGTCTCCTCGATTGAAATATAATTCAAGTATATCACTTCGATACTAAATCTGTGCATCTAGGTCTTCCCTTCTTCTCTTCATATCTTTGTGTGTGTTTGTTCGCACAAATCTGTCTGTGTGGCAAGATATGTACTGTTTTTATTATCCCCACTGGCCACCTGCACACTCAAAAACATCATTTCATACATGAGTTTATATTGCCACATGTTCCTTATTGATCTCACAGAACATACATAAACACACCATAAAAGACACATCCACAACTACTGTGAGTCATCGACTCATCTATATGGTCTTTCCTTTCTTTCATAGGCTCCATAATGTACTGAGAAATACATTTCTGTGAAAAATATTGCATGAAATCATTTATTTTATACCCCTGGTCACATTTCTTCACTTATCTTTCAGGCATATCATACCACCAGAAATATCTTTTGCAACATCTAATGCAATGCAATCTTTTGTGAAGATTAATTCTTAACAAAAGGATTATTATGCAGTACCATGCCATGTGGTAATGTCATGCAAACATGTAAATGGAACAAATATGTTGACAAAATGTGGAAATCCTCTTAAAAGGGAATCATCTGAACATATAGGGGGATAGGTTTTAAACAGTGTGTGGAAATTTAGCTGTTATCTCCGGTTGCTTAGTGACTAATTCACCAAGCGAAAAACTCCTTTAGGGGCTATTTGCATATGCAAAGTACAGAGATAGGGGAATAAACAATCTCTGAGTGTTTGGAGAGGTGTGTGTTGTGTGTGTGTGTGTGGGTGTATGTGTGTGTGTGCTTGTGTGAACAGGACTGACATGGATCACAGAATATGAAGGAGCAGAGTGCATCAGCAAGGCCTCCTGCCTTTCTCAACTGCTGTGAATGGGGAGATAGCATGTCAGTGTGTGCACGCTACAAGTTCAATCTGCATGAAATTTCACTGTGAATGACTTAAGTTTGTGTGTGTGTGTGTGTGTATGTGTAAGGCACACAAATTTAGTAGAACCCAGATCACTTTTTAATTAAAGATTGCCTTGTTTGAAGAGTAAGTAAGAAGAAAAGTTTCTAGGAAGTCATTCAGAACAACATGGTAACTGTAATCAACTATCTCCTTGAAATTACATCCATATACAACTAAACTGTTTTATGCTGCGTCAGCAAACATCATTGCTGCCTGGATTATGTTCACAGGTAACATTTTTTTGAATGAATGAAGTGGGTATTGTACTGCAAAATTGGATATTTTGGTGAAAAAACAAACAAACTAGGGATGTCGTCTCTGAGCATTTAACTCATTTGTTCATTATCAACATTTTTGCAACTTGCCAACTATGTTAATTAGCATGTACAGTATGTCTGAACCAAGTTTCAATCTATCTGCTAGCTGTTAAGACATTTCAGTCGAAGCCACAAATGTCAACCTCATGGTGAAAAAATCTGGGGATCACCAGCAGTAGGCTTCATCCTCATTCATCTCTTGAAAATATCTGTAAACAATTTTATGGACGAAAGTTGTCGACAGACTGACAACATTTCCATCCCCACAGACATGCTGCTAGCAGGGCTGAAAACAGATGGCCATCTTAAAATATAGCCAATATCTGTTCATGATGGCAGTTATTTACCTTTAATAAATACTCATTAGACCTACCATCGGTAACCTTGGTTGAACCTCTGGGTCTTTGTTGCTCTTATGATTAGTTTATCAGATTAAATAGAGTCTTACTGCTTGCAACAGGTGTATCCACAATTCACACTCACATGCACCCTTGCACTGTCTCAATAAAAGAAAAAAAAAAGAAAAAAGAAAATGGAAAAAAGACAAACAAGTTTGTTCTGTCTGGTTGTGGTTCACAGCATGCGCGGCCTCAGAGACACTTCATTAAAAAACAAGTATTAAACACAGGCAGAGTCAGAACATCCTGTCCTCATAACTGTAACCTGTGTGTGTATGTGTGTGAGTGTCAGAGCAACAACAAGACAGATAAATAGTGTGAAACAAAAAAACAGAAGCTGATAAATGAAAAATGGGAGACATAGGCAGTTTGCATGTGTGTGTGCGTGTGTGCGTATGTGTGCTCTCACGTCAGTGCAGTCACGTAACTTGTGATGAACGGCAAACAAAGAGCTGAAGTGACAGATGAACACTGGCAGGCTTCACTGACTAAATGTTGGAACATTAATGTTTGCCTGCTGTATAAATAGCAAATGTAACTGCACTCTAGATAATAGATAATATTGTATGGAGCTGTGGCTTACATTATTAAAGGGTCTACCTGTCTTTAATCACACATAGCGTTGTTTGTTCAACCTGCTCCAGTTGAAATACAACACTTTTTTTTTTTTTTTAACAAATGATAATTCATCAAATGGTTCAAGAGCTGGACACACAAGCATTAAATATACTACGTAAATGGGCGGATAGGCCATGTAGAATCATGGGAATTTTCCAGCATGGTGTGAAAACTGCTGCGGCCCCACATAAGTAAACAAAATTGATATGAAAAGTTTAAAAGCTCAGTCTCTGTACCCTAATACACTTAACCTCCAAGTTAGCCTTATATGTGTTTGTGTGTGAGTGTGACAACATCGTGAAATTTATCACATCTCACGAGTCCATTTTTCTTCTCCTGCTAGCTTTTGCTCCTTCACTGTCTTTTACACACTGAGCTGACGATGACTGAGTGTGCTTATCTGATAAATTACGCTGCCTTCAGGTGCCTATTAGAAATAGAAGTGCTTTTCGATCATGCATTTAAAAGAAAAACAAAAAAAAACATCAACAAGGGATTAAATCTGGAGACAGCCTGGATTTTCTGGTGTCCCCAAGTTGCAAGATGCAGGATATTATTATCCTGCTGTTACTTGGTTCTACATTAGCTCATATGCTAAGTGTTGAGAGGGTATCTGTGGATCATTTTTAACCAGGGCTGTTTTATTTGTTTCATCTGTTTTATCTTAATTTCCTGCTGAATATGTTCAGCATGCAAGTATAGTATCTTCGCAGCCAGGCCCTCTCCCAACAGAGTTCACCTGTGTAACAGCATATGATTAGTTTTATTCAGGGGGAGAAGTAATGAGTGTGTGTGAGAGAAACACGTGAATTTCCAAAGAGGGAGAGATAAGCGAGAGACAAATGATAACATAATGGAAGTCCTATCTTTGTTCCAGTTTTGTTCAGCCTTATTGAGCCTGACTGTGTGATCACTGCGGTGACAAACATGCGTCAGTTCTGCTCATCAAGCCCTCGATACACTTTGTCCCCTGCGTTGTGTGCGTCTGCGTATGTGTTTGCATAACCCACTCAGCCACGATTTCATAACCGTGTTCATTCGGACACTGCTGCCTACTTCCCACACAGTTGAATATTGATGGAGCTACAGGCCTGAATTACATTTACCTACTGTAGATACTTTCTAAAAACCTTTTCATGTGTTCCCACAATGTATTAAGTGAGGTTAAACAGCAGAATAACATCAAGACATCAAGAAAAAAGTGTATTGAGAGTTTGTTACAAAATGAGAAATGTAGCATCTGTTTGGATTTAGTCGATCATTTTGGAAAGTATCACTGGAGCTGCAGTGGGTCAGGACTCATAAATTATCTTTGTTTCATAATTTTCTTCGGCTAATATATTGAGCCTTATTTCATACAGTTGTGTTTGGGTAGTGTATAATATTTTGTACAAATTTACATACAGTGTTTACATTTAGATTAAGGCCTAAAATGGATTTTAAGCTTCTGATTTTAGTATTCACTGATTGATTTAACATTAAAAAATCCAGGTAATTATTGTTGTTTATTCTGAATATTGAAAATGAGAAAATATGATCTAAAAATGTTATTAAAAGTTTCTTTTGCAACACCAGTGTTTGCAATTCAATGTTTCACTTTTTTTTTTACATACTTATAAGGACTTTGGTGCACAATTAGCAGCTCATCCAGAGTTGTCCTGTATTTCTTTTCACTTTTTATCTGTCTTCATCACGACAGAACCTTTTTTTTAATTGTTAATACCTGTGATCGATGTCTTCTTGCAGCACACAACAACTTTTGGATGTGTTTTGGGAGTTTGGAGACACAAAATCCAGGCGCAAGTCTATTTCAACACGTTAAACTGTTTTTATTTACAATCATATTTTTCAGTAAAAACGGATTAAAGCAAAAAAAATTTGCTGAATATTCATAAATGGCAAATTGACCCGATGAACTTCTCTGACATACATATCGCACACACCCACAGGCACAAACAAGCTCACTGCCCTCCTGGGACAGTGCCAGAATCACAGATTATACAATCAGCCCTGCAGTAGGTTACCATGTTCCACAGGCACAGTTTACCACCAGCTGTCTGTGTGAATATCTCAGTGTGTGTGTGTGCGTGTGTGTGCCAATCCAAACAACAGTTTTAAAACTGGATTACATCCAGGCAAAGTTTGTGCATGCTGACAAGTGACATTTGATTTTCAAATTTTTGACCTTTGCAATTGTGGGTTCATCAACATGTGAGTGTGAATGTGACAGTCTACAGGGACCCCGCAGTTTTTCTGTGAATTCATCCAGAGACACGGCCTCCGAGGCAGAGAGCTACGCTTGAGGACGCCTCGCAGATCTCACCAGCTGTCTGTCTTATCTGTCTGCCTGAGCCCGAGGCTTCAACGTTAACTGTTTCTGCTGCAGCAGATTAATTAAATACACCATAAATTAAATATTCACATGTTCTATTCGAGTGTTTTTAAAAATGTGGTTACACTTTCAGGACAGTGAACACTTCAGGTGATAAAATGTAGCTTTCATCTAGAGCTTCAAAATGATTGCTGTTGTTTCACAAGTGTGAGGGTTTAACACTTTAAATAATGCATGGATGAATCTGTGAGGCTTTTATGTCGCCCCTTTTCTCTCTATTTCTGTCTCTGCTTTCTCTGGGCGCCGGGTGTCATCTGCCTCTGCACAGGTTTATGCCACAGCAAAAAAGACAGAATTGCAGCTTTTGCTCCATTTCCTGTCACCACTCCGTCTCAACTCGAGACGAAATCAGACAGTACATCCTTTTGAAAGCAACTGCATGTCAACAACTCATTACCATTAGTGGTAGTGAGGCTACTGTCATGCTGTTGCCATGACATCTGGAATCCACACATTCCTGATCCGTCATCGCTCGGTTTTTCAGATGTCTCCTGACAAATCTCTTGGATTCTGACAGTAAATATTTCATTGTGGGGGAGTATGGAAATTTTGTGATGAGTTGCATAAACACATTTATTCCAAGCCGTAAAAAAGACCATAAAACTGAAGAACTTAGATTATCTTAAAGAGACCTTTGGGGAGAAAGAAAGGGGGGAAAACGTTGCATGCTGACACAAGGAAAAAGACTGACGTAATACTAAATGTAAGATTATATGAAAAATTGCAAATGTTAGACGATTAAAAAGAGCAGACTTCCAGAGTGCCTTTATATGGATTTCACGTAGCTAGGATGACACACGCAATATTTCCATACATCCTAAACATTTTAATGGACTAACTGTGTATGTGTGTTCTATGTTTTATGAACCTAGCAGCCAGGCACGCAGACATTTCATGGTACAGGGTGTGTAATGGGTAGAGACACCACTTCATGGATTTTTAAACACACGCACACTGTCCCACAGGAACTCTATGAAGTCAACATAAAGAACAGGATCTATATGCAGCACAGTATGCTTTTTATTAAAGGGAATATTACATGTTGGATATGTTATGTAGCATGTTGTATTTAAGGAGGCTGATTCAATAAAGGAAAAAAAACAACATTTGGATTAAAAATACAACAGTAAAGACGGAAAGCAAAGTGAAACGCAGCCCACTTCCTGTGGACAATTCCACAGTACAAACAGTATGACGCCCCTTTTCGACAACATTGTTAAACCCCTCTGCGGGAGAGAATGGGTTTGATCGGCTGTTATGTAACCACTGTCAGACAGTTGCCATGGTAATCCGTCCGGGACCACCACCTTTGAGAGGCACTGACCTTCCCCAGTTTGCAGCCACGCGACTCTTCTCTGCAGGCTAAAAGGTGTACTGGACCCCTACTGGTGTTATGTTTTCATGTCTTACTCAGGATTTATACATGTGCTGTGGCACTGAATGTTCATTAACAGGGTAACTCAAATAATATTGTATCCAACTGTATAGATTTTGTTTTCGGCTCAGAGTTTGTAAAATTACTGCTTGAAAAAAAAATGCTAGCAAGTATTCAAAAAAAAAATTCTTCCTCCCAAGTGCATTTCCATCTTAAATTGCATGCCTATACATACCCTTTACTTCTCCTTACATTGAGTGAACTAAATCGAGTGCTACTGACGAAAATGCTTTACCTGTATCCATCAAATGCATTTCCCTCCTCATAAAACATTTGCAGAATTTTTAAGTAAATTCTGCAATGTTTACATCCATTTTTACTAGTTTGCAGACTTCTTCTTCCCTTCCTTTGCTGGAGCTCTGCTGCATTTCTTGGACACATTACATCCACCTGTCTGACAGTATGTTGTTCTGTATCAGCTCATTCCAGCTCCTCATTGAAGCAATACGATGTTTACACTGAGTGAAACATTCAAAAACAAGGCTCCATGTTTTTTTTATTTTTATTGCTGCACCATTCCATCAAGTGGAAGTATTTTTAATGTCTGATGTAAGCATCATTTAAAACATTTTTCCACTAAATTCAGCTTGACATATCTGGTGTCTTTGTAAACTTTTGGTCACACCTAGCATAGCACCACATATGTTCCACTAGGGGAGTTTTCCATTTCCTTGTGGGAAGTGACAAGGTCAGAGTCTAGACATCAAACAGTAAAGCTGTATATATTCTACATTCGCATAATAATCTATTCCATGACTGAAATAAAATTCTGTGGGTTTGAACAATGTTTGGCTGCCCAGCATGAGTTTATAATAACTGGCAGGTCGGTGGGATTTAAGTGAGTAATCACATTCATATGAAGTAGATTTGCAGGAAAATTGTATATGTCAGTCTAAACAGTTATTTATATTTTCAATGGATACCAAAAGGTCAATTGACTATACAAAATTTGTGGTTTAAAGACACTTATTTTGCAGTGTGGCAGTCAGTCTATAGATTAGGATGTTCTGACTGGGCTCAGACTGACCTCTGTGCTGTTCCTCAACTGTTTCCCGGTCTTGCTTTCTTTGAATTTTGTTCTGCCCCTCCAAAGAAAAATGTGGCATGTTTATTTTAACAAGTGTTTTAGTTGAGGCATTCCTGGGCATAACAATGAATGTTTAGCTGGTTTCACATGAAGCTGTCTTAATGTCAACCATATTTTGACTCCCCACAAAGCTAACATTGTGTCTACTGCCTTGAAGTTCCGATGGGAAATAAATAGTTTGCTGGTGTGGTACTGGTCCATTGTTCATTAAACCAAATACAATCTGCTGCTGTAATCAGCTGCTGTCTTGCTCAACCAGCCCTCAAACTTGGCACAGAGCTGGTGCATTGAGTTGTTTGTACCAGAAAGATTTAGCTGAGGGGATTAGAGGTAAAACCTTAAAAACAAATTAAGCCAGGTGGGCGCCAAGTCACCAAATTTATTATGTCAAGCATGTGACACCTTGGACTTGGATTTTAAAATGGAGCACCAGACTATAACTCATTTATCAGGCAAGAGAGGCAAGTCGGGTGGTTTTTGATTATTGATTATCATCCCTTTTCAAAAGTAGAGACTAGTGTGGTGTAATGTTTTGTTGTTTTTTCAAAGCTTTCAAACGAAACTGGATTTAGCTAAACTTCAACTGTATTTGTACAGCAGAAGTAGCAGAGCAGGATGTTGTATTAGAAAAGTAATAGAAGTAATTATGTTTTTTTTTTTTCATTAACAAACTTGTTCACTTTTCCATTATTTATTGAACTCTGTAAATAGATGTATTTATTAGTATGGGACAGTTGGGCAAGTGGAAAATGTAATCAGCTGCTAATTACAGTAAAAGCAAAAGTAGTTACATTACATTACGCATTGCATTACAGTCACTCAGCCCAACTCTAAAAGCACAACATGCACATGCTGCTTCTTTTGTATTTAAAACATGTAGAAATAGGAAATAAGATTATGTGGTTTAACAAGCAGCCAGCTTGCAGTTCGGAGGTATTTACTGACCACCGACAGCTAGCTTAACATTAGCCAAAGCACACAGTATTATAAGTCCCATCTTCACACCTGCTAACTCTTAACAAACACAGCTGATTCCTGAATGTAGGCTTACAGCACAAGTGGTTATCATTAGCATGCCAGCTAATAACACAGATGCACCACTTTGGAGTTACTGGGAGTCACATTTCTCCTCTTTTGGGCGAGCCCCTGTGCCAAGCCATATGTCCAGACCAGTTTCTACTGGAGCCAGTAGAGGTTATTGTAGTGAAACTTTACAATATAGTTTGCTACAAAAAGTATGATTTAGTGTAGTGTCCTTTGAGTCACCTGACAACAAAATATGGGATATTTACATCAGAAAATAACAAACACACACAGTTTAAGATGATAAATGCAAAGCGGCCTTGGGTTCCCCCAATTTGTGTAACACGTGAATTGCCTCAAACGGCATTTGTGTTTACTATTTAATACTATTTAATGACTTACAACTCCAAGTGGAAGTGAAAATGTATGCATTTAAAGGCCTTTAAAACGATTACAGCCTCCTTGTTGAAGTCATGACCTCTCAAGTATGAGTAAGTACACTGAAAGCAAAACTAATGGAAAAAAACATTTCATTGATGCAGATGCCCTTGAAGATGTTATGTCTACCAACATTACTGCTTTAGGTCAACGTTTGAGTCTGTGTATGTACATCTAGGACAGGTAGATTTCTCAAGTTACTCAGACGTTTGACTTGTGAAACTCATTCTGTCATGAAAGTACTTTCTTGCAGGCCTTTGTGGGCTAATCCTCCTTTACTTTAGGGAATGAGATGAGGAAAGGAGGGCATTCAAGGAGCAAAACAGACCCAAGAAGTTCTGAAACACGACAGGAGGAGTCAGACCTAATCAGTGAATGCAAATGCCATCCCCGCACCAGCCTCGAGTGCCGCCGTGACTACGGATGCCAAGAATGTGTGGAACTAATCCTTAGGATTTGATATGCTTTCCCCCTCACCTTCCCTCTGCTTTAAACTCCTTTCCCCATCTCCCTTGTCTGTCTTGCTGCACCAATTTTTCTTCTGTCTTGATATTTTTTTTTTATTTTAATGTTCATACACAGTTGCCTCCCATGACCTTCTTTCCATTAATCTGTTCACTGGCTCCCGTTCACTTTGACCAATTTCCCATCCGCTTATTTTTCCAACAGTTGGATTGCTAGCCCCGTCTTGTCCTCATTTTCCTTGTCACTCACTTGCTCCTACTTTTTTCCCCTGCCTCCTCACTCATTATCTCCTTCCTCAATCCGTTTCTCCCTGTGGTGACTTCAGTATAAGTCCCTGCTCCACTTCCCCTTCCCTGTTCTTCTTCTCACCCTCCTCTTTTTCCTTCCCTCATCCTTTCTCCTACTGCACCGCCACAGCCACACACATACACACACAGGCAGGGTCCTAAAGTTCATTTGCACCTCTGCTGCAGACTCCACCGAACCATTTCAAAGGTCACGGCTTTGACCTTGGAAGAACAGTGCTACTATGGCAACAGAGTATGGGCCATGTCGAGTTACCACCTCCACCTTAGTTCACGGACAGAAACAAGGTTGTTTGAGAAGAGACCATGGTTACAGTTTGAGATTTTATACCACATTTTGTCTGTAAACAATGTGGCACAAATGTTTGCCTCACAGAAGTGGACCAAAAAGGTTGTGGATCTGTCAACGGCGCAACAACAATAACCAGAGCCACAGATTTAAATTATTTTTAGCAATGGCTGGACTGCGGTATGGTGGTATGGGGTATTGGTATTTTGGGGCCATAAACATTCTTGCTCAGGACCACCCAAAGCCTTAGACTGGCTCTGGGCTTCAGCTTAACATTTGTCACAAAATACTTTAACCTCTTTTTCCAATAGATTTTGTCTTTATCACTTCTGAGAAATGAATTTGCCTAGAAGGCCAGAAAAGTTAACAAAGTCAAGTTGGCAAACAAAAAAGTGAAGAAGTTAAGTCAATATAATAGCATGAAGCATTTCTAGCTTCATTTGATTGCTATTTGGCCTCAAAGTTTACTCCAGCTGGGCTCGATATCTCGCTATGACTGGATTGGTGAAACATTGTGAAAGTTGGTTGTGCTTTTCTATTTTACATCTGAAAAAAAAGCATCTGAAAGGACATTGCACATTCACCACTGTCTGTATGTTAGCAAAACAGAAAGTTACTAATAGGTTTTGTGGATTGGTAGCTCTTGGCTCATGTGGCAGTTAGTATGATTGTGGTGGTGATTATAGCAAATATCTTGTTTATGTGCTGTATCAGCCTCTAGAACAGCTTTACTATCTGAGCAAAAAAACACAACCTGTAGTCGATAAAACTTCTGGCTCCTTGCCTGCTGTTCCAGGAAAGTAGCTTAATTAATGTGACACTGAACAGTTGCCAGAATGGCAAACCGGATCAACAAGGTTAAGCAATTGGGCTATTTAGGCTGTTATATCACATTTTAAATTAGGGAACATTGCCCCAAGGTGAGGGTCACTATAGAAACACTAAAAAGTCTGGACTAGATGGCCCTCTTACGTCAATGTCTGACTCAGCACGATCAAATAAGTATATCCTGTTTGAACTGGAAAACAATCTGTTTCTCCAATGGACCTCAAAGCTTAATTGTTTAACGGTTCAGTGTGTTTATGTTTATGCTTCCCTGTGCGCACATTCGAGCAAGTGACTGTCAGAGATAGTGAGATACAGAGTACCAGTAAATGAGAAAGAGATAATGTGGTGGTCTCAATACTGATTTCTTAAGCTTTTTTCTGGTGTTTTGAAAGACATTATGACATGTGAGACATCTTTTACCTATTATCTCCCACAATGGTGATGCACCCTCTGTGGCCTTGAGATATGGGAATAACTCAAATACCAAAAAAATAATGATGCTCATTTTATTTCTAAGTTCTCAAAGGACTTTCATCTAACTTTTGGACCCAAATAAATTGGAAATCTGCGCTCAACACGGTACTTACCTGGCCACATCAGTGGATGTAACTCAAGGTAACCTAATTCCTAAACTTGGAGTAAAAAAAATGCAAAACAACAGATTTTGTTTTCATGAACCCAGACTTACTGTATCTTTTTCCCCAAGTCGATACAAAATGCTCGATTACTCTCCTTCTCATGACTTGAACAGCCAAACCTCAGCCACTTTGGTAAGTTTCTATCATGTTACAGGGCTGACAACTGGACTGTGACTCCTGCGTCACGCAGGGCCAAATGCAGGTAGCAACAGCACAGTTTAAGTGGCGTTACCACGGAGACCGCTCTCCAACTCTTCAGAGATGAAAACGGAAGATTCCATGCACTCATGCTGACATTGCTGGTGTCAAAGTCATTAGGTGGAAATGAAGGTTAGAGGAAACAGGATGCATGAACAGATGACCTGATCAACATGTGCTCAGTGTTATGAATTTATCTTTCAGCTCATCTTTCATTCCGGTGTGTAAAAATTCATATTTGAGTGTTTTATGTGTAACAGTCTTGCTTTCCAGGGGGAAAAAAATGAAGTAGCTGTTATTTGCATTTTTTAAGCTGGATGAAGGTGGTAATCATGGAATCTCCTTTTTCATATATTCAGGGGAATGGTTTTCATGTATGACTGGGAGCAGCTTGCATGAAACTGCAGTGAAAATTGGAGCTTCATTGAATAATTTAGTCAGCAATCAGATTTCAGTCATTTGAAACAGACCTTGACCCTGCACATGCTGGTGTTACAATATACCACTGGACCAATACATGTGCACAAAAATAAATCGTATTTGATTTGGCAAAAAGTAAACCAATTCAAATAAAAATATACTTAACTTTCCCTGGTCCTCCAGCTGTAAAATTTTTATCAAATCATGCAGGGGAATGTGCACAGAATAGCAATCACACTGTTGCCAGGGCACATACCCAATTAACACACTCACTTAAGGGCGTTTTCCTCAAACTTGCATGCCTTTATACATCATACGCGAAGCAGTAATCACCACAACATCCTGACCACAAAGCGTAGGTAATACTCAACCTCATACATGACACAAACAGACATGCACACACTTTCCACAAGTAGATCCACATCATTACCACATACTGAGAACATGAAACTACTCTCACGCTTCACAGACAATGTTGCACACGCCCTGCGATGCACAGGAGAAATATATGTTATGCATGCTTGATAATACAATTAGCATCATCGTCTGCTTTTACACGCAAAGCGACCTCCTCGTGTATGCACAAGAGCAATCTAACTCGTATTTACATGTAGGGATTCGAGAGCATAGATGCACATACACACACACACACTTTTCTGCCTAGATACTGTATAATGATGATGCCACTTTGGTCCCCAAACAAGATTATTCATGCATCTTTTTTTTTCATGCATCCATCATTCGCTGTCTTTCTGTTTCCCTAGATGGCTAAGGAGTGTTTTTGTCAGAGGGCCCCTTGTGCTCATGTTTGCCTGCTACTATATTTACATTTTGTCAAGGTTTTTCTGGATATTTGTTGCACACAAAGTTGGCGAGGTCCATAAAACATTGATGGTCTATTGAAATTTGAAATGCATGGGGATAATTTCATATCAAAATATGTTTGTCTCATAGTCCTGAATTAGTAGTGAAACAAAAAGAAGCTTTGAGAACCCGAAAGCTTAAAAAAAAAAAATTAACGGAAAAAAATACAGGTCACTGGAAATTCATGAGCATGATGCAAAACCTACGTAAAAGAATTAGAATAATATTTCAGCTCATTTAGTCAGTTGCCCCGCTATGCCCTACATCTGTCAACTTGTTAAGAACACCGTACTTCTGTCCGGGAAGTGAGCCTGCCAAAGTGGGAGAGCAGGAGTGTGTCTGCATAGTAACAAGGCCTGCCAAAACATGGAGAATAATGGTGCGTGCGTGTATGCGTGTGTTTGTGTGAGTGTGATGACTGTCTGGTGCAGACAGTTCCTCTTCACTGGGAACAGAGATACAATGTAAACAACTCCCCCAATCAGCCAATCAGACAATACGCTGAGGTGACCACCCATGCCCTCACAATAACCTCATCAACACACATACCACGCGCACACACACACTCACACTGATGCCCGTAACCAAACTCAGACAAAACGGTTGTGATGTGCACACACAAGCACATACACAAACAGTAAGGCATGAAGTGCTAGAAGACACACAGCAGAGACGTTCATGACAACATCTGACCTCATTTCAGTGTGAGTGTCAGTGTCTGAAGTGGGGGAGGCTGCAGACAGACATACATTAGTGATAGAGCCCGGTTCCACACAACCAACATAATGGCACGCACACACACTGTACAGTAAAAGGTATTTCACTGTAAACAGTATTCATCTCTACCCGGGCACAGCAGCATGTGTGATATTGTCACTTCCAGAAAATATAGCGTGAAAAACTCCTGCACAGCCTGTTATGCTGTTTGTCCTTGCGTAAGTCCTTGTTTGCTGCTGTTTCAGTCCTCTGGAAGGAAGCCATAATGAAATCCCTGAGCGGACCAAAGGATCCCATCGCCCTCGCCTGTCCTTGTCTGGCGGAGCAGAGTCAGGAGGATGAGGCGAGGTGTCCCGAGACAGACAGACAGACTGACAGAAAGATGAATTAATTAGTAATTAAAGACAGTGACAGAAACGAATGGGCCTTATGGGTGTTGTGAGAGAATATGCAGATAGCGAGCGTACAGGACAACCTGCTTTTTGTCAAACTGTATTCTGTCTCTCTGCCATTATCTGGGTTTCATTTAGAGAGTACTGATGTGATACCGATGTTTAAGCGAGTGAAAAAACTGAACGAAAACAGGCAAATCTGTCAATTTTTGCTCACAAGAAACACAATATTTTACACGCCTGTACACACACTTGTTGAGCATTTCTTATGATATTTTAAGACACTGGCCGTTAGTTTTATGGTGTTACAGGTCAGATTCAGATTCAGAGATTCAGATTTGCTTTATAAGTGCTAAAAGTAGAGGATATTGCACTATGTGTGTGTGGTGTGTGGTGCACAAATAGGAGCACACATATCCCTGCAGCACATTTTATTTCATTTTTTGCACACACAATTGGATGCGAACACAGTTAAAGGTTCCCTCTCTTTTTCCATCTCTGTCACTCGGTGCATTACTGCATCTATCTGTGCTTGTGATTTAGTGAACCATTTTACTCAAGGACGTGTAAAGGCAGCACTGGGACAATAGACCTCAGGGTCAGATCCATTTTCATTTTACATCACGTTTTTACATGACACAATACAGATAGATTGATTCAGTGCTCTGATACATGCATAAATAACAGCAAAGGTACAGCACCTATGAGCCTCATAACAGCATACACACATTCATACACACGCACAGGCGCAGATGCCGACCAATACATCTTCATAAAGTGCACATGCCACTGTAAATTTCTGGAGTGTATTGAATAGGCAGAGTGCTTCTCTCTTTCTTTAATATTCATGATAATGGATATAGAAAGGGCCAAAAGGGCTTGAGTTAAACAACACACATACACATACACACACATACACTACATTAAGTGTGTTAGAGTCAATACATTATTTCTTGACTCTAATTCCCAACTGAAATGTTTCCTTCAATACTGCCATACCTGCATATTGATTTTGAAAAGGACTGTCATTTCTTAATGAAATATATTTGATTTTTTGGACCATAATAGGTGGATTTTCTGTAATGAAACTCTGAGAATTGTATGACACCGTTCTGCGATTGCATCTCCCATCATCCTCTTGGCTCATTCTGACATTTTACTGTGCTCCACGGGCTGATCCGGGGTCTCTTCGCTTCTCCGCCATGGGTAGCGGGATTAAGAAACAAAATCCCAGCATGCTGAGTTGAGAATATTCAAATCTTCTTGCGCTCCAGACAGAGGATGAGCAGAGGTGTGGGTGCAGTCAGGCTAAAGATGGGATTGTCTTTTAGGACACGCTCACTGAATCCACAAAAACACAGTCTGGGAGGCTGTGAGCCTCTTGGGATATTGTGTGAATGAGCGTACTGCATCCATCTGCCCCATCATTCCTTTCCCCCTCATCTCTATCTCCACCCCTGTTTGCCTCCTTTCATCTCCAGGTGGGCCTTCTACAGCCCACTGCATGCATGTATTAGCGCTTTCTTGAAGTGAAGCGACCTTCGGACGCCCTTTAGTTTCCATAGCAGCGAGCGGGCTGGTCGTGTAACATTAACATTCGCCAAGCCAGAGCAGCGGCCTGATCAAAGCTCCATTGATTTTGTGTCCCACATTTATTCAGAACACTCCCCCTTCTAATTAGAAAGAAGCATGGCAATGTCTTTCTTTGCAACTAAAATGGGGCTTGTAAATGAATTTGGCTAGAATTTAGCAAAAAATGATGAAAGATGAAGTTATCTTTCTGTTACATTATCTGAGTCTTGCAACAGAAAGTAGAAAATGTGGCTTGTCTGAAAACAAAAGCACCTGTTTTGTTCAATTCAGTTTATTATCATTCTCTTAATATAACTCGAAGCAAGGTCTTTTTTTTAAGAAGCAGAGTAAAGATTTCTCACTTTACAAGGTTGCAACATTTACAAAATACTAGCAAAAGTTTCAGGATTTCCCTGGGGTTAAGACAGCAGCAGTTTATTGATGGCCCATGTTAGATCGTATCCTTCATCACTCCATAAAACATAGTAAAGAATAATTTTCTGAAGAGATAGAGGTCGTTGGCAACGGCAAGGTACAGTAATGGAGAAAGGTCCTCAGAGGCTCATTGGTGCATTGATTTGTGTTCTAAAAGGATCCCAGTTGAACCCTTTTATGGGGACTGCAGATCTGGGAGAGGTAGATTAACAGAAATCCATTGTGATTGGCTGGAATAAACTCATTTAGCGTATGAGACTCATTGAACAATATTTGGAGATATTAATCCAAACACACACAAACACGCAGAGTGTTTGGTGGGCAGAAGGATAGTGAGATTAGATGTGTGGGGGAGTCAGGGATCAGACAGGCAGCAGAGACAGATAAGTAGATACGGATACAGGATTAACACACACACACTGTCACACATACACACCTTCTCAAACGCACACATACAGTGGATTTAAGAGGTGGCAGTTCTGACCTTTGCCCTTTAGGTTGAGATAGAATTGCATCTGAAGCACAAGAAGAAATGGGTAAAGTTAAGTCCTGAAAGATGAAGATGCTTAAAATTTTAGAGGTTGTTTTTTCTATGCGCAAAAAAAAGCAAGAGAAAAAACATTTCAAGGACAAATAAAGATTCAGTAAAACTCTCCACAGGGGTTTCAGTCTCTCCCCTGGTTATCCACTGTCTAGCCTGCCGTTTAGCTCCTGGGTTGGGATTTAGCTTAATCAATTACAAAAAAAGCCCCCCCGCTCCTCCCCTCCCCTTCGTCCTCATCCTCCTTGTCTGCCTTCATCCATCCCCTACTGTATTTCAGCTTTTCAGTAAGGATGATTGAATGTCAGTCTCTTTTCACGCGTTTGCATCTGCGCACAGGAAGAATATAGAGACATTGTGGCATTTCAGCTGCCCTTTGTCCCTGGGCCGCTGCGAGACGTCGATAAAAGACACAACAAGCTCAGTCACAGATCAACCTTTCAGGGTTGGAAGAGGAAGAGAGATGAAAAGGGGAAGTGCTTCAAAAGCTCAGTGGAGTAAAGGAGGGATAAAAAAAAAGGGGGCAAAGACGGGGATATGAGTGGGATGTGGTGATGTAAGAAAAGCAAGGGTTGCTAACAGAGAAAGAGGAGTGTGCTTTTGATTGAGGAACATGTGTGTCTGATTGCATACATACAACATAAAGCTGAGTGAGCAGAACAGACAGGTAGAAAGCCCGCCTCAGACCGTCATATGAGATAAGTGCTCGTTGTTTGTGTCTTTATTATGGCTACCTTAACCGATTGCGATGCCGCGTGGCCAAGCTTACCATACGGACTGAGCTTGGGGCCATTGCATGAGCATGAATAATGCAATGATCAGCCACTTCCACTCTGTTTTCTCCGTCTGTCTGTCTCTTCACCACTTCAGGGTAGGGGACAAAACACAGGCTTATAATTTTGTTTTTGAGACAATTTAATGAACTGGGATTTCCTGATGCTGTGGTGTTCGCCACGTGTTCATATTCCTTAACAATCTGTCAAGTTTTCAGGATTCAGTTACATAACCTTTTGGAACATTTTTCACCTCTGTGACTATGGTTCTAGTAAACAGGATTGTATCATCATTTCAACACCAGTATACCACCAGACTGTTTTTGAATCTGTAAAATTCTAACATGCAATTTGGTGAGGACAATGATCAATCACTGGGTAAACATGTATTTCTCTACTTTTGTACAGAGACAGTAATGACTACTGTCATTGATACTGATCTTATAGACATCCAGTAATTGAGCTATGTTAGGCTAAGCTTAATTTAGCATGCACTAAATTAGAGCTGCGATCACATTGCCCGACAGAACAGAGATGTAGGACAATTCTGCAGAACTCTGGGACATGTTAATGGCAACCAAGGTTAGGAAAAGATTGTAGTTATGGCAAATAAACTACAGTTAAGGTATAGTTAAGATTAGGCAACTAAAACACTTTGTTAGCATTAGAGAAAGATCATGGATTGGGTTCATAAAAAGGCAAATCTTAATTGCAGGTCTGTGATGGAACACATACTCCAGTCTCCTGCATGAAAGTCACATCCATCCACCACCCCAACACAACCTTGTTTTTTTGTAAGTAAGAAATCATGTATTGTCTATTTAACCAAACACTTCCTTTAATGAGCTATCCAAAATTAGCTTTAATCTAACACCAGCATTATATATCTGTAAAATATTGACAATCCACTCTGGTAGAGTGTAATTATTTTGGCAATCTGACACTACTCACTGTCCTTCAAAATATACATGGAGGCTGGTTTAGATTTGATCTTATCACTCATTCTTATCAGACTTGTCATTCTGGGCAAATGATGGATCTCTCTGCCTCAGTAAGCATCACGAACCAGACTTCATATTGTGGATGGCATGTATGTCTACGTTTGATTCCCCCCACCAGGATTTATTCCCCAGAGCAACTTTCCGCAAAACATACATGTTATTCTCTGATTAGTCTGAAGGGAAAGCCTGCTAAATGCTAATATCATCTGACAGGCTGAGTGTTGGTGAATATGTGGAGTGGTTCAGGAACAGGGTGGCAGAGAGAGAGAGAGAGAAACAGAGAGAGAGAGAGAGGAGATGTCTATGAATTGAATAGCAAGGCATAAACAGCAGTCTGATGCAATGTGCTGTAATTGCAGGGCTGTCGGATACACAGGATACACACTTTAGGTGATGGTGTGTGTGTGTGTGTTCATGCAGAGAGAGAGAGAGAGAGAGAGAGATAGATTAAAAGATGGCAAGAAAATCCATTAGGTCTCAGTAATATGGATGAACCATAACTAATCACAGGCAGTGTGTTTACAGTGTGTGAATGTGTGCGCTTGTGTAGCAGACAGTAATTAAAACAATTAACACAATTGCACAACAGTGACATCTGTGGCCTGTCTGGCCATACAAACAACAGCAGCATCTACAAAATGGCTGCTGACATGATGGGAAATCAGGTCATAAGATGGATGCTGTTGCATGTCAGTGTTGCACAGGTGTGACTTTTTACAGGTGAAAATTAAGATTTTATTTCTTAAATGCCACACAGGGTCAAACAAGCCAAATAATCTTTACATGCGGTCCATTGCTTAATATCCATGGAGTATAGAAGAGCCTGTTTGCAAAAAATATTGTCAGTTATTCAAACAAAGACTTAGAAATATATTTTTATGTAGTTTAATCTTTTCTATCTGCAATAATAACCCAATATCTGGGAAAGCAGCAACATCAGGGGAGACACCAATCAGATCAGCTGGATGAGTATCGACTCCATACTGACCTTATTAGGCGGATGAGGTGTCAGAGTGGGCTGCCAACTAAATTTTTAGCTCCATAACAATCCTTAGGATGTTGTCTTATTCATCCCAGTGATTTCCATGCAGTGAGTAGCTCTTTAACAGACTATATTTGGGAGAAGGAGGGCAATTAATTGGTGCACAGCATGGGCAGAGTTTAGGTGTCACGATTTTGGGGAATGAAAATATCCAATCAGGGCATTGCTAACGACATCTCTAAAAGCAGTCGGTCAGGTAGGTTTTAAACAAATGCACAGGTTAGGGAAAGTTATATGGGAGAAAAAAATACCAACAATAAAATGATTACTAAAACTGCCTGTTGTGAGCATCCATCACAGTTTCAGACTGAGTTCCATTATGTTGCCACAGCTGTGCATGCATGCACACAGATTTCTTTTGCAAAAAGGGATAATTACAGACATATCATGTGAGTTTTATTTTAGTTTTTCCTCTGAATAAAGTGGTTTAGATAATGTAGCTGAATGTTGGTACAAACTGTCTGGTTGGTTGTCTGACTGTTTTTTGCCCTGACTTTGTTGTAGCAATATCACAGATTTCACAGATCTCAGTAATAGTGAATACAATGTTATCATACTAATAGACAAAAATCACCGATTCTACAAAAAGAACCAGATGTAACAAACTGTAATTTTAATTGCTGTTTACTTCACTAGTCTCATAGTTGGCCAATAATTGTCATGAAAGTAGTCGTCACGTTTTAAATTCTACATATAAATCAACTCTTGGCGTGAGTGGATTAATCCATTGAGCGACCCGTAGGCAAAAATGTGCCATGGACCCCTACTGAGTCCCCCATCACCACCACTGTGTATGTAAATAAGTTAACCCCTTTTCAGCAGTAGCAGTTTTGAACCTATTTCTGCCTGATTTTACCTACCTCTGTTAACAACTTCTCATGTAAACATTACAGAACCACAGTTGCTTTATTTAAAGAAGAAAATTGTATCATTAAGTGTATAAGCATAGACTACTAAATTTATTGGTCTCCATGAAAATATAGGACATTGAATATGTTTTTTTTGCTGTTTTTTTTTTTTTGAAAATGCATATTGCACCACCAAATTACAATGAAATTTATCAATTACCATAAACCACACACACAGTGACCTGAGGCTTTTGAGGCACACTTGAATTCATAACTAATATAACTATTAAGCTGGTTTATCAAAATGCATATTAACAGCTGCTGTAAGCCTGTTCAGTTTGTATTCAAGCGTCTCTCTTATTGTCTCTCTGCAGGATGCTCAGTTGTTATTTACAGCATGAAGTAACTGCTCCTGTGCTCAGCATTATGTAATGGTACACTCCAGTGGAGGCTACCATTTGATAGACTTATGTAAACAGCTCTCCTGCTGTTCTTTGGGTGACTCATTCTTGCTCAAACCTGCGCTTTGTGGGTGGTTATGTGTTATTTACTGTGTTCTTATGTCATGATTACACCACCTCAGATGACACAAAGTTACAATCACCTCACCACCGTCTGCACCTAAACCATACCATAACGGACACACACATTCACACACAGCTCCTTGACCTTTGACTTCAGTTGTAATTGGTTTTTCAGGGAGAGATACACTTAAGATAAACTCAAGAGCAATACAAGGTCATTTTAAATTCCCTTTTGATGTTCCAATCTCATCATCCCACAACAAAAGAAAAGTAAGTTGTTTCTGCATTTTCATCTATCTCTCCTCCTCATTGTCTCTCGTCCTGTGTTTATATTACTCTGTCCTTAAGCTGAGGTGACCATATTCTCATGTATGAGACATGACTATTAAGGGAGTTGTATAGTGGGTGGAGGGCCTTGTGGCTAATTTTGTTTAAAAATGCATAACTTTTGCTACATTTACGCCTAGCATCCACACTACTCCGGCGTTTTCAAATCCCTAAAATGGAGACTTTGAAAACACTACTGACCCCATTTTCCGGGATTGCATTTTAGTCTGGATGGGTGGAAACTGAGAGTTTTGAAAACGATGACACAGACACCCACGTTCGCTTCCTGATTATCAGTGATGACGTGTCCTTTCCTGAATTGTCACACTCCTATCACGTGACCGTTTTCGGGAAGAAAACAAATGACATCAGCCTTTACCACCAGTGGTTAATTCGACATGGATAACGAATTATAGGCATTGCTGACCTTGTTATCTATGCTAGCAGCTGTTGTACAGTTAAATTTTGCATTTTATAATGCTACTACTGCTCACATGTGCAGGAGACAAGCTATTATTCCAACAATTTGTGACAATTCCCCTGTCATGTAATATGCATTTTCAGGCATGTTACTGTGAATGGAGATTATTTCCGAAACAGTGCTTAAACACTTGTGTGGACGGAGATAATTTTAATTTGAAAACACTGTTTTAAAATGAAAACATATTAGTGTGGATGTAGTCTAACAGGAGTGGATGAGTGCCTTGGGCTAAAAGCCGTTTTCAAAGTATAATGGCTGAGTGAAACAAAAAGAGAGGAGACACACCCTCTCAAGTGGACTTTTTCATGTGCTAACATTGTGGCATTAAAACCGCTGGAAGGGGATTCAGGTATCAGATGCATTTGCAGCTGAAAAACATGTGACACCCATAAGGGATTGTATTGTTTCTAACGGTGTGCTTTCATCCTTGAGGCAATTCCTGCTTTGGTGATTTGATTCCACTGCAGGCCTTCTCTACAATTCAAACAAGTTGAATATAGTGTAATCTAAAGCAATTTGCCAATACCAACAAAGACAAATTTAACAATGGTGTGAGCAATAGTATAAAGAGAGAGAAAAGTTTTAAGAATTTAAACTTAATTTAAACTGAAACTATATTTGACAGGAGTGCCACCATAAATTCCTGTGGTGTAGGTTTTGGGTTTTAGTTTAACGTCGGATTTAATCAATTGATAGAATGAATCTTGATTTAATTATATTCCCCGTATTACCAGTGTTTACATTCTTTGATTCACTTATGAGCGACAGTGGGAAAGTTTTCCTTGTTTTGCTGCTGAATATGAAACTATTCCGTCAAATTGCTGTATTTACATTATTTCATTTACTGTAATAGAGAGCAGCAATTGTTAGATATGTGTTACTGAAAAGGAGGCAATTGTTGAGCCTTTCTTCACCTTGTCCATGTTGTCTTCACTCAACAATCACTCAAAGAAACTTGTAGAAGAAAACACAAACAGCACATGGTGATCAGTCACAGCCTCCGCGTTTTATCTCCGTAGCTGCTGTAGCATGTAGCTGTTGTATCATTAGGAGATACATGTCAGCTGTACAGTGAAGCCTACAACGGCTATGTGCTTACTCTCCATGACCACACTGTTAGACAATTTCATCGATTACAGGGTATATCAAGAGGTTTTTTTAGGGGTTTTTTTTGGAGGTTTTAAGGTCCAGTTGTATTTTGTATTGGTGTGGTTTTTATGCTAGTTTCAAGAAATCTTTCTGAAGGATCTCAAGGATTTTCCTTACCACACAAGCAGATCCCTTTGTTTAATAATAGCTCATTTCTCTGGATGACTAAATTCTGTGCTTTTACAAAGTTCAGGTCTTCATCAGCTGATGGGGTTTGCTCTGTTGCCATGGATTATTATTCTGAGCACCTCCAGGACCTCTCAACCATGGTGACGTAAAAGTGATAAGCTTAATATTTTGTTTGTGAAGGGATTTTTTGCAGAGCACTCTAAGTTTGGATTTGATACTGACAGTTTAACCCCACAGGACATATGTGACTGCATTTCCAGTAAATTAGTACACGATACTAAACCTTGTTCTTTTCCCCTCTGTTCATCTCATGTGCCAACTGGAGTGTATTCCCGGTATTCCACTGCCTCCCTGCATTAGAGATTTATGAGAGAGATAACTGTAACCACTGACATAGAGTAATTATAGGAGGACAGAATAATTAAAGGATGCACTCATTATCAATCATACGTGCCATTAAGATAAAATGTTACGGTTCATGTGTGATGCTTGTGGTGGGATGTGCTATATATGCAGAGGCGAGGTGCTCATGAAAGATTTATATCTCTGTAGATGTTGAGGGCTATATGGCGTGGACATAGACATGCTAGCAGATAGACAAGGTCACAAGTGTATACGGCTGCTCATGAGTTCACATGCAGAAAAGCTTCCCCCTCCCCCAAAACATATGAAGGTACGGTACATGGCTTTACCTGTAAAAACAGGAAAGACCAAAATCAAAGATGCCACCCTCAGCAGCATCCATTATCAAAGGGCAACACAGCATCACTCTGTATTTATGATATTCCATTATCTACCTCTCTACTTCCTTCTGCAGAATTATTTTTTGCTTCGCTAGAAGGATTTTTGTTTTGCTTACTTGCCTGGGTATTGTCAGCGCGTTAAAAGAACAAACTAGAGCGAACCAGCGGGGAGTTTGCACACTTGAATCTGCTGTATGATTATGTATAGAGGACATTTAAATTCCATCTCTTGCTCTATTTGTGAACCTCAGCACTTTCCAACAGTCAGAGGAATTCAAGCACTATGAAAATGGGCTGAAAATAGGGCTGAACGTCAAAGTCAAATACATCAGCATACAAATAGTGCACAAGCAGTGTATCACATTTGGCATGCACAAACAATACTGCTAAACACCTCTATGCCATAAGCTTTCTGTCTTGCAGAATTGTATTTGTGCTGAAAAACACAAGTACAGGAATGCTGCAAAAAAGCCTGAATCTTGTGTTCTTCAAACAAAAACACTGAGCAGTTTGGGCCAGTTTCTCTAAAAGATGAGGGATTTGAAGACAAAGGAAGAAGCAGATGCTGGTACCATCATCCATTCCGATATATGTAATGTTAAACCAATCAGGTTTAAGGATTAGGAGATCCCCTCCAAACAAATGCAAGACATGACAAATAAATCTTAATCATTTAATCTCATATTCATTCTTAAAAGCTTTTCTAAAAGGAAATGAAAAATTCAGCTGAAGTGGATGTGTTTGCAGCAACTTGACAGTTCTCAAATGGAGGCAGAGTTGCAACAGAAAATTGTATTTATGCATGACAGCAATTTTTGCCAGAATACACAACATAGGCATAATTTGTAATCAAAATTTGTACAACCTCTATCACGAGCACAGGTAAAGTGAAGTAAACATATGTACATATTCTTTTCTCGTATGACGTAAACAACAACCACAAAACATAGCAAGCCTGTCATGCTGGAACTGGTGCACCAAAGATGCAAAAATTAGGTGCAAACTCAGCTGTAGCAGAGCAGCACGACAACAAACTGACTGTGTTGTGTTGTATTTTTAACACAGTAAAATTATGTCCAAGTGTAAGAACAGAAATAGTGTGTTATTTTTATATTGCAAAATCAGTAGGACCTTAGATATGTGGTTTTGAGAATTTAGGAAGACATATTTTTTGCCTCTTGTAGTGAAACAAGATTAAGTGCTTCTATGAGGCTGTACTTAGACACAGTTGTGCTTTGAGCTAAATGCTAATGTCAGCATGCTAACATGGTCACAATGGCAAAGCTAACATGGGTATGTTTAACAGGAACAGTTACCATGTTCACCATCTTAGTCTAGTGTTAGCATGCTAACATTTGCTAATTAGCACATTTGGTCAAAGGATTGGAAAAAATGACAGTTTTGACCTGCTGGTGGCACTAAAGGAAAAGTCAAAGATCACAAAAGTCATTAGGATGCATCTTCTGGGGAGATGAAAAAAGATTCATAGCCAACCATCCAGTAATTCTTGAGGTCAGTCTGGACCAAATTGGCGGTCTGACCGACATCCGTTTAGCTACACTTCAAGCGTGGCTAAAAATAGCTATATACTTCTGTCAGTTTTTACTTTGTTATACTTTTATTGTGGAAGCTTTGGTTGAAGATATTATCCAGTTCCACCACCACATAAATTCTGCAACAATGACAAGTATTTTCTTATACAGTATCTCTGTGGCAATTTTGCACTGTGATGGTTCAATCTCTGTCAGGGGTTAAAACCTTCCATAATGGGGCCATCCATCCTCATAGTGGGATCTGTAGGGGGGGAAAACTTCATGCTCTGTGCTCTCTGTCACATACACAAACACACACACAAATGGAAAGAGAGACAACACACACACAACTGGCAGGCTTTCACACCTGAGCCAGAATAAATGAGCAGCCCCCCTCCTCTCTGTCTCTCTAATATGGACGGAGGAGCTACTTGGCGACTTGACGACCCTCATTTCCACACCAATGGAGAGCGTCCGATACAGCTGTAGCTGATGAAATACATTACCAGGAGATGCAACTCTCCCTCCACAGATGATGCCACCCACAGAACAAAGGCTGTCAGTGATGAAAGGACAATGGTAGGAACACCTGTTTCCTATGTAATATGCATCTAGAAACCAACACTCAAGAAGAAATTGTTCAGCTGCCAGGAAGGAAAACTGCAACGCTTGACTATGTTTTGTATGTCTAAGTCTTACTGAAAATTTCAGGAAGTTGAGTTTATAGCTTTATGCTTTAGCTTATGGAAGTCCCCTTCACAGCATGTCAACAATACTTTGAGAATTATGATTACAACTTCAGTAAATAAACTCCTATATGTGTTTTTTTTATTTTACATACATTGAAAACCTTATTTCCAAGCTCTAACTGAATTTAAGTTTCTTCTTTAAGAATAAATGCTGTTTCTCCCTTCAGGCAAGGAAACACTTTATTTCGGCAACTTTTTTTTACCTTCGTTGGAAACTCAAAACTAATATAAATACTTAGATGATAAGGCTACATGCTGTATATCCTATATGTTTGTTGTCAACCATAAAAAGACCATTGCAAGTCAATTTCTCAATACTTTCCCTACCCTGTCTGTGGCAATCAGCCATGAGCCAGCTTGTTACTACTGAAGATGTAAGGGTCATGAGTATATACCTCCAGTTAAAAAATACTAAATAATTTCCTAAAACAACTGAGCACTGTAGTTTTTTTTTGCAAATGCTACTCAAACAGAAGTAAATGTGTTTGTTGGGGAGGGTTTTCAGCTGTGAATTTGCTGTGTTAGTGAGTACTTACAGCAGGATTATGTACATGTGGGATTGACACTACAGTGCCTGTGTTCATCATGATGACAGAACTCAGTGCAGCAATGTGGCTTTTTGATGTGTTTTTAATTGTTTTTGGGAAACAATGGAGGTCTATGGGAGAGAGGAATAAGCTACTGTATATCGGGCTTTGGCTGCACAAGAAATCTTTGTCAATAGAATTAATTTACTCTTGGTTTTGGTCCTTTAAATGGGATTTGTTTTACAATAAGCTGATTATAGGATATCACCAGCCTTATCTTTTAAATTTAACAATTTCAAGCCTATATGCTTATATAGAAAGGGCTATGATAACTGTCCAAGTAGCGTGCACTCTGCAAACCATAATATGCCTTTATCTTTCCACATGTGTTTGTGGGTACTTTATGCTCTTGTAAGTGTGTGTTGGGTCCATCGCTCCAGTGATGTGTTGAGCCCATATGGTCGGCAGGTTGGACAGTCCCGGAACAGTCCATTATGTGGTGATTTGGCAGAGCACACACCGTTACCTCCACTAGCTTTTCATTCCCTTCACTCCCCTGCATGAATGATGTGGCACCACAAATGCGGTGTAGCTGAGTGTTTGTTTATAAGCGATCAACTGCAGTTTGCGCTTGTGTGTGTATGTGTGTGTGTGTGTGTGTGTGTGTGTGTGTGTGTGTGAGTTAGGTATGAAGCATCCAGTATGTGGGAGTGTGTCCTGCCAGGAGAGTGTGTGTCCTCCGAGTGGGCATATGGGCACAGAGACGGCCATCAGCCAGCCTGGCTCGGGTTGCTGCTACCTCTCTGTCACCTCCTGGACCACAGCAGATGCCACATCGGCACGGACGGAGGAAAAGATAACACACACACGGAAATGCACACAAAGCATTTATGCATGATGCAAGGTAATGAGGGTCAAACTCTCAGTCGGACTTTACATTCATAAACGTGCACTTACAAGATGGTGATCTAGACCTGTGTTTCTGACACAAGGCGGGGTGCTGTTACTCAAGTACTGTGCTGAAATATGAGTTTTAGGTGCAACACTCATAATTTATTAGTGTTTCCATTCTGTGAGACTTCACTATAGAGAGTTAAATATAGTTTTTACTCCACTACACTTATGCCAAATGGCATTAGTTAGTAGTTACTTCACAGGTCACATTTTTTATACTTAACACAACCTAGAAAATACATTCGTGCACCAATAACTTGACATCCCATTTTTCAAAACGACTACTTTTACTCTTGCTCATTTTGCAAATTTAACTGTCAATTCTTATTAGGAAAAACAGCATTTATGCTTATGACTTTTAGTCAAGTAATAGCTTTGAATTCTTGGAAACTGATGCATGCAATCAAGCTATAAAAAAAACAACAATGTAGGCTAATAGATTAGTGCAAGCAGATTTTGCTAGATAATTCTAAACCACAAGAAAACATAAGAAGCAGCTTTTTCAAAGCGGTAGCACACATGACACCAAGCACTAGAGACAAAAACACAATAATCACAATGCCATGTACAAGATTTTCAACGAGAGACTGACATCTTGGCAGGTTTTCCAGTGGTCATGATTCTGTTTCCATTTAAAACAGAATAAAAATTCTTGGAGCTGAACATGCATCCCCCTTGGCTGTGCACTGAGCTGTATATTCATTCATACTGGTTAGGAGACACTAGCACTGTTGCTGCCACACAAGCCAACAGTCCTGTTTATAGTCATAGATGTACACACAGACATGCACATGCTGACATACACAAACACAGATACAGACGTACCAAGCACATGATGAGCTAATGAGTGCTGTTTTTGTTACAGATGAGTGTGTGAGCCGTGAGGAGCAAGACAGGATAAGATAAAATTAATCACTGTAAGATGAGATGAATTTAACACACTCACTGGTAAAAATGGGTCACTGCAGCAGCAGAAGAACAGGACAATAATATATATATTATCAGCACTTTAAATGAATGTTTAAAATAATGCCAAAATGGCTACTTTTTAAGGGTTAACAGCTAAATCAGCCTGTAAAATGTGTTATTTTAATGTTTATTGTACAAATGTTTATATGTTAATGTCAGGAGACACCAGTTAATATGGGGATCATTGTACTTAAAAATAATACAAGTACACAAAGGAGTATAATACAACAACTTGAACATATTGAAGGTAATGATTAACTGCAACTGAGCTCATATTGTTTTTTTTACTGTATTTCTAACATTAACAGATTCATAGCTTAACAAATCCTCAAATTTACCATAAAGCACATCCATATACCCACGTGTAGGAACAGAAACCCTAAAAAAGTGGAGAATTTTTAGGAGAAGGTTGACAGAGAATCCCTCTAGTCAAGAGAAGACAGACAGTGGGTGGATTTGTGAGTCTGCTGTCTCCGCGATCTATGCTTCTGCTTTGACAACCACACACATACAAACACACTGTGAAATATCTGTGTTGAGCTCACACTACCACAACTGTCCAAGTGTGTTCAGACAGACGTACAGACTGATCAGTGGAAGTGGGTCATCTCTCTATGGGGCAGGAGAATAACAACAGAAATATATAAATATAACTCAGTCCTATCAGAATTATCCTACTGTCTGCCTGCACAAATGTAATTACACAGCGAGGGTCTGGAATACACATCGCTCTTGCAGGGCATGAACATCCAGATTGCTCTTTTTTTTATGAAATGGAGGAATTAGGAAAGCATTGGCAAGTAAACATTTTGCTGTGTGTGTGTGTGTGTGTGTGTGTGAGCTTGGGGGTGGGGAGGTGAAAGGTCGAGCTGCTGTCTCGTCTTTTGTCCTTCTGGCTATGCTCGGTTGCATTACATTTCAGGCAAACGTGCACACGCTAATCGTTATGCGCACATGCACGGACACACACAAGGGCTATATACCCCTACTTGACCCAGCCATTGGCCATTAACTGTCTACATGTATTGTGTACATCCATGACCTAATGCCGTCAATGCAAAAAAACAAGGTTAAAGCCAACGCCTACATAGAAAACAGGAGGGTCAGGGGCTAAACTTTGCGTCACAAGCCGTACTTGTGCGGTAAGTACTCTAAGCTGGAGAGAATTGGTTACGTCCAATAAATATAAAATTCTCTTATTGGTGCTATGCCTGGTAATGGGATTCAGCTGACAATCCGTCTTGTGCGCACACACAAGCAGAGACTCACTCGCACGCACTCCCACTTGCCCCCTGTGGTACGTCGAGCTCCGTCTCATCCATGCTGGTGTCCCTTTGTGACGCAGTCTTTCCTTTGTTGTTTGTATTGAGTGGATATGCATGCTGAGTGTCCTTCAAGGCCTTTAGAAAAGTACAGAGGTGTCCAGCGAGGCGCCTGCCTGCCCTTTTACACACTCACAGGGCCAAACACGGCTTGAAAGGCACTAAAGCAGGGTTGAGATTAAACTGCAGCATGGAGAGTCGACTCGACTGGAATTTGTGGATAGATTTGTTGTTTTCCTTTTATGAGGTATGCAGCGCACTAGGAAACACATAGGCAATAAAACAACTAATCATGCAACTAAACCCAGAATCCACTGTGTACAAATAGTAGACCCTATTGAAGATCATTTGAGAATTACATTGACAAGGTTCTGCCTGTAATCATACAGGTTGAACAAGGAAGATACACACTGAGCAGCACCTGTGCATGTGTGGCACAAGCATACAGAATGAAAGAAGAAATAATAGTACATGTATGTCGTGTAAAATATGGGCGTAACTCAAATGATCTTTGTTCACTGTTTATAGGCACAGACAAGAGAGTCTTAGTTATGTTGCATACTTTCCTTGAAATATTGTAATGTGACAATGTTGTTGAGTAACTTTAATGTGTCGACAAATTGTATTGTGTATGAAATATTGTTTGGACCTTTGTCCAATATGTTTTTACTTGATCATGTTAAGTTATTTTATGTATTTGTATTGTGAAGTTTAAGTCAATAAAGTAACTAACTGCTTTGATGGATCTCTAATCTATACTTCTGGTCAGTTCTATGCTGGAGGTTCACACCATCTAACCTTAGACCATTGATTTGAATAAGTAAAATCTTTAATCTGAAAAAAAACAGAGAAACTCCAAGAAGAGCAACGGAGACCTGCAATAGTGCCACATGCACAGAGTAGAAAGAAGTAGTTGTATTATGCAAACAAAGAGACTTAATTTAAAGAATTTAGCTTATAGACAAGTTTTGTGAACCAAATGTAAGAGCTTATGGGGATGGCAGTGTGATTAGTCAAGACATCTACAGATACAGCCTGATGCATATGCCATTTACCCAACATAGTCTATTTATAACTGTGGCTCAAATGGCCCTAAAGCCGATTTTAATCCCTGAATTAGAGAAAAGCTTCAACTGTGTACACAACTTTCTGGCCTTTATAATTGCAATCTGCAGATAGTTGCAGATATGAATCTGCAACTACTGTTTGTGTTCATACAATCTGATCCTTCATTAATTTATGAAAAGTCAAAATTGGAAATGATTTAAGATTTGGGTGAAAATATTTCCTTGCACAGCTGTGGAAGCCAAAAATAAATGAATGACCATTACAGCTGGGTAAAAATATTTTATAATGAGCCAAAGACAGTGAAAAAAACACAGTACAATCACTCAGTACAGGCCAAAAATGTGTATCACTGGAATGAATAGATCTCTTAGACATTTGGGTCTTTCCCCCATGGTAATTAAAAGGCTGTTTACTAGAGCCCTGGACAGAGGGCTGGCTACCATGGTTGAGTGGAGGTGCAGAGAGAAGAGGTGAGGGCTGTCCAAAACAGTGCCAGTGCCAAAAACACTCTGGATGGGCTGCCGTTAGCCAAGCAACCCCGCTCAGTGGCAGTGCCAAAGCCACACACATACACACTCGCTTGGTCGGCTGTGCGAGAGTCACCCCTGGGGTGGAGGGTACATTAACTAATTGCTCAGCCCAGCTAAGCACAACAGCATGAACAGAGAGAGGAGTGGGAGAGGACTCTGACATAAAGACAGAGGAGGAGAAGAGATGGAGAGCGGCATAATAAAATGAAAAGAGTGATCACAGTGACATGAATAGATGCAAAATAGAGGCAGAGAGAGAGACAGACACACAGACAGACAGACGGACAGACAGACACGGAGCTTGTTTACATGGGCATCAGTCCAATGCAGCATTAGGCCAGTAGTGGCAGGACAATGGAGCAGGCTGCAAAGCTGTGAGTGTGCATGTGTGTGTCTGTGTGTGTGTGTGTGTATGCGCGTGAGTGTTATTCAGTGTGTGGCGTCTGGGACAATAGGCCAGTGGGGTATTGAAGGATAGGGGGATTATAGGTCAGGCCAAAGAGAGAAAGACATGGGATTGGATTTTTAGGGAAACAAAGAAAGGAGCAAAATAAAACCGCAGATCAGGGAGACTCAGATTATCAACCCAAACAAACATAAAACAGGTACAGACACCACACATATATGTGAAGACACACACAAATACTGTGCTGTTGCTTCAGGGCCTCTTTCTGGCTGAGCATCAGATGTGCCCCTCCATCTTTGCCCACGCTGCCCCGAGAAAGTGTCCAAAACCAGCATAGAGAACACCCCAGACCGCCTCCCCCCCCCCCCCCCAACCCCCTTAGCCCGCCTCACCCCTCCTCTCACTCTTCATCCTAATACACAAAGGAGACCTACAAAATGAATCGGCCAAACAAGTGTATGTATTGTTGCCGGCGGTTACGCAGAATGGCAAGGATTTGGCTACTTTGTGGGTTGCAAGGGCCCTTTGGAGAACTTCTGCTGCGTATCTATGGTGATGAGAGTGAAAGAACATAACACTTTTTCATGGGAGTGTGTGTGTGCATGTGTGTATGTGTGTGTTTGAGTATGTGTAGGAGGGGGTACTTTCCAAAGGCACAGAAGCGCAGGTGTTGGTATCCTCCCTCACACTATTTCTTCTCTTTGTCTCTTGTTTTTGCTGTTTTGTTGCTCTTTGTTAACCCTTCTCTTTGACAGTCTGAAAAGCTCATGTCTGAAGCCAAACTTGAAAAAAGCACGTCTCGCATTCACATTCACATGCTCATGCGAAACTCGTCAACAACATTTGTGGAGTCAGCCACATATAAAGTAGCTCAACTGACTCCGACTTATTTCAGCGTGGGAGAGGAAAGAAAGGACAAAATGACATCTGCTTCTATTCAACTCCATCTCCTCATTCATGACTGGTAGATGTAATAAGGGAAATCAGTTCATAAATTGAGCTAAGTGTACCTACAATTCTGTGAATTCATTGTGCAAAATCAAAACACATTAGAATGACAGTCAGGTAGAATATTTGGCTCATATTCAAGAAAGACAAAACCAAAAAAAGATAAAAACCAAAGATAATTGTGTCACGTTTCTGTGCACTGGGTGAAGTGAAGTCCAATATTCACTCTCCTATTAGCTCTGCTTTGGTTTCTTCAAACTCCTGAGGGAAATATCCAGTTTTTATCGGCCTGATGTTCCCCCCTTTTTTCACCAGCTAGTCGTTAAATTTGTCTGCTGGTAATTTATGGGCAGGTAGTGTACAGTGAGTTTGCTCAGTAAAACATCTGCCTGCTGCACCTGGAGACAAGGTGGAGCTGTGAACTGCATCAAGACAGAAAAGGTCTTAACATATAGAAGTTAGAAAATATGAAAATGACATCTTAACATCAAAATAATGCTCACTCATAATAAACAGAATCATCAACAATTTAATTAACACACCTACACAATAATATACATACTGTGCTGTATATATTTGTTTTAATTTTGAATTGTGGCTCTTACACATTGTGTGAAAATAACCATCAGTGTTTCAAATGTCTGCCTTTTAACACAATAAATCCATCACAAAATGTCCAGTTTTCCAAAGAACAGGACATCTAATATCTTGTCCATTACCGATGGTAAATATAGCTCGTAATGTTCCCGTTCAGCAGGGTGATGCAACCATCCTTCGCAGAGGTGACTGGCGGGGTATTTCAGCCTGCAGGGGCTGCAGGTGGCGTCATCTCCATTCGTGCATCGATAATGACCCTTCAGTGTGTCTGGGGAGCCAGCCCTGCACAGGAAGACAGAGGTGGACAACTATGGAGGCTATTTCTTTCCCCGGTAATTGCGCAGCACTTTTCAATGAAAGCACTCCTGCTGTGTGACGCTCTTGAATGATGGGCACTGCAGTGCCCTACTTTGGATGGTTAGAGCTGCAGTTTTCACATGAATTGTGTCTATGTGTGTTTGCTGTGTGTGCTTGCGCGTGTTTCTGACTGACAAGCAAAATGATTCAAGTTGTCACGGGCATACAGAGTATTGTGAATGGCTTGTGTTTAGCCTGTGTATATGTAGGGAGATGTACTGTGTATGCATAATCCTCTCACACCATGTCTCTGTGTGTGTGTCTGTGGGGAGTGCATTGTGTACTTCCTCCAATTCTTTTCAGCAGATCTGTTTTCCTGCCATGGCTTGAGCTCAGGACAAGGTCGCATTACCACCGAAACACACACACATAAACACACACACGCCGGGGCACACACAAAAATCTTGCTTCTTAATCCTCTTTTTGCAGGCAAGGCCCACCTGTTCAGTCACATCTGCACTGACGCCATTTAATGAGTCAATGATGCATCTGTTGGGAGTTACGGCCGTGCAAGTTGAGACAAAGAAAGAAGGATTTCTCAAAAAGGAAACTAGATAGAGTACGTACATGTGCACTCGTGTGGTTTACATTGTTTACCTACTGGTTGATCTCCTGACCTCTTGACCTTTTGCTTGGACACCTAGAGACCGGTTTGCTGATTGGCTCACAGCACCACTGTTACCTGGCAGACTTTTCTCAGAAAGCAAGGCCATCAGAGACAGCCTTTATCCTCCTCCTTGTTCCTTTTATTTCGAAAAACAACGTAAGTAAGTTTCCATGACCTCAGTGACTAATTGGCCTTTTCACTTCTTCATCACCCCGCCTCTCTACTGCAGTATCTACACTGATGCATATTTCTTCTTCTTTGAAATCAGGCGGTAATGATAGATAATAACCCCAGTATTTGGCAGAGAGAAGAAAAATGCCGTGGCGGAAGAAATTGCAGCAGCGTAAACCGGCCAGTGATTATAGGTGATCTGTGATTACAAGTAATGGCTTCATAAATACACAGAGATAGCAGGGAGAGAACGGAGAATCCATTGAATGATTGGATCGGTCGCACAATATGTGTGGCACACAAACACACATCACTTTAAAGGTATCATTAAGTGCTGATTATGGAGTGGGAAATGTGCTGATTACTGAGAGAGAATGAGGAGGAATTTGTTTGTGTATGTGTGTCACATGGTAGATCCAATCTGTAGTCACCATTGGGTGAGGTCTCTTTAGCTTCCCTTACTCTCAGGAAGCCTCTCTCCCTTGCTCACACGCACACACACACACATGCACATACAGACACAGGCTTTCTCTCTTTTTCTCTCTCTCCCTCTGGTTATTTGCCTTTTTCATTCCAGGGAGTGCCCTGCTTTGCTGTCAGAATTGATTTGTAGCGCTCCTACTGCACTATTAGCTATAAAAAAAAAACTCTTCATAAATGCTCCAAACCGGTTCCACAACTTCTTTGCGAGTCTCATCTCAGATCTCATCTCGCTCAGCTGCCAAGTATTGACTCAGGTACTGAAATAACATTGATCTTTACTACAGTAATAATGACATTTTTTCTTTGCACAAACGCAATAAAGCTTTTCAATATCGTGCTCAATATCCTGAAGCAAAAAAAACTGTGAGACGAATGGCAAGTGGAGCAGACAAAGAAATGAGTGGCTGAGGTATTAGCTGTATTTTTCTTTAACTCTTCTCTCACCACCATGTTTGACTTATTTCTTAAGGTAAGAGACAATGTTGTCACTTTAAAGTTAAGTATCTGTTTTGGAGTGACATACTCTATTTAGAGTCATGGCACAGTAACCCACTAGGGGAACTGGGTTAACACCCATGACATCAATAATATGTCACTATACGGTCTGGTTGAGAGAAAAAATATACTGTTTTCTATTGTATATTGATGTAAAACAAATGGCACATGAATAAAAATCATATAAAACTAAAGGAAGTTTGGTTCATTGCATGTACAAGCACTCAAGCACCCATTTGCTTCCACTAAATATAGAACTAGAGAGATAGCTGTAGAAATGATCAGTGATCCCATATATGGTCACCCTTGTTTCACTATTGGTCACCTGTTTGTGAGTACATAAGATCTATTTCTGTAGCAGTAGATCATGAAAATAGATGAAAAGAGTCTTGCTTTAGCACTTGTACATACACGCAGAGACTCATACAAACACACACACACACACACACACACAGACACGCAAGTACACACAGACACACACCAACACCTGTCGCTTTGGGGAGGCCACTTCAGGGCAAGCTGGGAAACCTCATCATCATAAACTTTGCCATTACATAAGATGGCACAGGATACAGATGTTGCATCATATGTACCCTGTCAGCTACTACCTCCCCCAAATACATCAAGACACACACACACACACACACACACACACACACACACACACACACACACACACACATGCGCGCGCACACACACACGCACACATACGGTTAGGTCATTTTGGGTAAACAGGTGTTTGCCTGGTTATATCAGACTTTAGTCACCTGCACATTTGTACAAACCTGCACGCACACATTTTCCACTGTCAAACAGACTAAACGGAAACGTATGAAAAAATAACTCTAAACTGCAATTCTAAGAGAATCTAAAGAAAAATACAGTGCAATATATTTTTATACCTCCAACATCTATATCTCTATGTCTTTTGCAATACCTCGCAATATGTGGAAGTTCAGGCAAGTCCATAGGCGTCATGATGCAGGATATGACTAGACATGAGTCACATCTAATGCACAAAACTTACGCCATAAAAGGAGGTGAGATATGAAATCAGTTGTCATGACAAAAAACAAAATGAACAGAAAAGCCACTTTGAATGATACACTACACACTAAATGACAAGTACATAAGGACTGTACAGTATATCTTTATGAAGTTAAGTCTGAAGCCACTAAAAAAACTGAAATACTGAAATCTAATTTGACAAAATAATCTTTACTCAGGGGCAACTTATTAACTTTTTTTTCATCTTCAACAGCTGGAGTTTGAACAAACTCCATTCGAAGATGATGGGTTGAAAGCTTAATAAAAACTTTTTTAAACTTAAAGTCACATTTTACTTTTACATGTTTACCATCAGTTTGTTCTGCAAGCTCTTGTTGAAATTATTAATGGGAAAAGTAAGAAAAAAGGTACTTCTCTGCTGTGTCTGTATACTTATACTGTATTAATTGCTTTTAAAAGTAAAGTATACGTATACACACATGTAAGTATGTGTATATGCTGGGAAATGCAGAGATTTCATCCTCGTTTCTGTGGTTAACCTCTCTCTTTCACTTCCTAAAAGTTATTCTGTGTTTTTTGGTGACAAATGGGTACAGCTGCTGGTTCAGCTGGTAGATCAGAGGTCACATTTATAGAGAAAAGGCCTCATCCTTTCTCTTGCACTGGGATCAGCAGTTATTCATGTGGAATGAGAGTGTGAACAACACCCTGGGCTTCCTGTCTCCTTTCCAACTCGTCCTCAAAGAGCCACACTGAGTTTGACCTTTTCACAGACGTGGCAGTATATGTGTATATGCAAAGCACCCACATTTGCATTCACACTTGAATGTAGTTGTACTGTTCGAGCCGTGTTACGAAAGAAATTCACTGAAATGACGACAGTTGTTTGTGAGCTTCTCAAAAATGATCGTGGGTGTGTGTGAGGACAAGTTTGGAAATGAATCTTCTCCATTGTCATGTAGGATCATGCGCACGGTTAATATTACAGTATGTTCATTATTTTAAAAGCCAATTATTTTAATCACCTCACAAACATTGCTCAATGTGAGGCACAGTCAAAATATATCCTTTGCTTACCTGCAGTCATGTTTTCCTTTTGATGTGGAAAACACAACAATTGAACAATTCCAAGCTTATCTCATGGGGATAAAAGTCATTTGGCGAGTTTCGATTATATAACAACAACCCACAAATAAAATTGTCCGTGGTTAAAATAAGAAATGGGTGTGGAATTTTATGAAAACAGTTTGTGGGCAACTCCTATCCGTATTATTGCAGATGTCTGAGCTACAACATTCTCCAAAGAGGTGTTCAAAGCCTCTGAGGCCTAAATAGAAAACAAACTGATGAAAAACAACCTTTCTTTGTGATCGAGGACCATGAGAGATGGATGAGAGATGGATGGGCGGAGACAGAGAGCTCCATGACTCACTGACAGCTGAGGTTGTGGAAACCTGAGAAAGGGGAGATGGGATCAGCTTTCCAAACAAGGGGGTTTCAGCACAACAGGTGACAGCTATGCCTGTCCATACTATCTATATTCTTTCTCACTCTCCTTTTTTCCCCCCATTCCGCAGCTGTATCGACATTTCTCCTTATCAGATCAGAGAACAATAAGAAAGTAGAGAGGAAAAACAGGAGGATCAGCAAACAAACAGAAGGAGGAAGAAAGTTTAATTTAAGTTTGGAGAATGTGAGCAAAAAGTTCTTGTGGCAAAAAAAAAAAGTTGATTGAAAATTATTATGTTGCTTGAATCAACTTTAAGCTGAGAAAATGAACAAAACAGTCAAAAACTTGGCACAAAAGAGAGAACATAAAGAAACTTTGGCACATAGAGGGAGATAAAGGAATAGCTAAAGTTTGAAGGAGGCCAGGGGGGTGTTGTTGACATGCAGGGTGGGTGTCTATGCCTCATTGTCTGCCCCATCTGTCTGGCTTTATCTCTGCTTACCACCCCCCTGGCCACACCACCTCCTCCTTCTCCCCCACCTCCTCCTCCTCCTCCTCCTCCTCCTCCTCCTCCTGCGCTCCTGCCCCCCCCCCTCAAGTCAGCTCACACCCTCCATTGTACCGTGGTCAGTCACTCCCAACACGCTGGCAGACGACCAGGGAGCTTCCACCCACAGCAACTGGTGGCATTGTTCGCATGCACAACGCACATATGCGCACAGTTGCCAGCTCGTCTACTGTGTATACACTCACAGAGAATGTGAGCATCTGCTGGGAGTGGAGCCATTAAACCAGAAACACATTGATACACATCAGAAGGCTGAAGGAGTGTTTGGGTCACATGGTGCTGGAACATTTAGTTAAATAATTGATTAATTAATGGATAAAAAAAAACCCCAAATCAACAACTATTTCTATGATCATTTACTCGTTTGAAGTCATTTATTAACAGATATCAAAAGTACCAAATGTTCATCACAGCTTGTTAAATTAGAGTATTTGAGAAACTGTAATCTATTTAATAGAGTTGGAATCAATGTGAAGATGTTTCACTGAGCTAGATTTAATGATTTAACAATTAACTAAAAAACATCGATAGATGAATCAATAATGGAAACAATCATTAAGCAACACTAGACTTAATCAATTTACTTTATTTTAGACACCGCAGTCCAAGATAACAGCAACAAATGAATTAATAAAAGAAAAAGAATAAATTAAGAAATAAAGAATTTTGATTAATTGACTTTATTTTAGACACTGAAGTCCAAGATAAAAGAAAGGAAATAATAAAAGAAGAAGAAATAAAGAAATAAAGAATTTGGAAAAACAATTGTGTGACAGCCAGTCCATAAAAGAATAAACTGTTTGAATATCTTTCAAAAAGTTTAATGAGAAAATCAAGACCACCCTCGTTAAACAGCTATGGAGCTAGAGCCAGGAGACGGTTAGCTTTGCTTAGCATAGCAAGACAGCTGGCCTGAATCTCTCTCCAAAATGACAAATCAGACTATCAGCACATCTAACGCTAATATGTAGCATCAGGTTTGTTTAATCAATACATAAATCAAAAATGTAAAAACAACAAGTTGTAATTTTACAGAGCCACGCATAGTTCCCCCTTTCTCCAGTCTTTATGCTAGCTATGCTAAGCTAATCATCTCATGGCTCCATACTTATCACAGTGGTATGAGAGTGGTATCGATCTTGCAAGAAAGCAAACAAGGTAATTTCCCAAAATGTAAAACCATTCATTTACATAATTTTCTAATGTGAATCAGTCACAATCCCCTAATATTTGCTCCTGTCAATAAAACATGATTGTATATAGTATTATTTGCTGTTGACAGCTGTCTCCTCCCTTTTTTGTGGCACACACACAGACATAATACACAGACACCTATCAGTGAGGCTGTGGTACACAGAGCGAAGATAAACATTGTTTTGGATGACATCAAAGATGTCCTTGGTGAGATGCAGGGATGCAGGGGAGGAAGGTTTAGTATTTCTCTTTGAACAGGTTTTATTGCTGGCAGGTATCATGCAGGCCTTCTTTTGTTTGGCTCCCATGTTGGTTCATTTGAAAAAAAAAAAACAACTTGTAAAAACACCCTCACTGTGGATACCTCTGCTGAAATCAGTTGTGCAGGTTTGTTCCATGTTGACAAATTAAAGAATCTTGGATAGCTGCAGACTGCAGTTCCCAGGAGAAAGTGATGTGCACACATACACACACACACAAACACATCAAACACGATACTTGGCACATGCACACAAACTCTGACTCACACAAGCTCATTGTGAAATACGCAAGGCAATAAATATTTTTGCAGACAATCATGCTCTCAGTCACGTTGTATCTCACTCCTGACAGACAGGCGCAAATGCAGGCCCATGTAGCTGTATCTGATCTCATTCCCAACACAACAAAGTTCCTTCATATCAGCCAGTACCTGAGCGATATTCACCATAAAATAGTGAAAACTTAACCCAGTTAAACAAAACAATCCAACTGCTGCTTTTACTGTTACTCACTTTTCTCTTAATTTCTAGACAAAACTAACAAATAGTTATGTATCACAAACTGTAGTCTAGTAAAATGTGCCTAAAAGTGATGATATGCTCGGCTGGGACTCATTTAAATTAATTATTTATGATATTTCAGTCTGAAGATCATCTGTTTTGGCAGATTTGTGGTCTCCCACTAAAAGCAGTTTAATAACAGATCCGTGAATTAAATGTACCCTGTGGAGTTTTAAGCCACTAGTTGCGCTAAGGAGCAACGTTTAGATGTGGGTCCATGTTTTGCTTGTAATGTGCACAATCACCACATGTATGTGATACACATTCCTGAAGCCTTTTCATGCTATTCCACTCCAGTTAGTGACATACCAATGAGCCGATAAAGGCAGTGAAGAAGACAAGCACAAACTACCAAACATGGATGTAAAAATGCAGGATTTTAAATATTCAGAAAATCTCTTTTGCAAATGTTTTATGAGGAGGGAAATGCATTTAATATGTTTGTTGGACATCAAGGATACACAAAATGCAATTTTGTAAGAGAGACTGAATGCTCACTGCCCTGTTAACAAAAAAGTAAACAGGACTTGCAATGCGCAATACTGATTGTGAAATGCAGAAATACGCCTTGCAGCATTTAGTCTTTTGAAATGTGTTTAAAGAAATTTAAAGAAACAGAAATTTAGCTTTAGAGATAAACTTCCAAATATCCAGCATGTTTAAATAAGAGCGGTTCAGTGTTTTTTATAATAATCTGACTCGTCCTGCCAACTGGAAGTGTTGACAACATGTTTCCACACCCTGTCCTGCAGTGATGTTCTATAGTACCATGCTATATCACAACTGGGTGTGGTCAAGTGTAACAGACCACATCCAGCTGTGTGTTCATAGTTTCAAAAGACATATACATTTCAACCAGTTCAGCTTTTCCTCTTTCCAAAATCTAGTGTGGAGTCACTCTTAAAAGCATAACGCATCAGTTATCCATTAGCCGTGGCCACCGATTCTTTTCTACTGATTTCGACATACACCATTGCCTCTGTTTGCATTAAATTTGCATATTTGACAAGAATGTTGGCAGTACCAGTGGAAACTTTCAAATAAAGGCGAGTTCACAGAATGCAAATACACTCAATGGCTTTCGCAACAAAGAGCAAACAACAACAAAGCTCCCGAGTGCACAGATGCTGTCGCTCATGGTTTGATAAGTTGGCCTATCCGTGTTCTTTCTCATGTGTTACTTGACTTTGTCTCCATTATCAGTCAAGGTACTTGTTTTGTCGGGTATTTCTCTCCTCATTCTGATTTCTTTATTTTAACTCAGTCCAGTTTGAAACGTCACAGTGGTGACGATCATTTATTCACTTGGTCTTCATCCTTTGACTAATAGGTATTAATATTCTGTTGTTGAGCCTATATCAGTCACTACAGCATGATATTAAATGACACACTACATCACGCACGAAACAGGAAAAATGTTTAAAAGTCATCTTGAAACCAGACACAATAATGAGAGTGTAATATAAAGCTGAAGTGTCTATAATTAAACGTACTTTGATACAGTGATATATGTGGATGGTTTAGAATTAAGAAAGTAAATCAATAAACTTTACAACCATAATAAATACGTATACCACTGCATATAATCCTGTAATCAAGCATATATAAACAACAGATCCCTGCCTCCCTTTGGACTGACTAAGACACATATGGAAAACATAAACACACATATATACACACTCATATATATCATCTGACATCCAGTATGCTAATACTTAAAAGACGGCGCAGCCTTTCCTCCCACCCACCCAATAATTTAATGGAATCAAAAAAGTAGGCCAAGCATATGCAGCCACAGTCAAAGACGGCTTTCATGTTCCAGCATGCCACTGCAGTTTACATGGTGGATCTACACAGTGTAACATTTCCATTTTTATCCTTATAGAGGAAAGAGGAAGAGAGGGGAATGGAGACAAACAGGAATAAGGCCTCCACCGCAGGAGGAAGGTGGTGAAGTTATTTTCATATAGAGACCGGATAATCTAAACATTTTCATGTCTATAATAATATATTTCATGGTAGAAATGAGGTTAAGATAAATTAGGATCACTAAAAAGAGGCAGGATTTGATCTTTGCGTAGAAATCCATGTCAAAGATTGTACATATACTTCTTTAAATTTGATTCAACTGTGATTATAGCTTCAATTTTCATTTAGCAGCTTGTTGCAGACATCGGCCCGCTCAGATGGACACAGTGGCCTGTACTTGACATTTCCAAGCAAACCAAAATCTTTTGTGTCCTTTTCCAGGTCATTTGGTGTACCCTGGAAGTCTGTGTTTTGGCAAAGCGAGCAATGGCAGGATGTGCGATATGAACCACAGCTGTTTTAGCCTACTGTGCATTTCAGTACCAACAGTCATGGAAAAAACAGAAATATGCGAGGAAGGACGGAGAAAGACAAGAGGACGGGGGGGAGACAGAAAGGCTACTTATGGCTTTTGGAGAGGTCAGCACTTCTTTATAGGGAGCGGAGTGGCTTTTCATAGAAATGTGGCCCAGTTGTTTTCAGCCGCTGATGCACCCGACAGTTCAAAAACAACCCCAGCTGTGGTGGAGAGTCATTGACGAGCCAAAAGCTGGGGGCTCGCTTAGAGAAAGGACAGAGGAGAGAGGAAAAAAGATGAGAAAAAAAAAAAACTTCTGAGATATAGAATGGGGAGGACTGCACAGGAGAGACATGGAGGGAGATTAAAAAAGAGAAGAGGAGAGGATATGAAGAGTAGCAGATGTTTCCCTTATGAGAGGTATTAAGAGTTGAATCCCTCTACCCACACGCTCTCAGTCATGTGCTTTCATGT